>NW_027363348.1:600000-1012264 GCF_046119375.1 Phyllobates terribilis
ATTCTGAAATTTTTTGCTTTTTCCTGCTCCTCTTAGCATGATAAAGAAGATTCAAAGAGAGTGAGATGCCAGCTCCTTTCATTCAGTCAGTAGCTTCAAACATTTCTAGTATATGAATAACATGATGTTTTTCAATGGCAAAAATCAATGAATATTGTAAATGCACAAACAGTAATTTCTCCGCATTGCAAGGTGCAATTCTGAAATTTTTTGCTTTTTCCTGCTCCTCTTAGCATTATAAAGAAGATTCAAAGATAGTGAAATGCCAGCTCCTTTCATTCAGTCAGTAGCTTCAATCATTTCTGGACGTTTTTCAATGGCAAAAATCAATGAATATTGTAAATGCACAAACAGTAATTTCTCCGCATTGCAAGGTGCAATTCTGAAATTTTTTGCTTTTTCCTGCTCCTCTTAGCATGATAAAGAAGATTCAAAGAGAGTGAGATGTCAGCTCCTTTCATTCAGTCAGTAGCTTCAAACATTTCTGGTATATGAATAACATGATGTTTTTCAATGGCAAAAATCAATGAATATTGTAAATGCACAAACAGTAATTTCTCCGCATTGCAAGGTGCAATTCTGAAATTTTTTGCTTTTTCCTGCTCCTCTTAGCATGAGAAAGAAGATTCAAAGAGAGTGAGATGCCAGCTCCTTTCATTCAGTCAGTAGCTTCAATCATTTCTGGACGTTTTTCAATGACAAAAATCAATGAATATTGTAAATGCACAAACAGTAATTTCTCCACATTGCAAGGTGCAATTCTGAAATTTTTTGCTTTTTCCTGCTCCTCTTAGCATGATAAAGAAGATTCAAAGAGAGTGAGATGCCAGCTCCTTTCATTCAGTTAGTAGCTTCAAACATTTCTGGTATATGAATAACATGATGTTTTTCAATGGCAAAAATCAATGAATATTGTAAATGCACAAACAATAATTTCTCCGCATTGCAAGGTGCAATTCTGAAATTTTTTGCTTTTTCCTGCTCCTCTTAGCATGATAAAGAAGATTCAAAGAGAGTGAGATGCCAGCTCCTTTCATTCAGTCAGTAGCTTCAAACATTTCTGGTATATGAATAACGTTTTTCAATGGCAAAAATCAATGAATATTGTTAATGCACAAACAGTAATTTCTCCTCATTGCAAGGTGCAATTCTGAAATTTTTTGCTTTTTCCTGCTCCTCTTAGCATGATAAAGAAGATTCAAAGAGAGTGAGATGCCAGCTCCTTTCATTCAGTCAGTAGCTTCAATCATTTCTGGACGTTTTTCAATGGCAAAAATCAATGAATATTGTAAATGCACAAACAGTAATTTCTCCGCATTGCAAGGTGCAATTCTGAAATTTTTTGCTTTTTCCTGCTCCTCTTAGCATGATAAAGAAGATTCAAAGAGAGTGAGATGCCAGCTCCTTTCATTCAGTCAGTAGCTTCAAACATTTCTGGTATATGAATAACATGATGTTTTTCAATGGCAAAAATCAATGAATATTGTAAATGCACAAACAGTAATTTCTCCGCATTGCAAGGTGCAATTCTGAAATTTTTTGCTTTTTCCTGCTCCTCTTAGCATGATAAAGAAGATTCAAAGAGAGTGAGATGCCAGCTCCTTTCATTCAGTCAGTAGCTTCAATCATTTCTGGACGTTTTTCAATGGCAAAAATCAATGAATATTGTAAATGCACAAACAGTAATTTCACCGCATTGCAAGGTGCAATTCTGAAATTTTTTGCTTTTTCCTGCTCCTCTTAGCATGATAAAGAAGATTCAAAGAGAGTGAGATGCCAGCTCCTTTCATTCAGTCAGTAGCTTCAAACATTTCTGGTATATGAATAACATGATGTTTTTCAATGGCAAAAATCAATGAATATTGTAAATGCACAAACAGTAATTTCTCCGCATTGCAAGGTGCAATTCTGAAATTTTTTGCTTTTTCCTGCTCCTTTAGCATGATAAAGAAGATTCAAAGAGAGTGAGATGCCAGCTCCTTTCATTCAGTCAGTAGATTCAATCATTTCTGCACGTTTTTCAATGGCAAAAATCAATGAATATTGTAAATGCACAAACAGTAATTTCTCCGCATTGCAAGGTGCAATTCTGAAATTTTTGGCTTTTTCCTGCTCCTCTTAGCATGATAAAGAATATTCAAAGAGAGTGAGATGTCATCTCCTTTCATTCAGTCAGTAGCTTCAAACATTTCTGGTATATGAATAACATGATGTTTTTCAATGGCAAAAATCAATGAATATTGTAAATGCACAAACAGTAATTTCTCCGCATTGCAAGGTGCAATTCTGAAATTTTTTGCTTTTTCCTGCTCCTCTTAGCATGATAAAGAAGATTCAAAGAGAGTGAGATGCCAGCTCCTTTCATTAAGTCAGTAGCTTCAATCATTTCTGGACGTTTTTCAATGGCAAAAATCAATGAATATTGTAAATGCACAAACAGTAATTTCTCCGCATTGCAAGGTGCAATTCTGAAATTTTTTGCTTTTTCCTGCTCCTCTTAACATGATAAAGAAGATTCAAAGAGAGTGAGATGCCAGCTCCTTTCATTCAGTCAGTAGCTTCAATCATTTCTGGACATTTTTCAATGGCAAAAATCAATGAATATTGTAAATGCACAAACAGTAATTTCTCCGCATTGCAAGGTGCAATTCTGAAATTTTTTGCTTTTTCCTGCTCCTCTTAGCATGATAAAGAAAATTCAAAGAGAGTGAGATGCCAGCTCCTTTCATTCAGTCAGTAGCTTCAAACATTTCTGGTATATGAATAACATGATGTTTTTCAATGGCAAAAATCAATGAATATTGTAAATGCACAAACAGTAATTTCTCCGCATTGCAAGGTGCAATTCTGAAATTTTTTGCTTTTTCCTGCTCCTCTTAGCATGATAAAGAAGATTCAAAGAGAGTGAGATGCCAGCTCCTTTCATTCAGTCAGTAGCTTCAATCATTTCTGGACGTTTTTCAATTGCAAAAATCAATGAATATTGTAAATGCACAAACAGTAATTTCTCCGCATTGCAAGGTGCAATTCTGAAATTTTTTGCTTTTTCCTGCTCCTCTTAGCATGATAAAGAAGATTCAAAGAGAGTGAGATGCCAGCTCCTTTCATTCAGTCAGTAGCTTCAATCATTTCTGGACGTTTTTCAATGGCAAAAATCAATGAATATTGTAAATGCACAAACAGTAATTTCTCCACATTGCAAGGTGCAATTCTGAAATTTTTTGCTTTTTCCTGCTCCTCTTAGCATGATAAAGAAAATTCAAAGAGAGTGAGATGCCAGCTCCTTTCATTCAGTCAGTAGCTTCAAACATTTCTCGTATATGAATAACATGATGTTTTTCAATGGCAAAAATCAATGAATATTGTAAATGCACAAACAGTAATTTCTCCGCATTGCAAGGTGCAATTCTGAAATTTTTTGCTTTTTCCTGCTCCTCTTAGCATGATAAAGAAGATTCAAAGAGAGTGAGATGCCAGCTCCTTTCATTCAGTCAGTAGCTTCAATCATTTCTGGACGTTTTTCAATGGCAAAAATCAATGAATATTGTAAATGCACAAACAGTAATTTCTCCGCATTGCAAGGTGCAATTCTGAAATTTTTTGCTTTTTCCTGCTCCTCTTAGCATGATAAAGAAGATTCAAAGAGAGTGAGATGCCAGCTCCTTTCATTCAGTCAGTAGCTTCAAACATTTCTGGTATATGAATAACATGATGTTTTTCAATGGCAAAAATCAATGAATATTGTAAATGCACAAACAGTAATTTCTCCGCATTGCAAGGTGCAATTCTGAAATTTTTTGCTTTTTCCTGCTCCTCTTAGCATGATAAAGAAGATTCAAAGAGAGTGAGATGCCAGCTCCTTTCATTCAGTCAGTAGCTTCAATCATTTCTGGACGTTTTTCAATGGCAAAAATCAATGAATATTGTAAATGCACAAGCAGTAATTTCTCCGCATTGCAAGGTGCAATTCTGAAATTTTTTGCTTTTTCCTGCTCCTCTTAGCATGATAAAGAAGATTCAAAGAGAGTGAGATGCCAGCTCCTTTCATTCAGTCAGTAGCTTCAAACATTTCTGGTATATGAATAACGTTTTTCAATGGCAAAAATCAATGAATATTGTTAATGCACAAACAGTAATTTCTCCTCATTGCAAGGTGCAATTCTGAAATTTTTTGCTTTTTCCTGCTCCTCTTAGCATGATAAAGAAGATTCAAAGAGAGTGAGATGCCAGCTCCTTTCATTCAGTCAGTAGCTTCAATCATTTCTGGACGTTTTTCAATGGCAAAAATCAATGAATATTGTAAATGCACAAACAGTAATTTCTCCGCATTGCAAGGTGCAATTCTGAAATTTTTTGCTTTTTCCTGCTCCTCTTAGCATGATAAAGAAGATTCAAAGAGAGTGAGATGCCAGCTCCTTTCATTCAGTCAGTAGCTTCAAACATTTCTGGTATATGAATAACATGATGTTTTTCAATGGCAAAAATCAATGAATATTGTAAATGCACAAACAGTAATTTCTCCGCATTGCAAGGTGCAATTCTGAAATTTTTTGCTTTTTCCTGCTCCTCTTAGCATGATAAAGAAGATTCAAAGAGAGTGAGATGCCAGCTCCTTTCATTCAGTCAGTAGCTTCAATCATTTCTGGACGTTTTTCAATGGCAAAAATCAATGAATATTGTAAATGCACAAACAGTAATTTCTCCGCATTGCAAGGTGCAATTCTGAAATTTTTTGCTTTTTCCTGCTCCTCTTAGCATGATAAAGAAGATTCAAAGAGAGTGAGATGCCAGCTCCTTTCATTCAGTCAGTAGCTTCAAACATTTCTGGTATATGAATAACATGATGTTTTTCAATGGCAAAAATCAATGAATATTGTAAATGCACAAACAGTAATTTCTCCGCATTGCAAGGTGCAATTCTGAAATTTTTTGCTTTTTCCTGCTCCTCTTAGCATGATAAAGAAGATTCAAAGAGAGTGAGATGCCAGCTCCTTTCATTCAGTCAGTAGCTTCAATCATTTCTGGACGTTTTTCAATGGCAAAAATCAATGAATATTGTAAATGCACAAACAGTAATTTCACCGCATTGCAAGGTGCAATTCTGAAATTTTTTGCTTTTTCCTGCTCCTCTTAGCATGATAAAGAAGATTCAAAGAGAGTGAGATGCCAGCTCCTTTCATTCAGTCAGTAGCTTCAAACATTTCTGGTATATGAATAACATGATGTTTTTCAATGGCAAAAATCAATGAATATTGTAAATGCACAAACAGTAATTTCTCCGCATTGCAAGGTGCAATTCTGAAATTTTTTGCTTTTTCCTGCTCCTTTAGCATGATAAAGAAGATTCAAAGAGAGTGAGATGCCAGCTCCTTTCATTCAGTCAGTAGATTCAATCATTTCTGCACGTTTTTCAATGGCAAAAATCAATGAATATTGTAAATGCACAAACAGTAATTTCTCCGCATTGCAAGGTGCAATTCTGAAATTTTTGGCTTTTTCCTGCTCCTCTTAGCATGATAAAGAATATTCAAAGAGAGTGAGATGTCATCTCCTTTCATTCAGTCAGTAGCTTCAAACATTTCTGGTATATGAATAACATGATGTTTTTCAATGGCAAAAATCAATGAATATTGTAAATGCACAAACAGTAATTTCTCCGCATTGCAAGGTGCAATTCTGAAATTTTTTGCTTTTTCCTGCTCCTCTTAGCATGATAAAGAAGATTCAAAGAGAGTGAGATGCCAGCTCCTTTCATTAAGTCAGTAGCTTCAATCATTTCTGGACGTTTTTCAATGGCAAAAATCAATGAATATTGTAAATGCACAAACAGTAATTTCTCCGCATTGCAAGGTGCAATTCTGAAATTTTTTGCTTTTTCCTGCTCCTCTTAACATGATAAAGAAGATTCAAAGAGAGTGAGATGCCAGCTCCTTTCATTCAGTCAGTAGCTTCAATCATTTCTGGACATTTTTCAATGGCAAAAATCAATGAATATTGTAAATGCACAAACAGTAATTTCTCCGCATTGCAAGGTGCAATTCTGAAATTTTTTGCTTTTTCCTGCTCCTCTTAGCATGATAAAGAAAATTCAAAGAGAGTGAGATGCCAGCTCCTTTCATTCAGTCAGTAGCTTCAAACATTTCTGGTATATGAATAACATGATGTTTTTCAATGGCAAAAATCAATGAATATTGTAAATGCACAAACAGTAATTTCTCCGCATTGCAAGGTGCAATTCTGAAATTTTTTGCTTTTTCCTGCTCCTCTTAGCATGATAAAGAAGATTCAAAGAGAGTGAGATGCCAGCTCCTTTCATTCAGTCAGTAGCTTCAATCATTTCTGGACGTTTTTCAATTGCAAAAATCAATGAATATTGTAAATGCACAAACAGTAATTTCTCCGCATTGCAAGGTGCAATTCTGAAATTTTTTGCTTTTTCCTGCTCCTCTTAGCATGATAAAGAAGATTCAAAGAGAGTGAGATGCCAGCTCCTTTCATTCAGTCAGTAGCTTCAATCATTTCTGGACGTTTTTCAATGGCAAAAATCAATGAATATTGTAAATGCACAAACAGTAATTTCTCCACATTGCAAGGTGCAATTCTGAAATTTTTTGCTTTTTCCTGCTCCTCTTAGCATGATAAAGAAAATTCAAAGAGAGTGAGATGCCAGCTCCTTTCATTCAGTCAGTAGCTTCAAACATTTCTCGTATATGAATAACATGATGTTTTTCAATGGCAAAAATCAATGAATATTGTAAATGCACAAACAGTAATTTCTCCGCATTGCAAGGTGCAATTCTGAAATTTTTTGCTTTTTCCTGCTCCTCTTAGCATGATAAAGAAGATTCAAAGAGAGTGAGATGCCAGCTCCTTTCATTCAGTCAGTAGCTTCAATCATTTCTGGACGTTTTTCAATGGCAAAAATCAATGAATATTGTAAATGCACAAACAGTAATTTCTCCGCATTGCAAGGTGCAATTCTGAAATTTTTTGCTTTTTCCTGCTCCTCTTAGCATGATAAAGAAGATTCAAAGAGAGTGAGATGCCAGCTCCTTTCATTCAGTCAGTAGCTTCAAACATTTCTGGTATATGAATAACATGATGTTTTTCAATGGCAAAAATCAATGAATATTGTAAATGCACAAACAGTAATTTCTCCGCATTGCAAGGTGCAATTCTGAAATTTTTTGCTTTTTCCTGCTCCTCTTAGCATGATAAAGAAGATTCAAAGAGAGTGAGATGCCAGCTCCTTTCATTCAGTCAGTAGCTTCAATCATTTCTGGACGTTTTTCAATGGCAAAAATCAATGAATATTGTAAATGCACAAGCAGTAATTTCTCCGCATTGCAAGGTGCAATTCTGAAATTTTTTGCTTTTTCCTGCTCCTCTTAGCATGATAAAGAAGATTCAAAGAGAGTGAGATGCCAGCTCCTTTCATTCAGTCAATAGCTTCAAACATTTCTGGTATATGAATAACATGATGTTTTTCAATGGCAAAAATCAATGAATATTGTAAATGCACAAACAGTAATTTCTCCGCATTGCAAGGTGCAATTCTGAAATTTTTTGCTTTTTCCTGCTCCTCTTACCATGATAAAGAAGATTCAAAGAGAGTGAGATGCCAGCTCCTTTCATTCAGTCAGTAGCTTCAATCATTTCTGGACGTTTTTCAATGGCAAAAATCAATGAATATTGTAAATGCACAAACAGTAATTTCTCCGCATTGCAAGGTGCAATTCTGAAATTTTTTGCTTTTTCCTGCTCCTCTTAGCATGATAAAGAAGATTCAAAGAGAGTGAGATGCCAGCTCCTTTCATTCAGTCAGTAGCTTCAAACATTTCTGGTATATGAATAACATGATGTTTTTCAATGGCAAAAATCAATGAATATTGTAAATGCACAAACAGTAATTTCTCCGCATTGCAAGGTGCAATTCTGAAATTTTTTGCTTTTTCCTGCTCCTCTTAGCATGATAAAGAAGATTCAAAGAGAGTGAGATGCCAGCTCCTTTCATTCAGTCAGTAGCTTCAATCATTTCTGGACGTTTTTCAATGGCAAAAATCAATGAATATTGTAAATGCACAAACAGTAATTTCACCGCATTGCAAGGTGCAATTCTGAAATTTTTTGCTTTTTCCTGCTCCTCTTAGCATGATAAAGAAGATTCAAAGAGAGTGAGATGCCAGCTCCTTTCATTCAGTCAGTAGCTTCAAACATTTCTGGTATATGAATAACATGATGTTTTTCAATGGCAAAAATCAATGAATATTGTAAATGCACAAACAGTAATTTCTCCGCATTGCAAGGTGCAATTCTGAAATTTTTTGCTTTTTCCTGCTCCTTTAGCATGATAAAGAAGATTCAAAGAGAGTGAGATGCCAGCTCCTTTCATTCAGTCAGTAGATTCAATCATTTCTGCACGTTTTTCAATGGCAAAAATCAATGAATATTGTAAATGCACAAACAGTAATTTCTCCGCATTGCAAGGTGCAATTCTGAAATTTTTGGCTTTTTCCTGCTCCTCTTAGCATGATAAAGAATATTCAAAGAGAGTGAGATGTCATCTCCTTTCATTCAGTCAGTAGCTTCAAACATTTCTGGTATATGAATAACATGATGTTTTTCAATGGCAAAAATCAATGAATATTGTAAATGCACAAACAGTAATTTCTCCGCATTGCAAGGTGCAATTCTGAAATTTTTTGCTTTTTCCTGCTCCTCTTAGCATGATAAAGAAGATTCAAAGAGAGTGAGATGCCAGCTCCTTTCATTAAGTCAGTAGCTTCAATCATTTCTGGACGTTTTTCAATGGCAAAAATCAATGAATATTGTAAATGCACAAACAGTAATTTCTCCGCATTGCAAGGTGCAATTCTGAAATTTTTTGCTTTTTCCTGCTCCTCTTAACATGATAAAGAAGATTCAAAGAGAGTGAGATGCCAGCTCCTTTCATTCAGTCAGTAGCTTCAATCATTTCTGGACATTTTTCAATGGCAAAAATCAATGAATATTGTAAATGCACAAACAGTAATTTCTCCGCATTGCAAGGTGCAATTCTGAAATTTTTTGCTTTTTCCTGCTCCTCTTAGCATGATAAAGAAAATTCAAAGAGAGTGAGATGCCAGCTCCTTTCATTCAGTCAGTAGCTTCAAACATTTCTGGTATATGAATAACATGATGTTTTTCAATGGCAAAAATCAATGAATATTGTAAATGCACAAACAGTAATTTCTCCGCATTGCAAGGTGCAATTCTGAAATTTTTTGCTTTTTCCTGCTCCTCTTAGCATGATAAAGAAGATTCAAAGAGAGTGAGATGCCAGCTCCTTTCATTCAGTCAGTAGCTTCAATCATTTCTGGACGTTTTTCAATTGCAAAAATCAATGAATATTGTAAATGCACAAACAGTAATTTCTCCGCATTGCAAGGTGCAATTCTGAAATTTTTTGCTTTTTCCTGCTCCTCTTAGCATGATAAAGAAGATTCAAAGAGAGTGAGATGCCAGCTCCTTTCATTCAGTCAGTAGCTTCAATCATTTCTGGACGTTTTTCAATGGCAAAAATCAATGAATATTGTAAATGCACAAACAGTAATTTCTCCACATTGCAAGGTGCAATTCTGAAATTTTTTGCTTTTTCCTGCTCCTCTTAGCATGATAAAGAAAATTCAAAGAGAGTGAGATGCCAGCTCCTTTCATTCAGTCAGTAGCTTCAAACATTTCTCGTATATGAATAACATGATGTTTTTCAATGGCAAAAATCAATGAATATTGTAAATGCACAAACAGTAATTTCTCCGCATTGCAAGGTGCAATTCTGAAATTTTTTGCTTTTTCCTGCTCCTCTTAGCATGATAAAGAAGATTCAAAGAGAGTGAGATGCCAGCTCCTTTCATTCAGTCAGTAGCTTCAATCATTTCTGGACGTTTTTCAATGGCAAAAATCAATGAATATTGTAAATGCACAAACAGTAATTTCTCCGCATTGCAAGGTGCAATTCTGAAATTTTTTGCTTTTTCCTGCTCCTCTTAGCATGATAAAGAAGATTCAAAGAGAGTGAGATGCCAGCTCCTTTCATTCAGTCAGTAGCTTCAAACATTTCTGGTATATGAATAACATGATGTTTTTCAATGGCAAAAATCAATGAATATTGTAAATGCACAAACAGTAATTTCTCCGCATTGCAAGGTGCAATTCTGAAATTTTTTGCTTTTTCCTGCTCCTCTTAGCATGATAAAGAAGATTCAAAGAGAGTGAGATGCCAGCTCCTTTCATTCAGTCAGTAGCTTCAATC
Organism: Phyllobates terribilis; assembly: GCF_046119375.1. NCBI lineage: Eukaryota > Metazoa > Chordata > Amphibia > Anura > Dendrobatidae > Phyllobates > Phyllobates terribilis. Next base: position 610,292 of record NW_027363348.1, read on the forward strand.
ATTTCTGGACGTTTTTCAATGGCAAAAATCAATGAATATTGTAAATGCACAAGCAGTAATTTCTCCGCATTGCAAGGTGCAATTCTGAAATTTTTTGCTTTTTCCTGCTCCTCTTAGCATGATAAAGAAGATTCAAAGAGAGTGAGATGCCAGCTCCTTTCATTCAGTCAATAGCTTCAAACATTTCTGGTATATGAATAACATGATGTTTTTCAATGGCAAAAATCAATGAATATTGTAAATGCACAAACAGTAATTTCTCCGCATTGCAAGGTGCAATTCTGAAATTTTTTGCTTTTTCCTGCTCCTCTTACCATGATAAAGAAGATTCAAAGAGAGTGAGATGCCAGCTCCTTTCATTCAGTCAGTAGCTTCAATCATTTCTGGACGTTTTTCAATGGCAAAAATCAATGAATATTGTAAATGCACAAACAGTAATTTCTCCGCATTGCAAGGTGCAATTCTGAAATTTTTTGCTTTTTCCTGCTCCTCTTAGCATGATAAAGAAGATTCAAAGAGAGTGAGATGCCAGCTCCTTTCATTCGGTCAGTAGCTTCAATCATTTCTGGACGTTTTTCAATGGCAAAAATCAATGAATATTGTAAATGCACAAACAGTAATTTCTCCGCATTGCAAGGTGCAATTCTGAAATTTTTTGCTTTTTCCTGCTCCTCTTAGCATGATAAAGAAGATTCAAAGAGAGTGAGATGCCAGCTCCTTTCATTCAGTCAGTAGCTTCAAACATTTCTGGTATATGAATAACATGATGTTTTTCAATGGCAAAAATCAATGAATATTGTAAATGCACAAACAGTAATTTCTCCGCATTGCAAGGTGCAATTCTGAAATTTTTTGCTTTTTCCTGCTCCTCTTAGCATGATAAAGAAGATTCAAAGAGAGTGAGATGCCAGCTCCTTTCATTCAGTCAGTAGCTTCAAACATTTCTGGTATATGAATAACATGATGTTTTTCAATGGCAAAAATCAATGAATATTGTAAATGCACAAACAGTAATTTCTCTGCATTGCAAGGTGCAATTCTGAAATTTTTTGCTTTTTCCTGCTCCTCTTAGCATGATAAAGAAGATTCAAAGAGAGTGAGATGCCAGCTCCTTTCATTCAGTCAGTAGCTTCAATCATTTCTGGACGTTTTTCAATGTCAAAAATCAATGAATATTGTAAATGCACAAACAGTAATTTCTCCGCATTGCAAGGTGCAATTCTGAAATTTTTTGCTTTTTCCTGCTCCTCTTAGCATGATAAAGAAGATTCAAAGAGAGTGAGATGCCAGCTCCTTTCATTCAGTCAGTAGCTTCAATCATTTCTGGACGTTTTTCAATGGCAAAAATCAATGAATATTGTAAATGCACAAACAGTAATTTCTCTGCATTGCAAGGTGCAATTCTGAAATTTTTTTGCTTTTTCCTTCTCCTCTTAGCATGATAAAGAAGATTCAAAGAGATTGAGATGCCAGCTCCTTTCATTCAGTCAGTAGCTTCAATCATTTCTGGACGTTTTTCAATGGCAAAAATCAATGAATATTTTAAATGCACAAACAGTAATTTCTCCGCATTGCAAGGTGCAATTCTGAAATTTTTTGCTTTTTCCTGCTCCTCTTAGCATGATAAAGAAGATTCAAAGAGAGTGAGATGCCAGCTCCTTTCATTCAGTCAGTAGCTTCAAACATTTCTGGTATATGAATAACATGATGTTTTTCAATGGCAAAAATCAATGAATATTGTAAATGCACAAACAGTAATTTCTCCGCATTGCAAGGTGCAATTCTGAAATTTTTTGCTTTTTCCTGCTCCTCTTAGCATGATAAAGAAGATTCAAAGAGAGTGAGATGCCAGCTCCTTTCATTCAGTCAGTAGCTTCAATCATTTCTGGACGTTTTTCAATGGCAAAAATCAATGAATATTGTAAATGCACAAACAGTAATTTCTCCGCATTGCAAGGTGCAATTCTGAAATTTTTTGCTTTTTCCTGCTCCTCTTAGCATGATAAAGAAGATTCAAAGAGAGTGAGATGCCAGCTCCTTTTATTCAGTCAGTAGCTTCAAACATTTCTGGCATATGAATAACATGATGTTTTTCAATGGCAAAAATCAATGAATATTGTAAATGCACAAACAGTAATTTCTCCGCATTGCAAGGTGCAATTCTGAAATTTTTTGCTTTTTCCTGCTCCTCTTAGCATGATAAAGAAGATTCAAAGAGAGTGAGATGCCAGCTCCTTTCATTCAGTCAGTAGCTTCAATCATTTCTGGACGTTTTTCAATGGCAAAAATCAATGAATATTGTAAATGCACAAGCAGTAATTTCTCCGCATTGCAAGGTGCAATTCTGAAATTTTTTGCTTTTTCCTGCTCCTCTTAGCATGATAAAGAAGATTCAAAGAGAGTGAGATGCCAGCTCCTTTCATTCAGTCAATAGCTTCAAACATTTCTGGTATATGAATAACATGATGTTTTTCAATGGCAAAAATCAATGAATATTGTAAATGCACAAACAGTAATTTCTCCGCATTGCAAGGTGCACTTCTGAAATTTTTTGCTTTTTCCTGCTCCTCTTACCATGATAAAGAAGATTCAAAGAGAGTGAGATGCCAGCTCCTTTCATTCAGTCAGTAGCTTCAATCATTTCTGGACGTTTTTCAATGGCAAAAATCAATGAATATTGTAAATGCACAAACAGTAATTTCTCCGCATTGCAAGGTGCAATTCTGAAATTTTTTGCTTTTTCCTGCTCCTCTTAGCATGATAAAGAAGATTCAAAGAGAGTGAGATGCCAGCTCCTTTCATTCGGTCAGTAGCTTCAATCATTTCTGGACGTTTTTCAATGGCAAAAATCAATGAATATTGTAAATGCACAAACAGTAATTTCTCCGCATTGCAAGGTGCAATTCTGAAATTTTTTGCTTTTTCCTGCTCCTCTTAGCATGATAAAGAAGATTCAAAGAGAGTGAGATGCCAGCTCCTTTCATTCAGTCAGTAGCTTCAAACATTTCTGGTATATGAATAACATGATGTTTTTCAATGGCAAAAATCAATGAATATTGTAAATGCACAAACAGTAATTTCTCCGCATTGCAAGGTGCAATTCTGAAATTTTTTGCTTTTTCCTGCTCCTCTTAGCATGATAAAGAAGATTCAAAGAGAGTGAGATGCCAGCTCCTTTCATTCAGTCAGTAGCTTCAAACATTTCTGGTATATGAATAACATGATGTTTTTCAATGGCAAAAATCAATGAATATTGTAAATGCACAAACAGTAATTTCTCTGCATTGCAAGGTGCAATTCTGAAATTTTTTGCTTTTTCCTGCTCCTCTTAGCATGATAAAGAAGATTCAAAGAGAGTGAGATGCCAACTCCTTTCATTCAGTCAGTAGCTTCAATCATTTCTGGACGTTTTTCAATGTCAAAAATCAATGAATATTGTAAATGCACAAACAGTAATTTCTCCGCATTGCAAGGTGCAATTCTGAAATTTTTTGCTTTTTCCTGCTCCTCTTAGCATGATAAAGAAGATTCAAAGAGAGTGAGATGCCAGCTCCTTTCATTCAGTCAGTAGCTTCAATCATTTCTGGACGTTTTTCAATGGCAAAAATCAATGAATATTGTAAATGCACAAACAGTAATTTCTCTGCATTGCAAGGTGCAATTCTGAAATTTTTTTGCTTTTTCCTTCTCCTCTTAGCATGATAAAGAAGATTCAAAGAGATTGAGATGCCAGCTCCTTTCATTCAGTCAGTAGCTTCAATCATTTCTGGACGTTTTTCAATGGCAAAAATCAATGAATATTTTAAATGCACAAACAGTAATTTCTCCGCATTGCAAGGTGCAATTCTGAAATTTTTTGCTTTTTCCTGCTCCTCTTAGCATGATAAAGAAGATTCAAAGAGAGTGAGATGCCAGCTCCTTTCATTCAGTCAGTAGCTTCAAACATTTCTGGTATATGAATAACATGATGTTTTTCAATGGCAAAAATCAATGAATATTGTAAATGCACAAACAGTAATTTCTCCGCATTGCAAGGTGCAATTCTGAAATTTTTTGCTTTTTCCTGCTCCTCTTAGCATGATAAAGAAGATTCAAAGAGAGTGAGATGCCAGCTCCTTTCATTCAGTCAGTAGCTTCAATCATTTCTGGACGTTTTTCAATGGCAAAAATCAATGAATATTGTAAATGCACAAACAGTCATTTCTCCGCATTGCAAGGTGTAATTCTGAATTTTTTTGCTTTTTCCTGCTCCTCTTAGCATGACAAAGAAGATTCAAAGAGAGTGAGATGCCAGCTCCTTTCATTCAGTCAGTAGCTTCAATCATTTCTGGACGTTTTTCAATGGCAAAAATCAATGAATATTGTAAATGCACAAACAGTAATTTCTCCGCATTGCAAGGTGCAATTCTGAAATTTTTTGCTTTTTCCTGCTCCTCTTAGCATGATAAAGAAGATTCAAAGAGAGTGAGATGCCAGCTCCTTTCATTCAGTCAGTAGCTTCAAACATTTCTGGACGTTTTTCAATGGCAAAAATCAATGAATATTGTAAATGCACAAACAGTAATTTCTCCGCATTGCAAACTGCAATTGTGAAATTTTTTGCTTTTTCCTGCTCCTCTTAGCAAGATAAAGAAGATTCAAAGAGAGTGAGATGCCAGCTCCTTTCATTCAGTCAGTAGCTTCAAACATTTCTGGTATATGAATAACATGATGTTTTTCAATGGCAAAAATCAAAGAATATTGTAAATGCACAAACAGTAATTTCTCCGCATTGCAAGGTGCAATTCTGAAATTTTTTGCTTTTTCCTGCTCCTCTTAGCATGATAAAGAAGATTCAAAGAGAGGGAGATACCAGCTCCTTTCATTCAGTCAGTAGCTTCAATCATTTCTGGACGTTTTTCAATGGCAAAAATCAATGAATATTGTAAATGCACAAACAGTAATTTCTCCGCATTGCAAGGTGCAATTCTGAAATTTTTTGCTTTTTCCTGCTCCTCTTAGCATGATAAAGAAGATTCAAAGAGAGTGAGATGCCAGCTCCTTTCATTCAGTCAGTAGCTTCAGTCATTTCTGGACGTTTTTCAATGGCAAAAATCTATGAATATTGTAAATGCACAGACAGTAATTTCTCCGCATTGCAAGGTGCAATTCTGAAATTTTTTGATTTTTCCTGCTCCTCTTAGCATGATAAAGAAGATTCAAAGAGAGTGAGATGTCAGCTCCTTTCATTCAGTCAGTAGCTTCAAACATTTCTGGTATATGAATAACATGATGTTTTTCAATGGCAAAAATCAATGAATATTGTAAATGCACAAACAGTAATTTCTCCGCATTGCAAGGTGCAATTCTGAAATTTTTTGCTTTTTCCTGCTCCTCTTAGCATGATAAAGAAGATTCAAAGAGAGTGAGATGCCAGCTCCTTTCATTCAGTCAGTAGCTTCAATCATTTCTGGACGTTTTTCAATGGCAAAAATCAATGAATATTGTAAATGCACAAACAGTAATTTCTCCGCATTGCAAGGTGCAATTCTGAAATTTTTTGCTTTTTCCTGCTCCTCTTAGCATGATAAAGAAGATTCAAAGAGAGTGAGATGCCAGCTCCTTTCATTCAGTCAGTAGCTTCAAACATTTCTGGTATATGAATAACATGATGTTTTTCAATGGCAAAAATCAATGAATATTGTAAATGCACAAACAGTAATTTCTCCGCATTGCAAGGTGCAATTCTGAAATTTTTTGCTTTTTCCTGCTCCTCTTAGCATGATAAAGAAGATTCAAAGAGAGTGAGATGCCAGCTCCTTTCATTCAGTCAGTAGCTTCAATCATTTCTGGACGTTTTTCAATGGCAAAAATCAATGAATATTGTAAATGCACAAACAGTAATTTCTCCGCATTGCAAGGTGCAATTCTGAAATTTTTTGCTTTTTCCTGCTCCTCTTAGCATGATAAAGAAGATTCAAAGAGAGTGAGATACCAGCTCCTTTCATTCAGTCAGTAGCTTCAATCATTTCTGGACGTTTTTCAATGGCAAAAATCAATGAATATTGTAAATGCACAAACAGTAATTTCTCCGCATTGCAAGGTGCAATTCTGAAATTTTTTGCTTTTTCCTGCTCCTCTTAGCATGATAAAGAAGATTCAAAGAGAGTGAGATGCCAGCTCCTTTCATTCAGTCAGTAGCTTCAATCATTTCTGGACGTTTTTCAATGGCAAAAATCAATGAATATTGTAAATGCACAGACAGTAATTTCTCCGCATTGCAAGGTGCAATTCTGAAATTTTTTGCTTTTTCCTGCTCCTCTTAGCATGATAAAGAAGATTCAAAGAGAGTGAGATGTCAGCTCCTTTCATTCAGTCAGTAGCTTCAAACATTTCTGGTATATGAATAACATGATGTTTTTCAATGGCAAAAATCAATGAATATTGTAAATGCACAAACAGTAATTTCTCCGCATTGCAAGGTGCAATTCTGAAATTTTTTGCTTTTTCCTGCTCCTCTTAGCATGATAAAGAAGATTCAAAGAGAGTAAGATGCCAGATCCTTTCATTCAGTCAGTAGCTTCAATCATTTCTGGACGTTTTTCAATGGCAAAAATCAATGAATATTGTAAATGCACAAACAGTAATTTCTCCGCATTGCAAGGTGCAATTCTGAAATTTTTTGCTTTTTCCTGCTCCTCTTAGCATGATAAAGAAGATTCAAAGAGAGTGAGATGCCAGCTCCTTTCATTCAGTCAGTAGCTTCAATCATTTCTGGACGTTTTTCAATGGCAAAAATCAATGAATATTGTAAATGCACAAGCAGTAATTTCTCCGCATTGCAAGGTGCAATTCTGAAATTTTTTGCTTTTTCCTGCTCCTCTTAGCATGATAAAGAAGATTCAAAGAGAGTGAGATGCCAGCTCCTTTCATTCAGTCAATAGCTTCAAACATTTCTGGTATATGAATAACATGATGTTTTTCAATGGCAAAAATCAATGAATATTGTAAATGCACAAACAGTAATTTCTCCGCATTGCAAGGTGCAATTCTGAAATTTTTTGCTTTTTCCTGCTCCTCTTACCATGATAAAGAAGATTCAAAGAGAGTGAGATGCCAGCTCCTTTCATTCAGTCAGTAGCTTCAATCATTTCTGGACGTTTTTCAATGGCAAAAATCAATGAATATTGTAAATGCACAAACAGTAATTTCTCCGCATTGCAAGGTGCAATTCTGAAATTTTTTGCTTTTTCCTGCTCCTCTTAGCATGATAAAGAAGATTCAAAGAGAGTGAGATGCCAGCTCCTTTCATTCGGTCAGTAGCTTCAATCATTTCTGGACGTTTTTCAATGGCAAAAATCAATGAATATTGTAAATGCACAAACAGTAATTTCTCCGCATTGCAAGGTGCAATTCTGAAATTTTTTGCTTTTTCCTGCTCCTCTTAGCATGATAAAGAAGATTCAAAGAGAGTGAGATGCCAGCTCCTTTCATTCAGTCAGTAGCTTCAAACATTTCTGGTATATGAATAACATGATGTTTTTCAATGGCAAAAATCAATGAATATTGTAAATGCACAAACAGTAATTTCTCCGCATTGCAAGGTGCAATTCTGAAATTTTTTGCTTTTTCCTGCTCCTCTTAGCATGATAAAGAAGATTCAAAGAGAGTGAGATGCCATCTCCTTTCATTCAGTCAGTAGCTTCAAACATTTCTGGTATATGAATAACATGATGTTTTTCAATGGCAAAAATCAATGAATATTGTAAATGCACAAACAGTAATTTCTCTGCATTGCAAGGTGCAATTCTGAAATTTTTTGCTTTTTCCTGCTCCTCTTAGCATGATAAAGAAGATTCAAAGAGAGTGAGATGCCAGCTCCTTTCATTCAGTCAGTAGCTTCAATCATTTCTGGACGTTTTTCAATGTCAAAAATCAATGAATATTGTAAATGCACAAACAGTAATTTCTCCGCATTGCAAGGTGCAATTCTGAAATTTTTTGCTTTTTCCTGCTCCTCTTAGCATGATAAAGAAGATTCAAAGAGAGTGAGATGCCAGCTCCTTTCATTCAGTCAGTAGCTTCAATCATTTCTGGACGTTTTTCAATGGCAAAAATCAATGAATATTGTAAATGCACAAACAGTAATTTCTCTGCATTGCAAGGTGCAATTCTGAAATTTTTTTGCTTTTTCCTTCTCCTCTTAGCATGATAAAGAAGATTCAAAGAGATTGAGATGCCAGCTCCTTTCATTCAGTCAGTAGCTTCAATCATTTCTGGACGTTTTTCAATGGCAAAAATCAATGAATATTTTAAATGCACAAACAGTAATTTCTCCGCATTGCAAGGTGCAATTCTGAAATTTTTTGCTTTTTCCTGCTCCTCTTAGCATGATAAAGAAGATTCAAAGAGAGTGAGATGCCAGCTCCTTTCATTCAGTCAGTAGCTTCAAACATTTCTGGTATATGAATAACATGATGTTTTTCAATGGCAAAAATCAATGAATATTGTAAATGCACAAACAGTAATTTCTCCGCATTGCAAGGTGCAATTCTGAAATTTTTTGCTTTTTCCTGCTCCTCTTAGCATGATAAAGAAGATTCAAAGAGAGTGAGATGCCAGCTCCTTTCATTCAGTCAGTAGCTTCAATCATTTCTGGACGTTTTTCAATGGCAAAAATCAATGAATATTGTAAATGCACAAACAGTCATTTCTCCGCATTGCAAGGTGTAATTCTGAATTTTTTTGCTTTTTCCTGCTCCTCTTAGCATGACAAAGAAGATTCAAAGAGAGTGAGATGCCAGCTCCTTTCATTCAGTCAGTAGCTTCAATCATTTCTGGACGTTTTTCAATGGCAAAAATCAATGAATATTGTAAATGCACAAACAGTAATTTCTCCGCATTGCAAGGTGCAATTCTGAAATTTTTTGCTTTTTCCTGCTCCTCTTAGCATGATAAAGAAGATTCAAAGAGAGTGAGATGCCAGCTCCTTTCATTCAGTCAGTAGCTTCAAACATTTCTGGACGTTTTTCAATGGCAAAAATCAATGAATATTGTAAATGCACAAACAGTAATTTCTCCGCATTGCAAAGTGCAATTGTGAAATTTTTTGCTTTTTCCTGCTCCTCTTAGCAAGATAAAGAAGATTCAAAGAGAGTGAGATGCCAGCTCCTTTCATTCAGTCAGTAGCTTCAAACATTTCTGGTATATGAATAACATGATGTTTTTCAATGGCAAAAATCAAAGAATATTGTAAATGCACAAACAGTAATTTCTCCGCATTGCAAGGTGCAATTCTGAAATTTTTTGCTTTTTCCTGCTCCTCTTAGCATGATAAAGAAGATTCAAAGAGAGGGAGATACCAGCTCCTTTCATTCAGTCAGTAGCTTCAATCATTTCTGGACGTTTTTCAATGGCAAAAATCAATGAATATTGTAAATGCACAAACAGTAATTTCTCCGCATTGCAAGGTGCAATTCTGAAATTTTTTGCTTTTTCCTGCTCCTCTTAGCATGATAAAGAAGATTCAAAGAGAGTGAGATGCCAGCTCCTTTCATTCAGTCAGTAGCTTCAGTCATTTCTGGACGTTTTTCAATGGCAAAAATCTATGAATATTGTAAATGCACAGACAGTAATTTCTCCGCATTGCAAGGTGCAATTCTGAAATTTTTTGATTTTTCCTGCTCCTCTTAGCATGATAAAGAAGATTCAAAGAGAGTGAGATGTCAGCTCCTTTCATTCAGTCAGTAGCTTCAAACATTTCTGGTATATGAATAACGATGTTTTTCAATGGCAAAAATCAATGAATATTGTAAATGCACAAACAGTAATTTCTCCGCATTGCAAGGTGCAATTCTGAAATTTTTTGCTTTTTCCTGCTCCTCTTAGCATGATAAAGAAGATTCAAAGAGAGTGAGATGCCAGCTCCTTTCATTCAGTCAGTAGCTTCAATCATTTCTGGACGTTTTTCAATGGCAAAAATCAATGAATATTGTAAATGCACAAACAGTAATTTCTCCGCATTGCAAGGTGCAATTCTGAAATTTTTTGCTTTTTCCTGCTCCTCTTAGCATGATAAAGAAGATTCAAAGAGAGTGAGATGCCAGCTCCTTTCATTCAGTCAGTAGCTTCAAACATTTCTGGTATATGAATAACATGATGTTTTTCAATGGCAAAAATCAATGAATATTGTAAATGCACAAACAGTAATTTCTCCGCATTGCAAGGTGCAATTCTGAAATTTTTTGCTTTTTCCTGCTCCTCTTAGCATGATAAAGAAGATTCAAAGAGAGTGAGATGCCAGCTCCTTTCATTCAGTCAGTAGCTTCAATCATTTCTGGACGTTTTTCAATGGCAAAAATCAATGAATATTGTAAATGCACAAACAGTAATTTCTCCGCATTGCAAGGTGCAATTCTGAAATTTTTTGCTTTTTCCTGCTCCTCTTAGCATGATAAAGAAGATTCAAAGAGAGTGAGATACCAGCTCCTTTCATTCAGTCAGTAGCTTCAATCATTTCTGGACGTTTTTCAATGGCAAAAATCAATGAATATTGTAAATGCACAAACAGTAATTTCTCCGCATTGCAAGGTGCAATTCTGAAATTTTTTGCTTTTTCCTGCTCCTCTTAGCATGATAAAGAAGATTCAAAGAGAGTGAGATGCCAGCTCCTTTCATTCAGTCAGTAGCTTCAATCATTTCTGGACGTTTTTCAATGGCAAAAATCAATGAATATTGTAAATGCACAGACAGTAATTTCTCCGCATTGCAAGGTGCAATTCTGAAATTTTTTGCTTTTTCCTGCTCCTCTTAGCATGATAAAGAAGATTCAAAGAGAGTGAGATGTCAGCTCCTTTCATTCAGTCAGTAGCTTCAAACATTTCTGGTATATGAATAACATGATGTTTTTCAATGGCAAAAATCAATGAATATTGTAAATGCACAAACAGTAATTTCTCCGCATTGCAAGGTGCAATTCTGAAATTTTTTGCTTTTTCCTGCTCCTCTTAGCATGATAAAGAAGATTCAAAGAGAGTAAGATGCCAGATCCTTTCATTCAGTCAGTAGCTTCAATCATTTCTGGACGTTTTTCAATGGCAAAAATCAATGAATATTGTAAATGCACAAACAGTAATTTCTCCGCATTGCAAGGTGCAATTCTGAAATTTTTTGCTTTTTCCTGCTCCTCTTAGCATGATAAAGAAGATTCAAAGAGAGTGAGATGCCAGCTCCTTTCATTCAGTCAGTAGCTTCAATCATTTCTGGACGTTTTTCAATGGCAAAAATCAATGAATATTGTAAATGCACAAACAGTAATTTCTCCGCATTGCAAGGTGCAATTCTGAAATTTTTTGCTTTTTCCTGCTCCTCTTAGCATGATAAAGAAGATTCAAAGAGAGTGAGATGCCAGCTCCTTTCATTCAGTCAGTAGCTTCAAACATTTCTGGTATATGAATAACATGATGTTTTTCAATGGCAAAAATCAATGAATATTGTAAATGCACAAACAGTAATTTCTCCGCATTGCAAGGTGCAATTCTGAAATTTTTTGCTTTTTCCTGCTCCTCTTAGCATGATAAAGAAGATTCAAAGAGAGTGAGATGCCAGCTCCTTTCATTCAGTCAGTAGCTTCAATCATTTCTGGACGTTTTTCAATGGCAAAAATCAATGAATATTGTAAATGCACAAACAGTAATTTCTCCGCATTGCAAGGTGCAATTCTGAAATTTTTTGCTTTTTCCTGCTCCTCTTAGCATGATAAAGAAGATTCAAAGAGAGTGAGATGCCAGCTCCTTTCATTCAGTCAGTAGCTTCAAACATTTCTGGTATATGAATAACATGATGTTATTCAATGGCAAAAATCAATGAATATTGTAAATGCACAAACAGTAATTTCTCCGCATTGCAAGGTGTAATTCTGAAATTTTTTGCTTTTTCCTGCTCCTCTTAGCATGATAAAGAAGATTCAAAGAGAGTGAGATGCCAGCTCCTGTCATTCAGTCAGTAGCTTCAATCATTTCTGGACGTTTTTCAATGGCAAAAATCAATGAATATTGTAAATGCACAAACAGTAATTTCTCCTCATTGCAAGGTGCAATTCTGAAATTTTTTGCTTTTTCCTGCTCCTCTTAGCATGATAAAGAAGATTCAAAGAGAGTGAGATGCCAGCTCCTTTCATTCAGTCAGTAGCTTCAAACATTTCTGGTATATGAATAACATGATGTTTTTCAATGGCAAAAATCAATGAATATTGTAAATGCACAAACAGTAATTTCTCCGCATTGCAAGGTGCAATTCTGAAATTTTTTGCTTTTTCCTGCTCCTCTTAGCATGATAAAGAAGATTCAAAGAGAGTGAGATGCCAGCTCCTTTCATTCAGTCAGTAGCTTCAATCATTTCTGGACGTTTTTCAATGGCAAAAATCAATGAATATTGTAAATGCACAAACAGTAATTTCTCCGCATTGCAAGGTGTAATTCTGAAATATTTTGCTTTTTCCTGCTCCTCTTAGCATGACAAAGAAGATTCAAAGAGAGTGAGATGCCAGCTCCTTTCATTCAGTCAGTAGCTTCAATCATTTCTGGACGTTTTTCAATGGCAAAAATCAATGAATATTGTAAATGCACAAACAGTAATTTCTCCGCATTGCAAGGTGCAATTCTGAAATTTTTTGCTTTTTCCTGCTCCTCTTAGCATGATAAAGAAGATTCAAAGAGAGTGAGATGCCAGCTCCTTTCATTCAGTCAGTAGCTTCAAACATTTCTGGTATATGAATAACATGATGTTTTTCAATGGCAAAAATCAATGAATATTGTAAATGCACAAACAGTAATTTCTCCGCATTGCAAGGTGCAATTCTGAAATTTTTTGCTTTTTCCTGCTCCTCTTAGCATGATAAAGAAGATTCAAAGAGAGTGAGATACCAGCTCCTTTCATTCAGTCAGTAGCTTCAATCATTTCTGGACGTTTTTCAATGGCAAAAATCAATGAATATTGTAAATGCACAAACAGTAATTTCTCCGCATTGCAAGGTGCAATTCTGAAATTTTTTGCTTTTTCCTGCTCCTCTTAGCATGATAAAGAAGATTCAAAGAGAGGGAGATACCAGCTCCTTTCATTCAGTCAGTAGCTTCAATCATTTCTGGACGTTTTTCAATGGCAAAAATCAATGAATATTGTAAATGCACAAACAGTAATTTCTCCGCATTGCAAGGTGCAATTCTGAAATTTTTTGCTTTTTCCTGCTCCTCTTAGCATGATAAAGAAGATTCAAAGAGAGTGAGATGCCAGCTCCTTTCATTCAGTCAGTAGCTTCAAACATTTCTGGTATATGAATAACATGATGTTTTTCAATGGCAAAAATCAATGAATATTGTAAATGCACAAACAGTAATTTCTCCGCATTGCAAGGTGCAATTCTGAAATTTTTTGCTTTTTCCTGCTCCTCTTAGCATGATAAAGAAGATTCAAAGAGAGTGAGATGCCAGCTCCTTTCATTCAGTCAGTAGCTTCAAACATTTCTGGTATATGAATAACATGATGTTTTTCAATGGCAAAAATCAATGAATATTGTAAATGCACAAACAGTAATTTCTCCGCATTGCAAGGTGCAATTCTGAAATTTTTTGCTTTTTCCTGCTCCTCTTAGCATGATAAAGAAGATTCAAAGAGAGTGAGATGCCAGCTCCTTTCATTCAGTCAGTAGCTTCAAACATTTCTGGTATATGAATAACATGATGTTTTTCAATGGCAAAAATCAATGAATATTGTAAATGCACAAACAGTAATTTCTCTGCATTGCAAGGTGCAATTCTGAAATTTTTTGCTTTTTCCTGCTCCTCTTAGCATGATAAAGAAGATTCAAAGAGAGTGAGATGCCAGCTCCTTTCATTCAGTCAGTAGCTTCAATCATTTCTGGACGTTTTTCAATGGCAAAAATCAATGAATATTGTAAATGCACAAACAGTAATTTCTCCGCATTGCAAGGTGCAATTCTGAAATTTTTTGCTTTTTCCTGCTCCTCTTAGCATGATAAAGAAGATTCAAAGAGAGTGAGATGCCAGCTCCTTTCATTCAGTCAGTAGCTTCAATCATTTCTGGACGTTTTTCAATGGCAAAAATCAATGAATATTGTAAATGCACAAACAGTAATTTCTCTGCATTGCAAGGTGCAATTCTGAAATTTTTTTGCTTTTTCCTGCTCCTCTTAGCATGATAAAGAAGATTCAAAGAGAGTGAGATGCCAGCTCCTTTCATTCAGTCAGTAGCTTCAATCATTTCTGGACGTTTTTCAATGGCAAAAATCAATGAATATTGTAAATGCACAAACAGTAATTTCTCCGCATTGCAAGGTGCAATTCTGAAATTTTTTGCTTTTTCCTGCTCCTCTTAGCATAATAAAGAAGATTCAAAGAGAGTGAGATGCCAGCTCCTTTCATTCAGTCAGTAGCTTCAAACATTTCTGGTATATGAATAACATGATGTTTTTCAATGGCAAAAATCAATGAATATTGTAAATGCACAAACAGTAATTTCTCCGCATTGCAAGGTGCAATTCTGAAATTTTTTGCTTTTTCCTGCTCCTCTTAGCATGATAAAGAAGATTCAAAGAGAGTGAGATGCCAGCTCCTTTCATTCAGTCAGTAGCTTCAATCATTTCTGGACGTTTTTCAATGGCAAAAATCAATGAATATTGTAAATGCACAAACAGTCATTTCTCCGCATTGCAAGGTGTAATTCTGAAATTTTTTGCTTTTTCCTGCTCCTCTTAGCATGACAAAGAAGATTCAAAGAGAGTGAGATGCCAGCTCCTTTCATTCAGTCAGTAGCTTCAATCATTTCTGGACGTTTTTCAATGGCAAAAATCAATGAATATTGTAAATGCACAAACAGTAATTTCTCCGCATTGCAAGGTGCAATTCTGAAATTTTTTGCTTTTTCCTGCTCCTCTTAGCATGATAAAGAAGATTCAAAGAGAGTGAGATGCCAGCTCCTTTCATTCAGTCAGTAGCTTCAAACATTTCTGGACGTTTTTCAATGGCAAAAATCAATGAATATTGTAAATGCACAAACAGTAATTTCTCCGCATTGCAAAGTGCAATTGTGAAATTTTTTGCTTTTTCCTGCTCCTCTTAGCAAGATAAAGAAGATTCAAAGAGAGTGAGATGCCAGCTCCTTTCATTCAGTCAGTAGCTTCAAACATTTCTGGTATATGAATAACGATGTTTTTCAATGGCAAAAATCAAAGAATATTGTAAATGCACAAACAGTAATTTCTCCGCATTGCAAGGTGCAATTCTGAAATTTTTTGCTTTTTCCTGCTCCTCTTAGCATGATAAAGAAGATTCAAAGAGAGGGAGATACCAGCTCCTTTCATTCAGTCAGTAGCTTCAATCATTTCTGGACGTTTTTCAATGGCAAAAATCAATGAATATTGTAAATGCACAAACAGTAATTTCTCCGCATTGCAAGGTGCAATTCTGAAATTTTTTGCTTTTTCCTGCTCCTCTTAGCATGATAAAGAAGATTCAAAGAGAGTGAGATGCCAGCTCCTTTCATTCAGTCAGTAGCTTCAGTCATTTCTGGACGTTTTTCAATGGCAAAAATCTATGAATATTGTAAATGCACAGACAGTAATTTCTCCGCATTGCAAGGTGCAATTCTGAAATTTTTTGATTTTTCCTGCTCCTCTTAGCATGATAAAGAAGATTCAAAGAGAGTGAGATGTCAGCTCCTTTCATTCAGTCAGTAGCTTCAAACATTTCTGGTATATGAATAACATGATGTTTTTCAATGGCAAAAATCAATGAATATTGTAAATGCACAAACAGTAATTTCTCCGCAATGCAAGGTGCAATTCTGAAATTTTTTGCTTTTTCCTGCTCCTCTTAGCATGATAAAGAAGATTCAAAGAGAGTAAGATGCCAGATCCTTTCATTCAGTCAGTAGCTTCAATCATTTCTGGACGTTTTTCAATGGCAAAAATCAATGAATATTGTAAATGCACAAACAGTAATTTCTCCGCATTGCAAGGTGCAATTCTGAAATTTTTTGCTTTTTCCTGCTCCTCTTACCATGATAAAGAAGATTCAAAGAGAGTGAGATGCCAGCTCCTTTCATTCAGTCAGTAGCTTCAATCATTTCTGGACGTTTTTCAATGGCAAAAATCAATGAATATTGTAAATGCACAAACAGTAATTTCTCCGCATTGCAAGGTGCAATTCTGAAATTTTTTGCTTTTTCCTGCTCCTCTTAGCATGATAAAGAAGATTCAAAGAGAGTGAGATGCCAGCTCCTTTCATTCAGTCAGTAGCTTCAAACATTTCTGGTATATGAATAACATGATGTTTTCAATGGCAAAAATCAATGAATATTGTAAATGCACAAACAGTAATTTCTCCGCATTGCAAGGTGCAATTCTGAAATTTTTTGCTTTTTCCTGCTCCTCTTAGCATGATAAAGAAGATTCAAAGAGAGTGAGATGCCAGCTCCTTTCATTCAGTCAGTAGCTTCAATCATTTCTGGACGTTTTTCAATGGCAAAAATCAATGAATATTGTAAATGCACAAACAGTAATTTCTCCGCATTGCAAGGTGCAATTCTGAAATTTTTTGCTTTTTCCTGCTCCTCTTAGCATGATAAAGAAGATTCAAAGAGAGTGAGATACCAGCTCCTTTCATTCAGTCAGTAGCTTCAATCATTTCTGGACGTTTTTCAATGGCAAAAATCAATGAATATTGTAAATGCACAAACAGTAATTTCTCCGCATTGCAAGGTGCAATTCTGAAATTTTTTGCTTTTTCCTGCTCCTCTTAGCATGATAAAGAAGATTCAAAGAGAGTGAGATGCCAGCTCCTTTCATTCAGTCAGTAGCTTCAATCATTTCTGGACGTTTTTCAATGGCAAAAATCAATGAATATTGTAAATGCACAAACAGTAATTTCTCTGCATTGCAAGGTGCAATTCTGAAATTTTTTTGCTTTTTCCTGCTCCTCTTAGCATGATAAAGAAGATTCAAAGAGAGTGAGATGCCAGCTCCTTTCATTCAGTCAGTAGCTTCAATCATTTCTGGACGTTTTTCAATGGCAAAAATCAATGAATATTGTAAATGCACAAACAGTAATTTCTCCGCATTGCAAGGTGCAATTCTGAAATTTTTTGCTTTTTCCTGCTCCTCTTAGCATGATAAAGAAGATTCAAAGAGAGTGAGATGCCAGCTCCTTTCATTCAGTCAGTAGCTTCAAACATTTCTGGTATATGAATAACATGATGTTTTTCAATGGCAAAAATCAATGAATATTGTAAATGCACAAACAGTAATTTCTCCGCATTGCAAGGTGAAATTCTGAAATTTTTTGCTTTTTCCTGCTCCTCTTAGCATGATAAAGAAGATTCAAAGAGAGTGAGATGCCAGCTCCTTTCATTCAGTCAGTAGCTTCAATCATTTCTGGACGTTTTTCAATGGCAAAAATCAATGAATATTGTAAATGCACAAACAGTCATTTCTCCGCATTGCAAGGTGTAATTCTGAAATTTTTTGCTTTTTCCTGCTCCTCTTAGCATGACAAAGAAGATTCAAAGAGAGTGAGATGCCAGCTCCTTTCATTCAGTCAGTAGCTTCAATCATTTCTGGACGTTTTTCAATGGCAAAAATCAATGAATATTGTAAATGCACAAACAGTAATTTCTCCGCATTGCAAGGTGCAATTCTGAAATTTTTTGCTTTTTCCTGCTCCTCTTAGCATGATAAAGAAGATTCAAAGAGAGTGAGATGCCAGCTCCTTTCATTCAGTCAGTAGCTTCAAACATTTCTGGACGTTTTTCAATGGCAAAAATCAATGAATATTGTAAATGCACAAACAGTAATTTCTCCACATTGCAAAGTGCAATTGTGAAATTTTTTGCTTTTTCCTGCTCCTCTTAGCAAGATAAAGAAGATTCAAAGAGAGTGAGATGCCAGCTCCTTTCATTCAGTCAGTAGCTTCAAACATTTCTGGTATATGAATAACGATGTTTTTCAATGGCAAAAATCAAAGAATATTGTAAATGCACAAACAGTAATTTCTCCGCATTGCAAGGTGCAATTCTGAAATTTTTTGCTTTTTCCTGCTCCTCTTAGCATGATAAAGAAGATTCAAAGAGAGGGAGATACCAGCTCCTTTCATTCAGTCAGTAGCTTCAATCATTTCTGGACGTTTTTCAATGGCAAAAATCAATGAATATTGTAAATGCACAAACAGTAATTTCTCCGCATTGCAAGGTGCAATTCTGAAATTTTTTGCTTTTTCCTGCTCCTCTTAGCATGATAAAGAAGATTCAAAGAGAGTGAGATGCCAGCTCCTTTCATTCAGTCAGTAGCTTCAGTCATTTCTGGACGTTTTTCAATGGCAAAAATCTATGAATATTGTAAATGCACAGACAGTAATTTCTCCGCATTGCAAGGTGCAATTCTGAAATTTTTTGATTTTTCCTGCTCCTCTTAGCATGATAAAGAAGATTCAAAGAGAGTGAGATGTCAGCTCCTTTCATTCAGTCAGTAGCTTCAAACATTTCTGGTATATGAATAACATGATGTTTTTCAATGGCAAAAATCAATGAATATTGTAAATGCACAAACAGTAATTTCTCCGCAATGCAAGGTGCAATTCTGAAATTTTTTGCTTTTTCCTGCTCCTCTTAGCATGATAAAGAAGATTCAAAGAGAGTAAGATGCCAGATCCTTTCATTCAGTCAGTAGCTTCAATCATTTCTGGACGTTTTTCAATGGCAAAAATCAATGAATATTGTAAATGCACAAACAGTAATTTCTCCGCATTGCAAGGTGCAATTCTGAAATTTTTTGCTTTTTCCTGCTCCTCTTAGCATGATAAAGAAGATTCAAAGAGAGTGAGATGCCAGCTCCTTTCATTCAGTCAGTAGCTTCAATCATTTCTGGACGTTTTTCAATGGCAAAAATCAATGAATATTGTAAATGCACAAACAGTAATTTCTCCGCATTGCAAGGTGCAATTCTGAAATTTTTTGCTTTTTCCTGCTCCTCTTAGCATGATAAAGAAGATTCAAAGAGAGTGAGATGCCAGCTCCTTTCATTCAGTCAGTAGCTTCAAACATTTCTGGTATATGAATAACATGATGTTTTTCAATGGCAAAAATCAATGAATATTGTAAATGCACAAACAGTAATTTCTCCGCATTGCAAGGTGCAATTCTGAAATTTTTTGCTTTTTCCTGCTCCTCTTAGCATGATAAAGAAGATTCAAAGAGAGTGAGATGCCAGCTCCTTTCATTCAGTCAGTAGCTTCAATCATTTCTGGACGTTTTTCAATGGCAAAAATCAATGAATATTGTAAATGCACAAACAGTAATTTCTCCGCATTGCAAGGTGCAATTCTGAAATGTTTTGCTTTTTCCTGCTCCTCTTAGCATGATAAAGAAGATTCAAAGAGAGTGAGATACCAGCTCCTTTCATTCAGTCAGTAGCTTCAATCATTTCTGGACGTTTTTCAATGGCAAAAATCAATGAATATTGTAAATGCACAAACAGTAATTTCTCCGCATTGCAAGGTGCAATTCTGAAATTTTTTGCTTTTTCCTGCTCCTCTTAGCATGATAAAGAAGATTCAAAGAGAGTGAGATGCCAGCTCCTTACATTCAGTCAGTAGCTTCAATCATTTCTGGATGTTTTTCAATGGCAAAAATCAATGAATATTGTAAATGCACAGACAGTAATTTCTCCGCATTGCAAGGTGCAATTCTGAAATTTTTTGCTTTTTCCTGCTCCTCTTAGCATGATAAAGAAGATTCAAAGAGAGTGAGATGTCAGCTCCTTTCATTCAGTCAGTAGCTTCAAACATTTCTGGTATATGAATAACATGATGTTTTTCAATGGCAAAAATCAATGAATATTGTAAATGCACAAACAGTAATTTCTCCGCATTGCAAGGTGCAATTCTGAAATTTTTTGCTTTTTCCTGCTCCTCTTAGCATGATAAAGAAGATTCAAAGAGAGTAAGATGCCAGATCCTTTCATTCAGTCAGTAGCTTCAATCATTTCTGGACGTTTTTCAATGGCAAAAATCAATGAATATTGTAAATGCACAAACAGTAATTTCTCCGCATTGCAAGGTGCAATTCTGAAATGTTTTGCTTTTTCCTGCTCCTCTTAGCATGATAAAGAATATTCAAAGAGAGTGAGATGCCAGCTCCTTTCATTCAGTCAGTAGCTTCAATCATTTCTGGACGTTTTTCAATGGCAAAAATCAATGAATATTGTAAATGCACAAACAGTAATTTCTCCGCATTGCAAGGTGCAATTCTGAAATTTTTTGCTTTTTCCTGCTCCTCTTAGCATGATAAAGAAGATTCAAAGAGAGTGAGATGTCAGCTCCTTTCATTCAGTCAGTAGCTTCAAACATTTCTGGTATATGAATAACATGATGTTTTTCAATGGCAAAAATCAATGAATATTGTAAATGCACAAACAGTAATTTCTCCGCATTGCAAGGTGCAATTCTGAAATTTTTTGCTTTTTCCTGCTCCTCTTAGCATGATAAAGAAGATTCAAAGAGAGTGAGATGCCAGCTCCTTTCATTCAGTCAGTAGCTTCAATCATTTCTGGACGTTTTTCAATGGCAAAAATCAATGAATATTGTAAATGCCCAAACAGTAATTTCTCCGCATTGCAAGGTGCAATTCTGAAATTTTTTGCTTTTTCCTGCTCCTCTTAGCATGATAAAGAAGATTCAAAGAGAGTAAGATGCCAGATCCTTTCATTCAGTCAGTAGCTTCAATCATTTCTGGACGTTTTTCAATGGCAAAAATCAATGAATATTGTAAATGCACAAACAGTAATTTCTCCGCATTGCAAGGTGCAATACTGAAATTTTTTGCTTTTTCCTGCTCCTCTTAGCATGATAAAGAAGATTCAAAGAGAGTGAGATGCCAGCTCCTTTCATTCAGTCAGTAGCTTCAATCATTTCTGGACGTTTTTCAATGGCAAAAATCAATGAATATTGTAAATGCACAAACAGTAATTTCTCCGCATTGCAAGGTGCAATTCTGAAATTTTTTGCTTTTTCCTGCTCCTCTTAGCATGATAAAGAAGATTCAAAGAGAGTGAGATGCCAGCTCCTTTCATTCAGTCAGTAGCTTCAAACATTTCTGGTATATGAATAACATGATGTTTTTCAATGGCAAAAATCAATGAATATTGTAAATGCACAAACAGTAATTTCTCCGCATTGCAAGGTGCAATTCTGAAATTTTTTGCTTTTTCCTGCTCCTCTTAGCATGATAAAGAAGATTCAAAGAGAGTGAGATGCCAGCTCCTTTCATTCAGTCAGTAGCTTCAATCATTTCTGGACGTTTTTCAATGGCAAAAATCAATGAATATTGTAAATGCACAAACAGTAATTTCTCCGCATTGCAAGGTGCAATTCTGAAATGTTTTGCTTTTTCCTGCTCCTCTTAGCATGATAAAGAAGATTCAAAGAGAGTGAGATACCAGCTCCTTTCATTCAGTCAGTAGCTTCAATCATTTCTGGACGTTTTTCAATGGCAAAAATCAATGAATATTGTAAATGCACAAACAGTAATTTCTCCGCATTGCAAGGTGCAATTCTGAAATTTTTTGCTTTTTCCTGCTCCTCTTAGCATGATAAAGAAGATTCAAAGAGAGTGAGATGTCAGCTCCTTTCATTCAGTCAGTAGCTTCAAACATTTCTGGTATATGAATAACATGATGTTTTTCAATGGCAAAAATCAATGAATATTGTAAATGCACAAACAGTAATTTCTCCGCATTGCAAGGTGCAATTCTGAAATTTTTTGCTTTTTCCTGCTCCTCTTAGCATGATAAAGAAGATTCAAAGAGAGTAAGATGCCAGATCCTTTCATTCAGTCAGTAGCTTCAATCATTTCTGGACGTTTTTCAATGGCAAAAATCAATGAATATTGTAAATGCACAAACAGTAATTTCTCCGCATTGCAAGGTGCAATTCTGAAATGTTTTGCTTTTTCCTGCTCCTCTTAGCATGATAAAGAAGATTCAAAGAGAGTGAGATGCCAGCTCCTTTCATTCAGTCAGTAGCTTCAATCATTTCTGGACGTTTTTCAATGGCAAAAATCAATGAATATTGTAAATGCACAAACAGTAATTTCTCCGCATTGCAAGGTGCAATTCTGAAATTTTTTGCTTTTTCCTGCTCCTCTTAGCATGATAAAGAAGATTCAAAGAGAGTAAGATGCCAGATCCTTTCATTCAGTCAGTAGCTTCAATCATTTCTGGACGTTTTTCAATGGCAAAAATCAATGAATATTGTAAATGCACAAACAGTAATTTCTCCGCATTGCAAGGTGCAATACTGAAATTTTTTGCTTTTTCCTGCTCCTCTTAGCATGATAAAGAAGATTCAAAGAGAGTGAGATGCCAGCTCCTTTCATTCAGTCAGTAGCTTCAATCATTTCTGGACGTTTTTCAATGGCAAAAATCAATGAATATTGTAAATGCACAAACAGTAATTTCTCCGCATTGCAAGGTGCAATTCTGAAATTTTTTGCTTTTTCCTGCTCCTCTTAGCATGATAAAGAAGATTCAAAGAGAGTGAAATGCCAGCTCCTTTCATTCAGTCAGTAGCTTCAAACATTTCTGGTATATGAATAACATGATGTTTTTCAATGGCAAAAATCAATGAATATTGTAAATGCACAAACAGTAATTTCTCCGCATTGCAAGGTGCAATTCTGAAATTTTTTGCTTTTTCCTGCTCCTCTTAGCATGATAAAGAAGATTCAAAGAGAGTGAGATGCCAGCTCCTTTCATTCAGTCAGTAGCTTCAATCATTTCTGGACGTTTTTCAATGGCAAAAATCAATGAATATTGTAAATGCACAAACAGTAATTTCTCCGCATTGCAAGGTGCAATTCTGAAATTTTTTGCTTTTTCCTGCTCCTCTTAGCATGATAAAGAAGATTCAAAGAGAGTGAGATACCAGCTCCTTTCATTCAGTCAGTAGCTTCAATCATTTCAGGACGTTTTTCAATGGCAAAAATCAATGAATATTGTAAATGCACAAACAGTAATTTCTCCGCATTGCAAGGTGCAATTCTGAAATTTTTTGCTTTTTCCTGCTCCTCTTAGCATGATAAAGAAGATTCAAAGAGAGTGAGATGCCAGCTCCTTTCATTCAGTCAGTAGCTTCAATCATTTCTGGACGTTTTTCAATGGCAAAAATCAATGAATATTGTAAATGCACAGACAGTAATTTCTCCGCATTGCAAGGTGCAATTCTGAAATTTTTTGCTTTTTCCTGCTCCTCTTAGCATGATAAAGAAGATTCAAAGAGAGTGAGATGTCAGCTCCTTTCATTCAGTCAGTAGCTTCAAACATTTCTGGTATATGAATAACATGATGTTTTTCAATGGCAAAAATCAATGAATATTGTAAATGCACAAACAGTAATTTCTCCGCATTGCAAGGTGCAATTCTGAAATTTTTTGCTTTTTCCTGCTCCTCTTAGCATGATAAAGAAGATTCAAAGAGAGTAAGATGCCAGATCCTTTCATTCAGTCAGTAGCTTCAATCATTTCTGGACGTTTTTCAATTTCAAAAATCAATGAATATTGTAAATGCACAAACAGTAATTTCTCCGCATTGCAAGGTGCAATTCTGAAATGTTTTGCTTTTTCCTGCTCCTCTTAGCATGATAAAGAAGATTCAAAGAGAGTGAGATGCCAGCTCCTTTCATTCAGTCAGTAGCTTCAATCATTTCTGGACGTTTTTCAATGGCAAAAATCAATGAATATTGTAAATGCACAAACAGTAATTTCTCCGCATTGCAAGGTGCAATTCTGAAATTTTTTGCTTTTTCCTGCTCCTCTTAGCATGATAAAGAAGATTCAAAGAGAGTGAGATGCCAGCTCCTTTCATTCAGTCAGTAGCTTCAAACATTTCTGGTATATGAATAACATGATGTTTTTCAATGGCAAAAATCAATGAATATTGTAAATGCACAAACAGTAATTTCTCCGCATTGCAAGGTGCAATTCTGAAATTTTTTGCTTTTTCCTGCTCCTCTTAGCATGATAAAGAAGATTCAAAGAGAGTGAGATGCCAGCTCCTTTCATTCAGTCAGTAGCTTCAATCATTTCTGGACGTTTTTCAATGGCAAAAATCAATGAATATTGTAAATGCACAAACAGTAATTTCTCCGCATTGCAAGGTGCAATTCTGAAATTTTTTGCTTTTTCCTGCTCCTCTTAGCATGATAAAGAAGATTCAAAGAGAGTGAGATGCCAGCTCCTTTCATTCAGTCAGTAGCTTCAAACATTTCTGGTATATGAATAACATGATGTTTTTCAATGGCAAAAATCAATGAATATTGTAAATGCACAAACAGTAATTTCTCCGCATTGCAAGGTGCAATTCTGAAATTTTTTGCTTTTTCCTGCTCCTCTTAGCATGATAAAGAAGATTCAAAGAGAGTGAGATGCCAGCTCCTTTCATTCAGTCAGTAGCTTCAATCATTTCTGGACGTTTTTCAATGGCAAAAATCAATGAATATTGTAAATGCACAAACAGTAATTTCTCCTCATTGCAAGGTGCAATTCTGAAATTTTTTGCTTTTTCCTGCTCCTCTTAGCATGATAAAGAAGATTCAAAGAGAGTGAGATGCCAGCTCCTTTCATTCAGTCAGTAGCTTCAAACATTTCTGGTATATGAATAACATGATGTTTTTCAATGGCAAAAATCAATGAATATTGTAAATGCACAAACAGTAATTTCTCCGCATTGCAAGGTGCAATTCTGAAATTTTTTGCTTTTTCCTGCTCCTCTTAGCATGATAAAGAAGATTCAAAGAGAGTGAGAAGCCAGCTCCTTTCATTCAGTCAGTAGCTTCAATCATTTCTGGACGTTTTTCAATGGCAAAAATCAATGAATATTGTAAATGCACAAACAGTAATTTCTCCGCATTGCAAGGTGTAATTCTGAAATTTTTTGCTTTTTCCTGCTCCTCTTAGCATGACAAAGAAGATTCAAAGAGAGTGAGATGCCAGCTCCTTTCATTCAGTCAGTAGCTTCAATCATTTCTGGACGTTTTTCAATGGCAAAAATCAATGAATATTGTAAATGCACAAACAGTAATTTCTCCGCATTGCAAGGTGCAATTCTGAAATTTTTTGCTTTTTCCTGCTCCTCTTAGCATGATAAAGAAGATTCAAAGAGAGTGAGATGCCAGCTCCTTTCATTCAGTCAGTAGCTTCAAACATTTCTGGTATATGAATAACATGATGTTTTTCAATGGCAAAAATCAATGAATATTGTAAATGCACAAACAGTAATTTCTCCGCATTGCAAGGTGCAATTCTGAAATTTTTTGCTTTTTCCTGCTCCTCTTAGCATGATAAAGAAGATTCAAAGAGAGTGAGATACCAGCTCCTTTCATTCAGTCAGTAGCTTCAATCATTTCTGGACGTTTTTCAATGGCAAAAATCAATGAATATTGTAAATGCACAAACAGTAATTTCTCCGCATTGCAAGGTGTAATTCTGAAATTTTTTGCTTTTGCCTGCTCCTCTTAGCATGACAAAGAAGATTCAAAGAGAGTGAGATGCCAGCTCCTTTCATTCAGTCAGTAGCTTCAATCATTTCTGGACGTTTTTCAATGGCAAAAATCAATGAATATTGTAAATGAACAAACAGTAATTTCTCCGCATTGCAAGTTGCAATTCTGAAATTTTTTGCTTTTTCCTGCTCCTCTTAGCAAGATAAAGAAGATTCAAAGAGAGTGAGATGCCAGCTCCTTTCATTCAGTCAGTAGCTTCAAACATTTCTGGTATATGAATAACATGATGTTTTTCAATGGCAAAAATCAATGAATATTGTAAATGCACAAACAGTAATTTCTCCGCACTGCAAGGTGCAATTCTGAAATTTTTTGCTTTTTCCTGCTCCTCTTAGCATGATAAAGAAGATTCAAAGAGAGGGAGATACCAGCTCCTTTCATTCAGTCAGTAGCTTCAATCATTTCTGGACGTTTTTCAATGGCAAAAATCAATGAATATTGTAAATGCACAAACAGTAATTTCTCCGCATTGCAAGGTGCAATTCTGAAATTTTTTGCTTTTTCCTGCTCCTCTTAGCATGATAAAGAAGATTCAAAGAGAGTGAGATGCCAGCTCCTTTCATTCAGTCAGTAGCTTCAAACATTTCTGGACGTTTTTCAATGGCAAAAATCAATGAATATTGTAAATGCACAGACAGTAATTTCTCCGCATTGCAAGGTGCAATTCTGAAATTTTTTGCTTTTTCCTGCTCCTCTTAGCATGATAAAGAAGATTCAAAGAGAGTGAGATGTCAGCTCCTTTCATTCAGTCAGTAGCTTCAAACATTTCTGGTATATGAATAACATGATGTTTTTCAATGGCAAAAATCAATGAATATTGTAAATGCACAAACAGTAATTTCTCTGCATTGCAAGGTGCAATTCTGAAATTTTTTGCTTTTTCCTGCTCCTCTTAGCATGATAAAGAAGATTCAAAGAGAGTAAGATGCCAGATCCTTTCATTCAGTCAGTAGCTTCAATCATTTCTGGACGTTTTTCAATGGCAAAAATCAATGAATATTGTAAATGCACAAACAGTAATTTCTCCGCATTGCAAGGTGCAATTCTGAAATTTTTTGCTTTTTCCTGCTCCTCTTAGCATGATAAAGAAGATTCAAAGAGAGTGAGATGCCAGCTCCTTTCATTCAGTCAGTAGCTTCAATCATTTCTGGACGTTTTTCAATGGCAAAAATCAATGAATATTGTAAATGCACAAACAGTAATTTCTCCGCATTGCAAGGTGCAATTCTGAAATTTTTTGCTTTTTCCTGCTCCTCTTAGCATGATAAAGAATATTCAAAGAGAGTGAGATGCCAGCTCCTTTCATTCAGTCAATAGCTTCAAACATTTCTGGTATATGAATAACATGATGTTTTTCAATGGCAAAAATCAATGAATATTGTAAATGCACAAACAGTAATTTCTCCGCATTGCAAGGTGCAATTCTGAAATTTTTTGCTTTTTCCTGCTCCTCTTAGCATGGTAAAGAAGATTCAAAGAGAGTGAGATGCCAGCTCCTTTCATTCAGTCAGTAGCTTCAATCATTTCTGGACGTTTTTTCAATGGCAAAAATCAATGAATATTGTAAATGCACAAACAGTAATTTCTCCGCATTGCAAGGTGCAATTCTGAAATTTTTTGCTTTTTCCTGCTCCTCTTAGCATGATAAAGAAGATTCAAAGAGAGTGAGATACCAGCTCCTTTCATTCAGTCAGTAGCTTCAATCATTTCTGGACGTTTTTCAATGGCAAAAATCAATGAATATTGTAAATGCACAAACAGTAATTTCTCCGCATTGCAAGGTGCAATTCTGAAATTTTTTGTTTTGCTGCTCCTCTTAGCATGATAAAGAAGATTCAAAGAGAGTGAGATGCCAGCTCCTTTCATTCAGTCAGTAGCTTCAATCATTTCTGGACGTTTTTCAATGGCAAAAATCAATGAATATTGTAAATGCACAGACAGTAATTTCTCCGCATTGCAAGGTGCAATTCTGAAATTTTTTGCTTTTTCCTGCTCCTCTTAGCATGATAAAGAAGATTCAAAGAGAGTGAGATGTCATCTCCTTTCATTCAGTCAGTAGCTTCAAACATTTCTGGTATATGAATAACATGATGTTTTTCAATGGCAAAAATCAATGAATATTGTAAATGCACAAACAGTAATTTCTCCGCATTGCAAGGTGCAATTCTGAAATTTTTTGCTTTTTCCTGCTCCACTTAGCATGATAAAGAAGATTCAAAGAGAGTAAGATGCCAGATCCTTTCATTCAGTCAGTAGCTTCAATCATTTCTGGACGTTTTTCAATGGCAAAAATCAATGAATATTGTAAATGCACAAACAGTAATTTCTCCGCATTGCAAGGTGCAATTCTGAAATTTTTTGCTTTTTCCTGCTCCTCTTAGCATGATAAAGAAGATTCAAAGAGAGTGAGATGCCAGCTCCTTTCATTCAGTCAGTAGCTTCAATCATTTCTGGACGTTTTTCAATGGCAAAAATCAATGAATATTGTAAATGCACAGACAGTAATTTCTCCGCATTGCAAGGTGCAATTCTGAAATTTTTTGCTTTTTCCTGCTCCTCTTAGCATGATAAAGAAGATTCAAAGAGAGTGAGATGTCAGCTCCTTTCATTCAGTCAGTAGCTTCAAACATTTCTGGTATATGAATAACATGATGTTTTTCAATGGCAAAAATCAATGAATATTGTAAATGCACAAACAGTAATTTCTCCGCATTGCAAGGTGCAATTCTGAAATTTTTTGCTTTTTC
Source organism: Phyllobates terribilis (assembly GCF_046119375.1). Lineage (NCBI taxonomy): Eukaryota > Metazoa > Chordata > Amphibia > Anura > Dendrobatidae > Phyllobates > Phyllobates terribilis. Next base: position 638,640 of record NW_027363348.1, read on the forward strand.
CTGCTCCTCTTAGCATGATAAAGAAGATTCAAAGAGAGTAAGATGCCAGATCCTTTCATTCAGTCAGTAGCTTCAATCATTTCTGGACGTTTTTCAATGGCAAAAATCAATGAATATTGTAAATGCACAAACAGTAATTTCTCCGCATTGCAAGGTGCAATTCTGAAATGTTTTGCTTTTTCCTGCTCCTCTTAGCATGATAAAGAAGATTCAAAGAGAGTGAGATGCCAGCTCCTTTCATTCAGTCAGTAGCTTCAATCATTTCTGGACGTTTTTCAATGGCAAAAATCAATGAATATTGTAAATGCACAAACAGTAATTTCTCCGCATTGCAAGGTGCAATTCTGAAATTTTTTGCTTTTTCCTGCTCCTCTTAGCATGATAAAGAAGATTCAAAGAGAGTGAGATGCCAGCTCCTTTCATTCAGTCAGTAGCTTCAAACATTTCTGGTATATGAATAACATGATGTTTTTCAATGGCAAAAATCAATGAATATTGTAAATGCACAAACAGTAATTTCTCCGCATTGCAATGTGCAATTCTGAAATTTTTTGCTTTTTCCTGCTCCTCTTAGCATGATAAAGAAGATTCAAAGAGAGTGAGATGCCAGCTCCTTTCATTCAGTCAGTAGCTTCAATCATTTCTGGACGTTTTTCAATGGCAAAAATCAATGAATATTGTAAATGCACAAACAGTAATTTCTCCGCATTGCAAGGTGCAATTCTGAAATTTTTTGCTTTTTCCTGCTCCTCTTAGCATGATAAAGAAGATTCAAAGAGAGTGAGATGCCAGCTCCTTTCATTCAGTCAGTAGCTTCAAACATTTCTGGTATATGAATAACATGATGTTTTTCAATGGCAAAAATCAATGAATATTGTAAATGCACAAACAGTAATTTCTCCGCATTGCAAGGTGCAATTCTGAAATTTTTTGCTTTTTCCTGCTCCTCTTAGCATGATAAAGAAGATTCAAAGAGAGTGAGATGCCAGCTCCTTTCATTCAGTCAGTAGCTTCAATCATTTCTGGACGTTTTTCAATGGCAAAAATCAATGAATATTGTAAATGCACAAACAGTAATTTCTCCTCATTGCAAGGTGCAATTCTGAAATTTTTTGCTTTTTCCTGCTCCTCTTAGCATGATAAAGAAGATTCAAAGAGAGTGAGATGCCAGCTCCTTTCATTCAGTCAGTAGCTTCAAACATTTCTGGTATATGAATAACATGATGTTTTTCAATGGCAAAAATCAATGAATATTGTAAATGCACAAACAGTAATTTCTCCGCATTGCAAGGTGCAATTCTGAAATTTTTTGCTTTTTCCTGCTCCTCTTAGCATGATAAAGAAGATTCAAAGAGAGTGAGATGCCAGCTCCTTTCATTCAGTCAGTAGCTTCAATCATTTCTGGACGTTTTTCAATGGCAAAAATCAATGAATATTGTAAATGCACAAACAGTAATTTCTCCGCATTGCAAGGTGTAATTCTGAAATTTTTTGCTTTTTCCTGCTCCTCTTAGCATGACAAAGAAGATTCAAAGAGAGTGAGATGCCAGCTCCTTTCATTCAGTCAGTAGCTTCAATCATTTCTGGACGTTTTTCAATGGCAAAAATCAATGAATATTGTAAATGCACAAACAGTAATTTCTCCGCATTGCAAGGTGCAATTCTGAAATTTTTTGCTTTTTCCTGCTCCTCTTAGCATGATAAAGAAGATTCAAAGAGAGTGAGATGCCAGCTCCTTTCATTCAGTCAGTAGCTTCAAACATTTCTGGTATATGAATAACATGATGTTTTTCAATGGCAAAAATCAATGAATATTGTAAATGCACAAACAGTAATTTCTCCGCATTGCAAGGTGCAATTCTGAAATTTTTTGCTTTTTCCTGCTCCTCTTAGCATGATAAAGAAGATTCAAAGAGAGTAAGATGCCAGATCCTTTCATTCAGTCAGTAGCTTCAATCATTTCTGGACGTTTTTCAATGGCAAAAATCAATGAATATTGTAAATGCACAAACAGTAATTTCTCCGCATTGCAAGGTGCAATTCTGAAATGTTTTGCTTTTTCCTGCTCCTCTTAGCATGATAAAGAAGATTCAAAGAGAGTGAGATGCCAGCTCCTTTCATTCAGTCAGTAGCTTCAATCATTTCTGGACGTTTTTCAATGGCAAAAATCAATGAATATTGTAAATGCACAAACAGTAATTTCTCCGCATTGCAAGGTGCAATTCTGAAATTTTTTGCTTTTTCCTGCTCCTCTTAGCATGATAAAGAAGATTCAAAGAGAGTGAGATGTCAGCTCCTTTCATTCAGTCAGTAGCTTCAAACATTTCTGGTATATGAATAACATGATGTTTTTCAATGGCAAAAATCAATGAATATTGTAAATGCACAAACAGTAATTTCTCCGCATTGCAAGGTGCAATTCTGAAATTTTTTGCTTTTTCCTGCTCCTCTTAGCATGATAAAGAAGATTCAAAGAGAGTGAGATGCCAGCTCCTTTCATTCAGTCAGTAGCTTCAATCATTTCTGGACGTTTTTCAATGGCAAAAATCAATGAATATTGTAAATGCACAAACAGTAATTTCTCCGCATTGCAAGGTGCAATTCTGAAATTTTTTGCTTTTTCCTGCTCCTCTTAGCATGATAAAGAAGATTCAAAGAGAGTAAGATGCCAGATCCTTTCATTCAGTCAGTAGCTTCAATCATTTCTGGACGTTTTTCAATGGCAAAAATCAATGAATATTGTAAATGCACAAACAGTAATTTCTCCGCATTGCAAGGTGCAATACTGAAATTTTTTGCTTTTTCCTGCTCCTCTTAGCATGTTAAAGAAGATTCAAAGAGAGTGAGATGCCAGCTCCTTTCATTCAGTCAGTAGCTTCAATCATTTCTGGACGTTTTTCAATGGCAAAAATCAATGAATATTGTAAATGCACAAACAGTAATTTCTCCGCATTGCAAGGTGCAATTCTGAAATTTTTTGCTTTTTCCTGCTCCTCTTAGCATGATAAAGAAGATTCAAAGAGAGTGAGATGCCAGCTCCTTTCATTCAGTCAGTAGCTTCAAACATTTCTGGTATATGAATAACATGATGTTTTTCAATGGCAAAAATCAATGAATATTGTAAATGCACAAACAGTAATTTCTCCGCATTGCAAGGTGCAATTCTGAAATTTTTTGCTTTTTCCTGCTCCTCTTAGCATGATAAAGAAGATTCAAAGAGAGTGAGATGCCAGCTCCTTTCATTCAGTCAGTAGCTTCAATCATTTCTGGACGTTTTTCAATGGCAAAAATCAATGAATATTGTAAATGCACAAACAGTAATTTCTCCGCATTGCAAGGTGCAATTCTGAAATTTTTTGCTTTTTCCTGCTCCTCTTAGCATGATAAAGAAGATTCAAGGAGAGTGAGATACCAGCTCCTTTCATTCAGTCAGTAGCTTCAATCATTTCAGGACGTTTTTCAATGGCAAAAATCAATGAATATTGTAAATGCACAAACAGTAATTTCTCCGCATTGCAAGGTGCAATTCTGAAATTTTTTGCTTTTTCCTGCTCCTCTTAGCATGATAAAGAAGATTCAAAGAGAGTGAGATGCCAGCTCCTTTCATTCAGTCAGTAGCTTCAATCATTTCTGGACGTTTTTCAATGGCAAAAATCAATGAATATTGTAAATGCACAGACAGTAATTTCTCCGCATTGCAAGGTGCAATTCTGAAATTTTTTGCTTTTTCCTGCTCCTCTTAGCATGATAAAGAAGATTCAAAGAGAGTGAGATGTCAGCTCCTTTCATTCAGTCAGTAGCTTCAAACATTTCTGGTATATGAATAACATGATGTTTTTCAATGGCAAAAATCAATGAATATTGTAAATGCACAAACAGTAATTTCTCCGCATTGCAAGGTGCAATTCTGAAATTTTTTGCTTTTTCCTGCTCCTCTTAGCATGATAAAGAAGATTCAAAGAGAGTAAGATGCCAGATCCTTTCATTCAGTCAGTAGCTTCAATCATTTCTGGACGTTTTTCAATGGCAAAAATCAATGAATATTGTAAATGCACAAACAGTAATTTCTCCGCATTGCAAGGTGCAATTCTGAAATGTTTTGCTTTTTCCTGCTCCTCTTAGCATGATAAAGAAGATTCAAAGAGAGTGAGATGCCAGCTCCTTTCATTCAGTCAGTAGCTTCAATCATTTCTGGACGTTTTTCAATGGCAAAAATCAATGAATATTGTAAATGCACAAACAGTAATTTCTCCGCATTGCAAGGTGCAATTCTGAAATTTTTTGCTTTTTCCTGCTCCTCTTAGCATGATAAAGAAGATTCAAAGAGAGTGAGATGCCAGCTCCTTTCATTCAGTCAGTAGCTTCAAACATTTCTGGTATATGAATAACATGATGTTTTTCAATGGCAAAAATCAATGAATATTGTAAATGCACAAACAGTAATTTCTCCGCATTGCAAGGTGCAATTCTGAAATTTTTTGCTTTTTCCTGCTCCTCTTAGCATGATAAAGAAGATTCAAAGAGAGTGAGATGCCAGCTCCTTTCATTCAGTCAGTAGCTTCAATCATTTCTGGACGTTTTTCAATGGCAAAAATCAATGAATATTGTAAATGCACAAACAGTAATTTCTCCGCATTGCAAGGTGCAATTCTGAAATTTTTTGCTTTTTCCTGCTCCTCTTAGCATGATAAAGAAGATTCAAAGAGAGTGAGATGCCAGCTCCTTTCATTCAGTCAGTAGCTTCAAACATTTCTGGTATATGAATAACATGATGTTTTTCAATGGCAAAAATCAATGAATATTGTAAATGCACAAACAGTAATTTCTCCGCATTGCAAGGTGCAATACTGAAATTTTTTGCTTTTTCCTGCTCCTCTTAGCATGATAAAGAAGATTCAAAGAGAGTGAGATGCCAGCTCCTTTCATTCAGTCAGTAGCTTCAATCATTTCTGGACGTTTTTCAATGGCAAAAATCAATGAATATTGTAAATGCACAAACAGTAATTTCTCCTCATTGCAAGGTGCAATTCTGAAATTTTTTGCTTTTTCCTGCTCCTCTTAGCATGATAAAGAAGATTCAAAGAGAGTGAGATGCCAGCTCCTTTCATTCAGTCAGTAGCTTCAAACATTTCTGGTATATGAATAACATGATGTTTTTCAATGGCAAAAATCAATGAATATTGTAAATGCACAAACAGTAATTTCTCCGCATTGCAAGGTGCAATTCTGAAATTTTTTGCTTTTTCCTGCTCCTCTTAGCATGATAAAGAAGATTCAAAGAGAGTGAGATGCCAGCTCCTTTCATTCAGTCAGTAGCTTCAATCATTTCTGGACGTTTTTCAATGGCAAAAATCAATGAATATTGTAAATGCACAAACAGTAATTTCTCCGCATTGCAAGGTGTAATTCTGAAATTTTTTGCTTTTTCCTGCTCCTCTTAGCATGACAAAGAAGATTCAAAGAGAGTGAGATGCCAGCTCCTTTCATTCAGTCAGTAGCTTCAATCATTTCTGGACGTTTTTCAATGGCAAAAATCAATGAATATTGTAAATGCACAAACAGTAATTTCTCCGCATTGCAAGGTGCAATTCTGAAATTTTTTGCTTTTTCCTGCTCCTCTTAGCATGATAAAGAAGATTCAAAGAGAGTGAGATGCCAGCTCCTTTCATTCAGTCAGTAGCTTCAAACATTTCTGGTATATGAATAACATGATGTTTTTCAATGGCAAAAATCAATGAATATTGTAAATGCACAAACAGTAATTTCTCCGCATTGCAAGGTGCAATTCTGAAATTTTTTGCTTTTTCCTGCTCCTCTTAGCATGATAAAGAAGATTCAAAGAGAGTGAGATACCAGCTCCTTTCATTCAGTCAGTAGCTTCAATCATTTCTGGACGTTTTTCAATGGCAAAAATCAATGAATATTGTAAATGAACAAACAGTAATTTCTCCGCATTGCAAGTTGCAATTCTGAAATTTTTTGCTTTTTCCTGCTCCTCTTAGCAAGATAAAGAAGATTCAAAGAGAGTGAGATGCCAGCTCCTTTCATTCAGTCAGTAGCTTCAAACATTTCTGGTATATGAATAACATGATGTTTTTCAATGGCAAAAATCAATGAATATTGTAAATGCACAAACAGTAATTTCTCCGCACTGCAAGGTGCAATTCTGAAATTTTTTGCTTTTTCCTGCTCCTCTTAGCATGATAAAGAAGATTCAAAGAGAGGGAGATACCAGCTCCTTTCATTCAGTCAGTAGCTTCAATCATTTCTGGACGTTTTTCAATGGCAAAAATCAATGAATATTGTAAATGCACAACCAGTAATTTCTCCGCATTGCAAGGTGCAATTCTGAAATTTTTTGCTTTTTCCTGCTCCTCTTAGCATGATAAAGAAGATTCAAAGAGAGTGAGATGCCAGCTCCTTTCATTCAGTCAGTAGCTTCAAACATTTCTGGACATTTTTCAATGGCAAAAATCAATGAATATTGTAAATGCACAGACAGTAATTTCTCCGCATTGCAAGGTGCAATTCTGAAATTTTTTGCTTTTTCCTGCTCCTCTTAGCATGATAAAGAAGATTCAAAGAGAGTGAGATGTCAGCTCCTTTCATTCAGTCAGTAGCTTCAAACATTTCTGGTATATGAATAACATGATGTTTTTCAATGGCAAAAATCAATGAATATTGTAAATGCACAAACAGTAATTTCTCTGCATTGCAAGGTGCAATTCTGAAATTTTTTGCTTTTTCCTGCTCCTCTTAGCATGATAAAGAAGATTCAAAGAGAGTAAGATGCCAGATCCTTTCATTCAGTCAGTAGCTTCAATCATTTCTGGACGTTTTTCAATGGCAAAAATCAATGAATATTGTAAATGCACAAACAGTAATTTCTCCGCATTGCAAGGTGCAATTCTGAAATTTTTTGCTTTTTCCTGCTCCTCTTAGCATGATAAAGAAGATTCAAAGAGAGTGAGATGCCAGCTCCTTTCATTCAGTCAGTAGCTTCAATCATTTCTGGACGTTTTTCAATGGCAAAAATCAATGAATATTGTAAATGCACAAACAGTAATTTCTCCGCATTGCAAGGTGCAATTCTGAAATTTTTTGCTTTTTCCTGCTCCTCTTAGCATGATAAAGAATATTCAAAGAGAGTGAGATGCCAGCTCCTTTCATTCAGTCAATAGCTTCAAACATTTCTGGTATATGAATAACATGATGTTTTTCAATGGCAAAAATCAATGAATATTGTAAATGCACAAACAGTAATTTCTCCGCATTGCAAGGTGCAATTCTGAAATTTTTTGCTTTTTCCTGCTCCTCTTAGCATGGTAAAGAAGATTCAAAGAGAGTGAGATGCCAGCTCCTTTCATTCAGTCAGTAGCTTCAATCATTTCTGGACGTTTTTTCAATGGCAAAAATCAATGAATATTGTAAATGCACAAACAGTAATTTCTCCGCATTGCAAGGTGCAATTCTGAAATTTTTTGCTTTTTCCTGCTCCTCTTAGCATGATAAAGAAGATTCAAAGAGAGTGAGATACCAGCTCCTTTCATTCAGTCAGTAGCTTCAATCATTTCTGGACGTTTTTCAATGGCAAAAATCAATGAATATTGTAAATGCACAAACAGTAATTTCTCCGCATTGCAAGGTGCAATTCTGAAATTTTTTGTTTTGCTGCTCCTCTTAGCATGATAAAGAAGATTCAAAGAGAGTGAGATGCCAGCTCCTTTCATTCAGTCAGTAGCTTCAATCATTTCTGGACGTTTTTCAATGGCAAAAATCAATGAATATTGTAAATGCACAGACAGTAATTTCTCCGCATTGCAATATGCAATTCTGAAATTTTTTGCTTTTTCCTGCTCCTCTTAGCATGATAAAGAAGATTCAAAGAGAGTGAGATGTCATCTCCTTTCATTCAGTCAGTAGCTTCAAACATTTCTGGTATATGAATAACATGATGTTTTTCAATGGCAAAAATCAATGAATATTGTAAATGCACAAACAGTAATTTCTCCGCATTGCAAGGTGCAATTCTGAAATTTTTTGCTTTTTCCTGCTCCACTTAGCATGATAAAGAAGATTCAAAGAGAGTAAGATGCCAGATCCTTTCATTCAGTCAGTAGCTTCAATCATTTCTGGACGTTTTTCAATGGCAAAAATCAATGAATATTGTAAATGCACAAACAGTAATTTCTCCGCATTGCAAGGTGCAATTCTGAAATTTTTTGCTTTTTCCTGCTCCTCTTAGCATGATAAAGAAGATTCAAAGAGAGTGAGATGCCAGCTCCTTTCATTCAGTCAGTAGCTTCAATCATTTCTGGACGTTTTTCAATGGCAAAAATCAATGAATATTGTAAATGCACAGACAGTAATTTCTCCGCATTGCAAGGTGCAATTCTGAAATTTTTTGCTTTTTCCTGCTCCTCTTAGCATGATAAAGAAGATTCAAAGAGAGTGAGATGTCAGCTCCTTTCATTCAGTCAGTAGCTTCAAACATTTCTGGTATATGAATAACATGATGTTTTTCAATGGCAAAAATCAATGAATATTGTAAATGCACAAACAGTAATTTCTCCGCATTGCAAGGTGCAATTCTGAAATTTTTTGCTTTTTCCTGCTCCTCTTAGCATGATAAAGAAGATTCAAAGAGAGTAAGATGCCAGATCCTTTCATTCAGTCAGTAGCTTCAATCATTTCTGGACGTTTTTCAATGGCAAAAATCAATGAATATTGTAAATGCACAAACAGTAATTTCTCCGCATTGCAAGGTGCAATTCTGAAATGTTTTGCTTTTTCCTGCTCCTCTTAGCATGATAAAGAAGATTCAAAGAGAGTGAGATGCCAGCTCCTTTCATTCAGTCAGTAGCTTCAATCATTTCTGGACGTTTTTCAATGGCAAAAATCAATGAATATTGTAAATGCACAAACAGTAATTTCTCCGCATTGCAAGGTGCAATTCTGAAATTTTTTGCTTTTTCCTGCTCCTCTTAGCATGATAAAGAAGATTCAAAGAGAGTGAGATGCCAGCTCCTTTCATTCAGTCAGTAGCTTCAAACATTTCTGGTATATGAATAACATGATGTTTTTCAATGGCAAAAATCAATGAATATTGTAAATGCACAAACAGTAATTTCTCCGCATTGCAATGTGCAATTCTGAAATTTTTTGCTTTTTCCTGCTCCTCTTAGCATGATAAAGAAGATTCAAAGAGAGTGAGATGCCAGCTCCTTTCATTCAGTCAGTAGCTTCAATCATTTCTGGACGTTTTTCAATGGCAAAAATCAATGAATATTGTAAATGCACAAACAGTAATTTCTCCGCATTGCAAGGTGCAATTCTGAAATTTTTTGCTTTTTCCTGCTCCTCTTAGCATGATAAAGAAGATTCAAAGAGAGTGAGATGCCAGCTCCTTTCATTCAGTCAGTAGCTTCAAACATTTCTGGTATATGAATAACATGATGTTTTTCAATGGCAAAAATCAATGAATATTGTAAATGCACAAACAGTAATTTCTCCGCATTGCAAGGTGCAATTCTGAAATTTTTTGCTTTTTCCTGCTCCTCTTAGCATGATAAAGAAGATTCAAAGAGAGTGAGATGCCAGCTCCTTTCATTCAGTCAGTAGCTTCAATCATTTCTGGACGTTTTTCAATGGCAAAAATCAATGAATATTGTAAATGCACAAACAGTAATTTCTCCTCATTGCAAGGTGCAATTCTGAAATTTTTTGCTTTTTCCTGCTCCTCTTAGCATGATAAAGAAGATTCAAAGAGAGTGAGATGACAGCTCCTTTCATTCAGTCAGTAGCTTCAAACATTTCTGGTATATGAATAACATGATGTTTTTCAATGGCAAAAATCAATGAATATTGTAAATGCACAAACAGTAATTTCTCCGCATTGCAAGGTGCAATTCTGAAATTTTTTGCTTTTTCCTGCTCCTCTTAGCATGATAAAGAAGATTCAAAGAGAGTGAGATGCCAGCTCCTTTCATTCAGTCAGTAGCTTCAATCATTTCTGGACGTTTTTCAATGGCAAAAATCAATGAATATTGTAAATGCACAAACAGTAATTTCTCCGCATTGCAAGGTGTAATTCTGAAATTTTTTGCTTTTTCCTGCTCCTCTTAGCATGACAAAGAAGATTCAAAGAGAGTGAGATGCCAGCTCCTTTCATTCAGTCAGTAGCTTCAATCATTTCTGGACGTTTTTCAATGGCAAAAATCAATGAATATTGTAAATGCACAAACAGTAATTTCTCCGCATTGCAAGGTGCAATTCTGAAATTTTTTGCTTTTTCCTGCTCCTCTTAGCATGATAAAGAAGATTCAAAGAGAGTGAGATGCCAGCTCCTTTCATTCAGTCAGTAGCTTCAAACATTTCTGGTATATGAATAACATGATGTTTTTCAATGGCAAAAATCAATGAATATTGTAAATGCACAAACAGTAATTTCTCCGCATTGCAAGGTGCAATTCTGAAATTTTTTGCTTTTTCCTGCTCCTCTTAGCATGATAAAGAAGATTCAAAGAGAGTGAGATACCAGCTCCTTTCATTCAGTCAGTAGCTTCAATCATTTCTGGACGTTTTTCAATGGCAAAAATCAATGAATATTGTAAATGCACAAACAGTAATTTCTCCGCATTGCAAGGTGTAATTCTGAAATTTTTTGCTTTTGCCTGCTCCTCTTAGCATGACAAAGAAGATTCAAAGAGAGTGAGATGCCAGCTCCTTTCATTCAGTCAGTAGCTTCAATCATTTCTGGACGTTTTTCAATGGCAAAAATCAATGAATATTGTAAATGAACAAACAGTAATTTCTCCGCATTGCAAGTTGCAATTCTGAAATTTTTTGCTTTTTCCTGCTCCTCTTAGCAAGATAAAGAAGATTCAAAGAGAGTGAGATGCCAGCTCCTTTCATTCAGTCAGTAGCTTCAAACATTTCTGGTATATGAATAACATGATGTTTTTCAATGGCAAAAATCAATGAATATTGTAAATGCACAAACAGTAATTTCTCCGCACTGCAAGGTGCAATTCTGAAATTTTTTGCTTTTTCCTGCTCCTCTTAGCATGATAAAGAAGATTCAAAGAGAGGGAGATACCAGCTCCTTTCATTCAGTCAGTAGCTTCAATCATTTCTGGACGTTTTTCAATGGCAAAAATCAATGAATATTGTAAATGCACAAACAGTAATTTCTCCGCATTGCAAGGTGCAATTCTGAAATTTTTTGCTTTTTCCTGCTCCTCTTAGCATGATAAAGAAGATTCAAAGAGAGTGAGATGCCAGCTCCTTTCATTCAGTCAGTAGCTTCAAACATTTCTGGACGTTTTTCAATGGCAAAAATCAATGAATATTGTAAATGCACAGACAGTAATTTCTCCGCATTGCAAGGTGCAATTCTGAAATTTTTTGCTTTTTCCTGCTCCTCTTAGCATGATAAAGAAGATTCAAAGAGAGTGAGATGTCAGCTCCTTTCATTCAGTCAGTAGCTTCAAACATTTCTGGTATATGAATAACATGATGTTTTTCAATGGCAAAAATCAATGAATATTGTAAATGCACAAACAGTAATTTCTCCGCATTGCAAGGTGCAATTCTGAAATTTTTTGCTTTTTCCTGCTCCTCTTAGCATGATAAAGAAGATTCAAAGAGAGTAAGATGCCAGATCCTTTCATTCAGTCAGTAGCTTCAATCATTTCTGGACGTTTTTCAATGGCAATAATCAATGAATATTGTAAATGCACAAACAGTAATTTCTCCGCATTGCAAGGTGCAATTCTGAAATTTTTTGCTTTTTCCTGCTCCTCTTAGCATGATAAAGAAGATTCAAAGAGAGTGAGATGCCAGCTCCTTTCATTCAGTCAGTAGCTTCAATCATTTCTGGACGTTTTTCAATGGCAAAAATCAATGAATATTGTAAATGCACAAACAGTAATTTCTCCGCATTGCAAGGTGCAATTCTGAAATTTTTTGCTTTTTCCTGCTCCTCTTAGCATGATAAAGAATATTCAAAGAGAGTGAGATGCCAGCTCCTTTCATTCAGTCAATAGCTTCAAACATTTCTGGTATATGAATAACATGTTTTTCAATGGCAAAAATCAATGAATATTGTAAATGCACAAACAGTAATTTCTCCGCATTGCAAGGTGCAATTCTGAAATTTTTTGCTTTTTCCTGCTCCTCTTAGCATGGTAAAGAAGATTCAAAGAGAGTGAGATGCCAGCTCCTTTCATTCAGTCAGTAGCTTCAATCATTTCTGGACGTTTTTTCAATGGCAAAAATCAATGAATATTGTAAATGCACAAACAGTAATTTCTCCGCATTGCAAGGTGCAATTCTGAAATTTTTTGCTTTTTCCTGCTCCTCTTAGCATGATAAAGAAGATTCAAAGAGAGTGAGATACCAGCTCCTTTCATTCAGTCAGTAGCTTCAATCATTTCTGGACGTTTTTCAATGGCAAAAATCAATGAATATTGTAAATGCACAAACAGTAATTTCTCCGCATTGCAAGGTGCAATTCTGAAATTTTTTGCTTTTTCCTGCTCCTCTTAGCATGATAAAGAAGATTCAAAGAGAGTCAGATGCCAGCTCCTTTCATTCAGTCAGTAGCTTCAATCATTTCTGGACGTTTTTCAATGGCAAAAATCAATGAATATTGTAAATGCACAGACAGTAATTTCTCCGCATTGCAAGGTGCAATTCTGAAATTTTTTGCTTTTTCCTGCTCCTCTTAGCATGATAAAGAAGATTCAAAGAGAGTGAGATGTCATCTCCTTTCATTCAGTCAGTAGCTTCAAACATTTCTGGTATATGAATAACATGATGTTTTTCAATGGCAAAAATCAATGAATATTGTAAATGCACAAACAGTAATTTCTCCGCATTGCAAGGTGCAATTCTGAAATTTTTTGCTTTTTCCTGCTCCACTTAGCATGATAAAGAAGATTCAAAGAGAGTAAGATGCCAGATCCTTTCATTCAGTCAGTAGCTTCAATCATTTCTGGACGTTTTTCAATGGCAAAAATCAATGAATATTGTAAATGCACAAACAGTAATTTCTCCGCATTGCAAGGTGCAATTCTGAAATTTTTTGCTTTTTCCTGCTCCTCTTAGCATGATAAAGAAGATTCAAAGAGAGTGAGATGCCAGCTCCTTTCATTCAGTCAGTAGCTTCAAACATTTCTGGACGTTTTTCAATGGCAAAAATCAATGAATATTGTAAATGCACAAACAGTAATTTCTCCGCATTGCAAAGTGCAATTCTGAAATTTTTTGCTTTTTCCTGCTCCTCTTAGCAAGATAAAGAAGATTCAAAGAGAGTGAGATGCCAGCTCCTTTCATTCAGTCAGTAGCTTCAAACATTTCTGGTATATGAATAACATGATGTTTTTCAATGGCAAAAATCAATGAATATTGTAAATGCACAAACAGTAATTTCTCCGCATTGCAAGGTGCAATTCTGAAATTTTTTGCTTTTTCCTGCTCCTCTTAGCATGATAAAGAAGATTCAAAGAGAGTGAGATACCAGCTCCTTTCATTCAGTCAGTAGCTTCAATCATTTCTGGACGTTTTTCAATGGCAAAAATCAATGAATATTGTAAATGCACAAACAGTAATTTCTCCGCATTGCAAGGTGTAATTCTGAAATTTTTTGCTTTTTCCTGCTTCTCTTAGCATGACAAAGAAGATTCAAAGAGAGTGAGATGCCAGCTCCTTTCATTCAGTCAGTAGCTTCAATCATTTCTGGACGTTTTTCAATGGCAAAAATCAATGAATATTGTAAATGCACAAACAGTAATTTCTCCGCATTGCAAGGTGCAATTCTGAAATTTTTTGCTTTTTCCTGCTCCTCTTAGCATGATAAAGAAGATTCAAAGAGAGTGAGATGCCAGCTCCTTTCATTCAGTCAGTAGCTTCAAACATTTCTGGACGTTTTTCAATGGCAAAAATCAATGAATATTGTAAATGCACAAACAGTAATTTCTCCGCATTGCAAAGTGCAATTCTGAAATTTTTTGCTTTTTCCTGCTCCTCTTAGCAAGATAAAGAAGATTCAAAGAGAGTGAGATGCCAGCTCCTTTCATTCAGTCAGTAGCTTCAAACATTTCTGGTATATGAATAACATGATGTTTTTCAATGGCAAAAATCAATGAATATTGTAAATGCACAAACAGTAATTTCTCCGCATTGCAAGGTGCAATTCTGAAATTTTTTGCTTTTTCCTGCTCCTCTTAGCATGATAAAGAAGATTCAAAGAGAGGGAGATACCAGCTCCTTTCATTCAGTCAGTAGCTTCAATAATTTCTGGACGTTTTTCAATGGCAAAAATCAATGAATATTGTAAATGCACAAACAGTAATTTCTCCGCATTGCAAGGTGCAATTCTGAAATTTTTTGCTTTTTCCTGCTCCTCTTAGCATGATAAAGAAGATTCAAAGAGAGTGAGATGCCAGCTCCTTTCATTCAGTCAGTAGCTTCAATCATTTCTGGACGTTTTTCAATGGCAAAAATCAATGAATATTGTAAATGCACAGACAGTAATTTCTCCGCATTGCAAGGTGCAATTCTGAAATTTTTTGCTTTTTCCTGCTCCTCTTAGCATGATAAAGAAGATTCAAAGAGAGTGAGATGTCAGCTCCTTTCATTCAGTCAGTAGCTTCAAACATTTCTGGTATATGAATAACATGATGTTTTTCAATGGCAAAAATCAATGAATATTGTAAATGCACAAACAGTAATTTCTCCGCATTGCAAGGTGCAATTCTGAAATTTTTTGCTTTTTCCTGCTCCTCTTAGCATGATAAAGAAGATTCAAAGAGAGTAAGATGCCAGATCCTTTCATTCAGTCAGTAGCTTCAATCATTTCTGGACATTTTTCAATGGCAAAAATCAATGAATATTGTAAATGCACAAACAGTAATTTCTCCGCATTGCAAGGTGCAATTCTGAAATTTTTTGCTTTTTCCTGCTCCTCTTAGCATGATAAAAAATATTCAAAGAGAGTGAGATGCCAGCTCCTTTCATTCAGTCAGTAGCTTCAAACATTTCTGGTATATGAATAACATGATGTTTTTCAATGGCAAAAATCAATGAATATTGTAAATGCACAAACAGTAATTTCTCCGCATTGCAAGGTGCAATTCTGAAATTTTTTGCTTTTTCCTGCTCCTCTTAGCATGATAAAGAAGATTCAAAGAGAGTGAGATGCCAGCTCCTTTCATTCAGTCAGTAGCTTCAATCATTTCTGGACGTTTTTCAATGGCAAAAATCAATGAATATTGTAAATGCACAAACAGTAATTTCTCCGCATTGCAAGGTGCAATTCTGAAATTTTTTGCTTTTTCCTGCTCCTCTTAGCATGATAAAGAAGATTCAAAGAGAGTGAGATACCAGCTCCTTTCATTCAGTCAGTAGCTTCAATCATTTCTGGACGTTTTTCAATGGCAAAAATCAATGAATATTGTAAATGCACAAACAGTAATTTCTCCGCATTGCAAGGTGCAATTCTGAAATTTTTTGCTTTTTCCTGCTCCTCTTAGCATGATAAAGAAGATTCAAAGAGAGTGAGATGCCAGCTCCTTTCATTCAGTCAGTAGCTTCAATCATTTCTGGACGTTTTTCAATGGCAAAAATCAATGAATATTGTAAATGCACAGACAGTAATTTCTCCGCATTGCAAGGTGCAATTCTGAAATTTTTTGCTTTTTCCTGCTCCTCTTAGCATGATAAAGAAGATTCAAAGAGAGTGAGATGTCAGCTCCTTTCATTCAGTCAGTAGCTTCAAACATTTCTGGTATATGAATAACATGATGTTTTTCAATGGCAAAAATCAATGAATATTGTAAATGCACAAACAGTAATTTCTCCGCATTGCAAGGTGCAATTCTGAAATTTTTTGCTTTTTCCTGCTCCTCTTAGCATGACAAAGAAGATTCAAAGAGAGTGAGATGCCAGCTCCTTTCATTCAGTCAGTAGCCTCAATCATTTCTGGACGTTTTTCAATGGCAAAAATCAATGAATATTAAAAATGCACAAACAGTAATTTCTCCGCATTGCAAGGTGCAATTCTGAAATTTTTTGCTTTTTCCTGCTCCTCTTAGCATGATAAAGAGGATTCAAAGAGAGTGAGATGCCAGCTCCTTTCATTCAGTCAGTAGCTTCAATCATTTCTGGACGTTTTTCAATGGCAAAAATCAATGAATATTGTAAATGCACAAACAGTAATTTCTCCGCATTGCAAGGTGCAATTCTGAAATTTTTTGCTTTTTCCTGCTCCTCTTAGCATGATAAAGAAGATTCAAAGAGAGTGAGATGCCAGCTCCTTTCATTCAGTCAGTAGCTTCAAACATTTCTGGTATATGAATAACATGATGTTTTTCAATGGCAAAAATCAATGAATATTGTAAGTGCACAAACAGTAATTTCTCCGCACTGCAAGGTGCAATTCTGAAATTTTTTGCTTTTTCCTGCTCCTCTTAGCATGATAAAGAAGATTCAAAGAGAGTGAGATACCAGCTCCTTTCATTCAGTCAGTAGCTTCAATCATTTCTGGACGTTTTTCAATGGCAAAAATCAATGAATATTGTAAATGCACAGACAGTAATTTCTCCGCATTGCAAGGTGCAATTCTGAAATTTTTTGCTTTTTCCTGCTCCTCTTAGCATGATAAAGAAGATTCAAAGAGAGTGAGATGCCAGCTCCTTTCATTCAGTCAGTAGCTTCAATCATTTCTGGACGTTTTTCAATGGCAAAAATCAATGAATATTGTAAATGCACAGACAGTAATTTCTCCGCATTGCAAGGAGCAATTCTGAAATTTTTTGCTTTATCCTGCTCCTCTTAGCATGATAAAGAAGATTCAAAGAGAGTGAGATGTCAGCTCCTTTCATTCAGTCAGTAGCTTCAAACATTTCTGGTATATGAATAACATGATGTTTTTCAATGGCAAAAATCAATGAATATTGTAAATGCACAAACAGTAATTTCTCCGCATTGCAAGGTGCAATTCTGAAATTTTTTGCTTTTTCCTGCTCCTCTTTGCATGATAAAGAAGATTCAAAGAGAGTGAGATGCCAGCTCCTTTCATTCAGTCTGTAGCTTCAATCATTTCTGGACGTTTTTCAATGGCAAAAATCAATGAATATTGTAAATGCACAAACAGTAATTTCTCCGCATTGCAAGGTGCAATTCTGAAATTTTTTTGCTTTTTCCTGCTCCTCTTAGCATGATAAAGAAGATTCAAAGAGAGTGAGATGCCAGCTCCTTTCATTCAGTCAGTATCTTCAATCATTTCTGGACATTTTTCAATGGCAAAAATCAATTAATATTGTAAATGCACAAACAGTAATTTCTCCGCATTGCAAGGTGCAATTCTGAATTTTTTTGCTTTTTCCTGCTCCTCTTAGCATGATAAAGAAGATTCAATGAGAGTGAGATGCCAGCTCCTTTCATTCAGTCAGTAGCTTCAAACATTTCTGGTATATGAATAACGATGTTTTTCAATGGCAAAAATCAATGAATATTGTAAATGCACAAACAGTAATTTCTCCGCATTGCAAGGTGCAATTCTGAAATTTTTTGCTTTTTCCTGCTCCTCTTAGCATGATAAAGAAGATTCAAAGAGAGTGAGATGCCAGCTCCTTTCATTCAGTCAGTAGCTTCAATCATTTCTGGACGTTTTTCAATGGCAAAAATCAATGAATATTGTAAATGCACAAACAGTAATTTCTCCGCATTGCAAGGTGCAATTCTGAAATTTTTTGCTTTTTCCTGCTCCTCTTAGCATGGTAAAGAAGATTCAGAGAGAGTGAGATGCCAGCTCCTTTCATTCAGTCAGTAGCTTCAAACATTTCTGGTATATGAATAACATGATGTTTTTCAATGGCAAAAATCAATGAATATTGTAAATGCACAAACAGTAATTTCTCCGCATTGCAAGGTGCAATTCTGAAATTTTTTGCTTTTTCCTGCTCCTCTTAGCATGATAAAGAAGATTCAAAGAGAGTGAGATGCCAGCTCCTTTCATTCAGTCAGTAGCTTCAAACATTTCTGGTATATGAATAACATGTTTTTCAATGGCAAAAATCAATGAATATTGTAAATGCACAAACAGTAATTTCTCCTCATTGCAAGGTGCAATTCTGAAATTTTTTGCTTTTTCCTGCTCCTCTTAGCATGATAAAGAAGATTCAAAGAGAGTGAGATGCCAGCTCCTTTCATTCAGTCAGTAGCTTCAATCATTTCTGGACGTTTTTCAATGGCAAAAATCAATGAATATTGTAAATGCACAAACAGTAATTTCTCCGCATTGCAAGGTGCAATTCTGAAATTTTTTGCTTTTTCCTGCTCCTCTTAGCATGATAAAGAAGATTCAAAGAGAGTGAGATGCCAGCTCCTTTCATTCAGTCAGTAGCTTCAAACATTTCTGGTATATGAATAACATGATGTTTTTCAAAGGCAAAAATCAATGAATATTGTAAATGCACAAACAGTAATTTCTCCGCATTGCAAGGTGCAATTCTGAAATTTTTTGCTTTTTCCTGCTCCTCTTAGCATGATAAAGAATATTCAAAGAGAGTGAGATGCCAGCTCCTTTCATTCAGTCAGTAGCTTCAATCATTTCTGGACGTTTTTCAATGGCAAAAATCAATGAATATTGTAAATGCAAAAACAGTAATTTCTCCGCATTGCAAGGTGCAATTCTGAAATTTTTTGCTTTTTCCTGCTCCTCTTAGCATGATAAAGAAGATTCAAAGAGAGTGAGATGCCAGCTCCTTTCATTCAGTCAGTAGCTTCAAATATTTCTAGTATATGAATAACATGATGTTTTTCAATGGCAAAAATCAATGAATATTGTAAATGCACAAACAGTAATTTCTCCGCATTGCAAGGTGCAATTCTGAAATTTTTTGCTTTTTCCTGCTCCTCTTAGCATTATAAAGAAGATTCAAAGAGAGTGAGATGCCAGCTCCTTTCATTCAGTCAGTAGCTTCAATCATTTCTGGACGTTTTTCAATGGCAAAAATCAATGAATATTGTAAATGCACAAACAGTAATTTCTCCGCATTGCAAGGTGCAATTCTGAAATTTTTTGCTTTTTCCTGCTCCTCTTAGCATGATAAAGAGGATTCAAAGAGAGTGAGATGCCAGCTCCTTTCATTCAGTCAGTAGCTTCAATCATTTCTGGACGTTTTTCAATGGCAAAAATCAATGAATATTGTAAATGCACAAACAGTAATTTCTCCGCATTGCAAGGTGCAATTCTGAAATTTTTTGCTTTTTCCTGCTCCTCTTAGCATGATAAAGAATATTCAAAGAGAGTGAGATGCCAGCTCCTTTCATTCAGTCAATAGCTTCAAACATTTCTGGTATATGAATAACATGTTTTTCAATGGCAAAAATCAATGAATATTGTAAATGCACAAACAGTAATTTCTCCGCATTGCAAGGTGCAATTCTGAAATTTTTTACTTTTTCCTGCTCCTCTTAGCATGGTAAAGAAGATTCAAAGAGAGTGAGATGCCAGCTCCTTTCATTCAGTCAGTAGCTTCAATCATTTCTGGACGTTTTTTCAATGGCAAAAATCAATGAATATTGTAAATGCACAAACAGTAATTTCTCCGCATTGCAAGGTGCAATTCTGAAATTTTTTGCTTTTTCCTGCTCCTCTTAGCATGATAAAGAAGATTCAAAGAGAGTGAGATACCAGCTCCTTTCATTCAGTCAGTAGCTTCAATCATTTCTGGACGTTTTTCAATGGCAAAAATCAATGAATATTGTAAATGCACAAACAGTGATTTCTCCGCATTGCAAGGTGCAATTCTGAAATTTTTTGCTTTTTCCTGCTCCTCTTAGCATGATAAAGAAGATTCAAAGAGAGTCAGATGCCAGCTCCTTTCATTCAGTCAGTAGCTTCAATCATTTCTGGATGTTTTTCAATGGCAAAAATCAATGAATATTGTAAATGCACAGACAGTAATTTCTCCGCATTGCAAGGTGCAATTCTGAAATTTTTTGCTTTTTCCTGCTCCTCTTAGCATGATAAAGAAGATTCAAAGAGAGTGAGATGTCATCTCCTTTCATTCAGTCAGTAGCTTCAAACATTTCTGGTATATGAATAACATGATGTTTTTCAATGGCAAAAATCAATGAATATTGTAAATGCACAAACAGTAATTTCTCCGCATTGCAAGGTGCAATTCTGAAATTTTTTGCTTTTTCCTGCTCCACTTAGCATGATAAAGAAGATTCAAAGAGAGTAAGATGCCAGATCCTTTCATTCAGTCAGTAGCTTCAATCATTTCTGGACGTTTTTCAATGGCAAAAATCAATGAATATTGTAAATGCACAAACAGTAATTTCTCCGCATTGCAAGGTGCAATTCTGAAATTTTTTGCTTTTTCCTGCTCCTCTTAGCATGATAAAGAAGATTCAAAGAGAGTGAGATGCCAGCTCCTTTCATTCAGTCAGTAGCTTCAAACATTTCTGGACGTTTTTCAATGGCAAAAATCAATGAATATTGTAAATGCACAAACAGTAATTTCTCCGCATTGCAAAGTGCAATTCTGAAATTTTTTGCTTTTTCCTGCTCCTCTTAGCAAGATAAAGAAGATTCAAAGAGAGTGAGATGCCAGCTCCTTTCATTCAGTCAGTAGCTTCAAACATTTCTGGTATATGAATAACATGATGTTTTTCAATGGCAAAAATCAATGAATATTGTAAATGCACAAACAGTAATTTCTCCGCATTGCAAGGTGCAATTCTGAAATTTTTTGCTTTTTCCTGCTCCTCTTAGCATGATAAAGAAGATTCAAAGAGAGTGAGATACCAGCTCCTTTCATTCAGTCAGTAGCTTCAATCATTTCTGGACGTTTTTCAATGGCAAAAATCAATGAATATTGTAAATGCACAAACAGTAATTTCTCCGCATTGCAAGGTGTAATTCTGAAATTTTTTGCTTTTTCCTGCTTCTCTTAGCATGACAAAGAAGATTCAAAGAGAGTGAGATGCCAGCTCCTTTCATTCAGTCAGTAGCTTCAATCATTTCTGGACGTTTTTCAATGGCAAAAATCAATGAATATTGTAAATGCACAAACAGTAATTTCTCCGCATTGCAAGGTGCAATTCTGAAATTTTTTGCTTTTTCCTGCTCCTCTTAGCATGATAAAGAAGATTCAAAGAGAGTGAGATGCCAGCTCCTTTCATTCAGTCAGTAGCTTCAAACATTTCTGGACGTTTTTCAATGGCAAAAATCAATGAATATTGTAAATGCACAAACAGTAATTTCTCCGCATTGCAAAGTGCAATTCTGAAATTTTTTGCTTTTTCCTGCTCCTCTTAGCAAGATAAAGAAGATTCAAAGAGAGTGAGATGCCAGCTCCTTTCATTCAGTCAGTAGCTTCAAACATTTCTGGTATATGAATAACATGATGTTTTTCAATGGCAAAAATCAATGAATATTGTAAATGCACAAACAGTAATTTCTCCGCATTGCAAGGTGCAATTCTGAAATTTTTTGCTTTTTCCTGCTCCTCTTAGCATGATAAAGAAGATTCAAAGAGAGGGAGATACCAGCTCCTTTCATTCAGTCAGTAGCTTCAATAATTTCTGGACGTTTTTCAATGGCAAAAATCAATGAATATTGTAAATGCACAAACAGTAATTTCTCCGCATTGCAAGGTGCAATTCTGAAATTTTTTGCTTTTTCCTGCTCCTCTTAGCATGATAAAGAAGATTCAAAGAGAGTGAGATGCCAGCTCCTTTCATTCAGTCAGTAGCTTCAATCATTTCTGGACGTTTTTCAATGGCAAAAATCAATGAATATTGTAAATGCACAGACAGTAATTTCTCCGCATTGCAAGGTGCAATTCTGAAATTTTTTGCTTTTTCCTGCTCCTCTTAGCATGATAAAGAAGATTCAAAGAGAGTGAGATGTCAGCTCCTTTCATTCAGTCAGTAGCTTCAAACATTTCTGGTATATGAATAACATGATGTTTTTCAATGGCAAAAATCAATGAATATTGTAAATGCACAAACAGTAATTTCTCCGCATTGCAAGGTGCAATTCTGAAATTTTTTGCTTTTTCCTGCTCCTCTTAGCATGATAAAGAAGATTCAAAGAGAGTAAGATGCCAGATCCTTTCATTCAGTCAGTAGCTTCAATCATTTCTGGACGTTTTTCAATGGCAAAAATCAATGAATATTGTAAATGCACAAACAGTAATTTCTCCGCATTGCAAGGTGCAATTCTGAAATTTTTTGCTTTTTCCTGCTCCTCTTAGCATGATAAAAAATATTCAAAGAGAGTGAGATGCCAGCTCCTTTCATTCAGTCAGTAGCTTCAAACATTTCTGGTATATGAATAACATGATGTTTTTCAATGGCAAAAATCAATGAATATTGTAAATGCACAAACAGTAATTTCTCCGCATTGCAAGGTGCAATTCTGAAATTTTTTGCTTTTTCCTGCTCCTCTTAGCATGATAAAGAAGATTCAAAGAGAGTGAGATGCCAGCTCCTTTCATTCAGTCAGTAGCTTCAATCATTTCTGGACGTTTTTCAATGGCAAAAATCAATGAATATTGTAAATGCACAAACAGTAATTTCTCCGCATTGCAAGGTGCAATTCTGAAATTTTTTGCTTTTTCCTGCTCCTCTTAGCATGATAAAGAAGATTCAAAGAGAGTGAGATACCAGCTCCTTTCATTCAGTCAGTAGCTTCAATCATTTCTGGACGTTTTTCAATGGCAAAAATCAATGAATATTGTAAATGCACAAACAGTAATTTCTCCGCATTGCAAGGTGCAATTCTGAAATTTTTTGCTTTTTCCTGCTCCTCTTAGCATGATAAAGAAGATTCAAAGAGAGTGAGATGCCAGCTCCTTTCATTCAGTCAGTAGCTTCAATCATTTCTGGACGTTTTTCAATGGCAAAAATCAATGAATATTGTAAATGCACAGACAGTAATTTCTCCGCATTGCAAGGTGCAATTCTGAAATTTTTTGCTTTTTCCTGCTCCTCTTAGCATGATAAAGAAGATTCAAAGAGAGTGAGATGTCAGCTCCTTTCATTCAGTCAGTAGCTTCAAACATTTCTGGTATATGAATAACATGATGTTTTTCAATGGCAAAAATCAATGAATATTGTAAATGCACAAACAGTAATTTCTCCGCATTGCAAGGTGCAATTCTGAAATTTTTTGCTTTTTCCTGCTCCTCTTAGCATGATAAAGAAGATTCAAAGAGAGTAAAATGCCAGATCCTTTCATTCAGTCAGTAGCTTCAATCATTTCTGGACGTTTTTCAATGGCAAAAATCAATGAATATTGTAAATGCACAAACAGTAATTTCTCCGCATTGCAAGGTGCAATTCTGAAATTTTTTGCTTTTTCCTGCTCCTCTTAGCATGATAAAAAAGATTCAAAGAGAGTGAGATGCCAGCTCCTTTCATTCAGTCAGTAGCTTCAAACATTTCTGGAATATGAATAACATGATGTTTTTCAATGGCAAAAATCAATGAATATTGTAAATGCACAAACAGTAATTTCTCCGCATTGCAAGATGCAATTCTGAAATTTTTTGCTTTTTCCTGCTCCTCTTAGCATGATAAAGAAGATTCAAAGAGAGTGAGATGCCAGCTCCTTTCATTCAGTCAGTAGCTTCAATCATTTCTGGACGTTTTTCAATGGCAAAAATCAATGAATATTGTAAATGCACAAACAGTAATTTCTCCGCATTGCAAGGTGCAATTCTGAAATTTTTTGCTTTTTCCTGCTCCTCTTAGCATGATAAAGAAGATTCAAAGAGAGTGAGATGCCAGCTCCTTTCATTCAGTCAGTAGCTTCAATCATTTCTGGACGTTTTTCAATGGCAAAAATCAATGAATATTGTAAATGCACAAACAGTAATTTCTCCGCATTGCAAGGTGCAATTCTGAAATTTTTTGCTTTTTCCTGCTCCTCTTAGCATGACAAAGAAGATTCAAAGAGAGTGAGATGCCAGCTCCTTTCATTCAGTCAGTAGCCTCAATCATTTCTGGACGTTTTTCAATGGCAAAAATCAATGAATATTAAAAATGCACAAACAGTAATTTCTCCGCATTGCAAGGTGCAATTCTGAAATTTTTTGCTTTTTCCTGCTCCTCTTAGCATGATAAAGAGGATTCAAAGAGAGTGAGATGCCAGCTCCTTTCATTCAGTCAGTAGCTTCAATCATTTCTGGACGTTTTTCAATGGCAAAAATCAATGAATATTGTAAATGCACAAACAGTAATTTCTCCGCATTGCAAGGTGCAATTCTGAAATTTTTTGCTTTTTCCTGCTCCTCTTAGCATGATAAAGAAGATTCAAAGAGAGTGAGATGCCAGCTCCTTTCATTCAGTCAGTAGCTTCAAACATTTCTGGTATATGAATAACATGATGTTTTTCAATGGCAAAAATCAATGAATATTGTAAGTGCACAAACAGTAATTTCTCCGCACTGCAAGGTGCAATTCTGAAATTTTTTGCTTTTTCCTGCTCCTCTTAGCATGATAAAGAAGATTCAAAGAGAGTGAGATACCAGCTCCTTTCATTCAGTCAGTAGCTTCAATCATTTCTGGACGTTTTTCAATGGCAAAAATCAATGAATATTGTAAATGCACAGACAGTAATTTCTCCGCATTGCAAGGTGCAATTCTGAAATTTTTTGCTTTTTCCTGCTCCTCTTAGCATGATAAAGAAGATTCAAAGAGAGTGAGATGCCAGCTCCTTTCATTCAGTCAGTAGCTTCAATCATTTCTGGACGTTTTTCAATGGCAAAAATCAATGAATATTGTAAATGCACAGACAGTAATTTCTCCGCATTGCAAGGAGCAATTCTGAAATTTTTTGCTTTATCCTGCTCCTCTTAGCATGATAAAGAAGATTCAAAGAGAGTGAGATGTCAGCTCCTTTCATTCAGTCAGTAGCTTCAAACATTTCTGGTATATGAATAACATGATGTTTTTCAATGGCAAAAATCAATGAATATTGTAAATGCACAAACAGTAATTTCTCCGCATTGCAAGGTGCAATTCTGAAATTTTTTGCTTTTTCCTGCTCCTCTTTGCATGATAAAGAAGATTCAAAGAGAGTGAGATGCCAGCTCCTTTCATTCAGTCTGTAGCTTCAATCATTTCTGGACGTTTTTCAATGGCAAAAATCAATGAATATTGTAAATGCACAAACAGTAATTTCTCCGCATTGCAAGGTGCAATTCTGAAATTTTTTTGCTTTTTCCTGCTCCTCTTAGCATGATAAAGAAGATTCAAAGAGAGTGAGATGCCAGCTCCTTTCATTCAGTCAGTATCTTCAATCATTTCTGGACATTTTTCAATGGCAAAAATCAATTAATATTGTAAATGCACAAACAGTAATTTCTCCGCATTGCAAGGTGCAATTCTGAATTTTTTTGCTTTTTCCTGCTCCTCTTAGCATGATAAAGAAGATTCAATGAGAGTGAGATGCCAGCTCCTTTCATTCAGTCAGTAGCTTCAAACATTTCTGGTATATGAATAACGATGTTTTTCAATGGCAAAAATCAATGAATATTGTAAATGCACAAACAGTAATTTCTCCGCATTGCAAGGTGCAATTCTGAAATTTTTTGCTTTTTCCTGCTCCTCTTAGCATGATAAAGAAGATTCAAAGAGAGTGAGATGCCAGCTCCTTTCATTCAGTCAGTAGCTTCAATCATTTCTGGACGTTTTTCAATGGCAAAAATCAATGAATATTGTAAATGCACAAACAGTAATTTCTCCGCATTGCAAGGTGCAATTCTGAAATTTTTTGCTTTTTCCTGCTCCTCTTAGCATGGTAAAGAAGATTCAAAGAGAGTGAGATGCCAGCTCCTTTCATTCAGTCAGTAGCTTCAAACATTTCTGGTATATGAATAACATGATGTTTTTCAATGGCAAAAATCAATGAATATTGTAAATGCACAAACAGTAATTTCTCCGCATTGCAAGGTGCAATTCTGAAATTTTTTGCTTTTTCCTGCTCCTCTTAGCATGATAAAGAAGATTCAAAGAGAGTGAGATGCCAGCTCCTTTCATTCAGTCAGTAGCTTCAAACATTTCTGGTATATGAATAACATGTTTTTCAATGGCAAAAATCAATGAATATTGTAAATGCACAAACAGTAATTTCTCCTCATTGCAAGGTGCAATTCTGAAATTTTTTGCTTTTTCCTGCTCCTCTTAGCATGATAAAGAAGATTCAAAGAGAGTGAGATGCCAGCTCCTTTCATTCAGTCAGTAGCTTCAATCATTTCTGGACGTTTTTCAATGGCAAAAATCAATGAATATTGTAAATGCACAAACAGTAATTTCTCCGCATTGCAAGGTGCAATTCTGAAATTTTTTGCTTTTTCCTGCTCCTCTTAGCATGATAAAGAAGATTCAAAGAGAGTGAGATGCCAGCTCCTTTCATTCAGTCAGTAGCTTCAAACATTTCTGGTATATGAATAACATGATGTTTTTCAATGGCAAAAATCAATGAATATTGTAAATGCACAAACAGTAATTTCTCCGCATTGCAAGGTGCAATTCTGAAATTTTTTGCTTTTTCCTGCTCCTCTTAGCATGATAAAGAATATTCAAAGAGAGTGAGATGCCAGCTCCTTTCATTCAGTCAGTAGCTTCAATCATTTCTGGACGTTTTTCAATGGCAAAAATCAATGAATATTGTAAATGCAAAAACAGTAATTTCTCCGCATTGCAAGGTGCAATTCTGAAATTTTTTGCTTTTTCCTGCTCCTCTTAGCATGATAAAGAAGATTCAAAGAGAGTGAGATGCCAGCTCCTTTCATTCAGTCAGTAGCTTCAAATATTTCTAGTATATGAATAACATGATGTTTTTCAATGGCAAAAATCAATGAATATTGTAAATGCACAAACAGTAATTTCTCCGCATTGCAAGGTGCAATTCTGAAATTTTTTGCTTTTTCCTGCTCCTCTTAGCATTATAAAGAAGATTCAAAGAGAGTGAGATGCCAGCTCCTTTCATTCAGTCAGTAGCTTCAATCATTTCTGGACGTTTTTCAATGGCAAAAATCAATGAATATTGTAAATGCACAAACAGTAATTTCTCCGCATTGCAAGGTGCAATTCTGAAATTTTTTGCTTTTTCCTGCTCCTCTTAGCATGATAAAGAGGATTCAAAGAGAGTGAGATGCCAGCTCCTTTCATTCAGTCAGTAGCTTCAATCATTTCTGGACGTTTTTCAATGGCAAAAATCAATGAATATTGTAAATGCACAAACAGTAATTTCTCCGCATTGCAAGGTGCAATTCTGAAATTTTTTGCTTTTTCCTGCTCCTCTTAGCATGATAAAGAAGATTCAAAGAGAGTGAGATGCCAGCTCCTTTCATTCAGTCAGTAGCTTCAAACATTTCTGGTATATGAATAACATGATGTTTTTCAATGGCAAAAATCAATGAATATTGTAAGTGCACAAACAGTAATTTCTCCGCACTGCAAGGTGCAATTCTGAAATTTTTTGCTTTTTCCTGCTCCTCTTAGCATGATAAAGAAGACTCAAAGAGAGTGAGATACCAGCTCCTTTCATTCAGTCAGTAGCTTCAATCATTTCTGGACGTTTTTCAATGGCAAAAATCAATGAATATTTTAAATGCACAGACAGTAATTTCTCCGCATTGCAAGGTGCAATTCTGAAATTTTTTGCTTTTTCCTGCTCCTCTTAGCATGATAAAGAAGATTCAAAGAGAGTGAGATGCCAGCTCCTTTCATTCAGTCAGTAGCTTCAATCATTTCTGGACGTTTTTCAATGGCAAAAATCAATGAATATTGTAAATGCACAGACAGTAATTTCTCCGCATTGCAAGGAGCAATTCTGAAATTTTTTGCTTTATCCTGCTCCTCTTAGCATGATAAAGAAGATTCAAAGAGAGTGAGATGTCAGCTCCTTTCATTCAGTCAGTAGCTTCAAACATTTCTGGTATATGAATAACATGATGTTTTTCAATGGCAAAAATCAATGAATATTGTAAATGCACAAACAGTAATTTCTCCGCATTGCAAGGTGCAATTCTGAAATTTTTTGCTTTTTCCTGCTCCTCTTTGCATGATAAAGAAGATTCAAAGAGAGTGAGATGCCAGCTCCTTTCATTCAGTCAGTATCTTCAATCATTTCTGGACATTTTTCAATGGCAAAAATCAATTAATATTGTAAATGCACAAACAGTAATTTCTCCGCATTGCAAGGTGCAATTCTGAATTTTTTTGCTTTTTCCTGCTCCTCTTAGCATGATAAAGAAGATTCAATGAGAGTGAGATGCCAGCTCCTTTCATTCAGTCAGTAGCTTCAAACATTTCTGGTATATGAATAACATGATGTTTTTCAATGGCAAAAATCAATGAATATTGTAAATGCACAAACAGTAATTTCTCCGCATTGCAAGGTGCAATTCTGAAATTTTTTGCTTTTTCCTGCTCCTCTTAGCATGATAAAGAAGATTCAAAGAGAGTGAGATGCCAGCTCCTTTCATTCAGTCAGTAGCTTCAATCATTTCTGGACGTTTTTCAATGGCAAAAATCAATGAATATTGTAAATGCACAAACAGTAATTTCTCCGCATTGCAAGGTGCAATTCTGAAATTTTTTGCTTTTTCCTGCTCCTCTTAGCATGGTAAAGAAGATTCAAAGAGAGTGAGATGCCAGCTCCTTTCATTCAGTCAGTAGCTTCAAACATTTCTGGTATATGAATAACATGATGTTTTTCAATGGCAAAAATCAATGAATATTGTAAATGCACAAACAGTAATTTCTCCGCATTGCAAGGTGCAATTCTGAAATTTTTTGCTTTTTCCTGCTCCTCTTAGCATGATAAAGAAGATTCAAAGAGAGTGAGATGCCAGCTCCTTTCATTCAGTCAGTAGCTTCAAACATTTCTGGTATATGAATAACATGTTTTTCAATGGCAAAAATCAATGAATATTGTAAATGCACAAACAGTAATTTCTCCTCATTGCAAGGTGCAATTCTGAAATTTTTTGCTTTTTCCTGCTCCTCTTAGCATGATAAAGAAGATTCAAAGAGAGTGAGATGCCAGCTCCTTTCATTCAGTCAGTAGCTTCAATCATTTCTGGACGTTTTTCAATGGCAAAAATCAATGAATATTGTAAATGCACAAACAGTAATTTCTCCGCATTGCAAGGTGCAATTCTGAAATTTTTTGCTTTTTCCTGCTCCTCTTAGCATGATAAAGAAGATTCAAAGAGAGTGAGATGCCAGCTCCTTTCATTCAGTCAGTAGCTTCAAACATTTCTGGTATATGAATAACATGATGTTTTTCAATGGCAAAAATCAATGAATATTGTAAATGCACAAACAGTAATTTCTCCGCATTGCAAGGTGCAATTCTGAAATTTTTTGCTTTTTCCTGCTCCTCTTAGCATGATAAAGAATATTCAAAGAGAGTGAGATGCCAGCTCCTTTCATTCAGTCAGTAGCTTCAATCATTTCTGGACGTTTTTCAATGGCAAAAATCAATGAATATTGTAAATGCACAAACAGTAATTTCTCCGCATTGCAAGGTGCAATTCTGAAATTTTTTGCTTTTTCCTGCTCCTCTTAGCATGATAAAGAAGATTCAAAGAGAGTGAGATGCCAGCTCCTTTCATTCAGTCAGTAGCTTCAAATATTTCTAGTATATGAATAACATGATGTTTTTCAATGGCAAAAATCAATGAATATTGTAAATGCACAAACAGTAATTTCTCCGCATTGCAAGGTGCAATTCTGAAATTTTTTGCTTTTTCCTGCTCCTCTTAGCATGATAAAGAAGATTCAAAGAGAGTGAGATGCCAGCTCCTTTCATTCAGTCAGTAGCTTCAATCATTTCTGGACGTTTTTCAATGGCAAAAATCAATGAATATTGTAAATGCACAAACAGTAATTTCTCCGCATTGCAAGGTGCAATTCTGAAATTTTTTGCTTTTTCTTGCTCCTCTTAGCATGATAAAGAAGATTCAATGAGAGGGAGATGCCAGCTCCTTTCATTCAGTCAGTAGCTTCAAACATTTCTGGTATATGAATAACATGATGTTTTTCAATGGCAAAAATCAATGAATATTGTAAATGCACAAACAGTAATTTCTCCGCATTGCAAGGTGCAATTCTGAAATTTTTTGCTTTTTCCTGCTCCTCTTAGCATGATAAAGAAGATTCAAAGAGAGTGAGATGCCAGCTCCTTTCATTCAGTCAGTAGCTTCAATCATTTCTGGACGTTTTTCAATGGCAAAAATCAATGAATATTGTAAATGCACAAACAGTAATTTCTCCGCATTGCAAGGTGCAATTCTGAAATTTTTTGCTTTTTCCTGCTCCTCTTAGCATGTTAAAGAAGATTCAAAGAGAGTGAGATGCCAGCTCTTTTCATTCAGTTAGTAGCTTCAAACATTTCTGGTATATGAATAACATGATGTTTTTCAATGGCAAAAATCAATGAATATTGTAAATGCACAAACAATAATTTCTCCGCATTGCAAGGTGCAATTCTGAAATTTTTTGCTTTTTCCTGCTCCTCTTAGCATGATAAAGAAGATTCAAAGAGAGTGAGATGCCAGCTCCTTTCATTCAGTCAGTAGCTTCAAACATTTCTGGTATATGAATAACGTTTTTCAATGGCAAAAATCAATGAATATTGTTAATGCACAAACAGTAATTTCTCCTCATTGCAAGGTGCAATTCTGAAATTTTTTGCTTTTTCCTGCTCCTCTTAGCATGATAAAGAAGATTCAAAGAGAGTGAGATGCCAGCTCCTTTCATTCAGTCAGTAGCTTCAATCATTTCTGGACGTTTTTCAATGGCAAAAATCAATGAATATTGTAAATGCACAAACAGTAATTTCTCCGCATTGCAAGGTGCAATTCTGAAATTTTTTGCTTTTTCCTGCTCCTCTTAGCATGATAAAGAAGATTCAAAGAGAGTGAGATGCCAGCTCCTTTCATTCAGTCAGTAGCTTCAAACATTTCTGGTATATGAATAACATGATGTTTTTCAATGGCAAAAATCAATGAATATTGTAAATGCACAAACAGTAATTTCTCCGCATTGCAAGGTGCAATTCTGAAATTTTTTGCTTTTTCCTGCTCCTCTTAGCATGATAAAGAATATTCAAAGAGAGTGAGATGCCAGCTCCTTTCATTCAGTCAGTAGCTTCAATCATTTCTGGACGTTTTTCAATGGCAAAAATCAATGAATATTGTAAATGCACAAACAGTAATTTCTCCGCATTGCAAGGTGCAATTCTGAAATTTTTTGCTTTTTCCTGCTCCTCTTAGCATGATAAAGAAGATTCAAAGAGAGTGAGATGCCAGCTCCTTTCATTCAGTCAGTAGC
The DNA here is from genome assembly GCF_046119375.1 of Phyllobates terribilis. NCBI lineage: Eukaryota > Metazoa > Chordata > Amphibia > Anura > Dendrobatidae > Phyllobates > Phyllobates terribilis. The sequence continues at coordinate 670,014 of NW_027363348.1, forward strand.
TTCAAATATTTCTAGTATATGAATAACATGATGTTTTTCAATGGCAAAAATCAATGAATATTGTAAATGCACAAACAGTAATTTCTCCGCATTGCAAGGTGCAATTCTGAAATTTTTTGCTTTTTCCTGCTCCTCTTAGCATGATAAAGAAGATTCAAAGAGAGTGAGATGCCAGCTCCTTTCATTCAGTCAGTAGCTTCAATCATTTCTGGACGTTTTTCAATGGCAAAAATCAATGAATATTGTAAATGCACAAACAGTAATTTCTCCGCATTGCAAGGTGCAATTCTGAAATTTTTTGCTTTTTCTTGCTCCTCTTAGCATGATAAAGAAGATTCAATGAGAGGGAGATGCCAGCTCCTTTCATTCAGTCAGTAGCTTCAAACATTTCTGGTATATGAATAACATGATGTTTTTCAATGGCAAAAATCAATGAATATTGTAAATGCACAAACAGTAATTTCTCCGCATTGCAAGGTGCAATTCTGAAATTTTTTGCTTTTTCCTGCTCCTCTTAGCATGATAAAGAAGATTCAAAGAGAGTGAGATGCCAGCTCCTTTCATTCAGTCAGTAGCTTCAAACATTTCTGGTATATGAATAACATGATGTTTTTCAATGGCAAAAATCAATGAATATTGTAAATGCACAAACAGTAATTTCTCCGCATTGCAAGGTGCAATTCTGAAATTTTTTGCTTTTTCCTGCTCCTCTTAGCATGATAAAGAAGATTCAAAGAGAGTGAGATGCCAGCTCCTTTCATTCAGTCAGTAGATTCAATCATTTCTGGACGTTTTTCAATGGCAAAAATCAATGAATATTGTAAATGCACAAACAGTAATTTCTCCGCATTGCAAGGTGCAATTCTGAAATTTTTTGCTTTTTCCTGCTCCTCTTAGCATGATAAAGAAGATTCAAAGAGAGTGAGATGTCATCTCCTTTCATTCAGTCAGTAGCTTCAAACATTTCTGGTATATGAATAACATGATGTTTTTCAATGGCAAAAATCAATGAATATTGTAAATGCACAAACAGTAATTTCTCCGCATTGCAAGGTGCAATTCTGAAATTTTTTGCTTTTTCCTGCTCCTCTTAGCATGATAAAGAAGATTCAAAGAGAGTGAGATGCCAGCTCCTTTCATTCAGTCAGTAGCTTCAATCATTTCTGGACGTTTTTCAATGGCAAAAATCAATGAATATTGTAAATGCACAAACAGTAATTTCTCCGCATTGCAAGGTGCAATTCTGAAATTTTTTGCTTTTTCCTGCTCCTCTTAACATGATAAAGAAGATTCAAAGAGAGTGAGATGCCAGCTCCTTTCATTCAGTCAGTAGCTTCAATCATTTCTGGACGTTTTTCAATGGCAAAAATCAATGAATATTGTAAATGCACAAACAGTAATTTCTCCGCATTGCAAGGTGCAATTCTGAAATTTTTTGCTTTTTCCTGCTCCTCTTAGCATGATAAAGAAGATTCAAAGAGAGTGAGATGCCAGCTCCTTTCATTCAGTCAGTAGCTTCAATCATTTCTGGACGTTTTTCAATTGCAAAAATCAATGAATATTGTAAATGCACAACCAGTAATTTCTCCGCATTGCAAGGTGCAATTCTGAAATTTTTTGCTTTTTCCTGCTCCTCTTAGCATGATAAAGAAGATTCAAAGAGAGTGAGATGCCAGCTTCTTTCATTCAGTCAGTAGCTTCAAACATTTCTCGTATATGAATAACATGATGTTTTTCAATGGCAAAAATCAATGAATATTGTAAATGCACAAACAGTAATTTCTCCGCATTGCAAGGTGCAAATCTGAAATTTTTTGCTTTTTCCTGCTCCTCTTAGCATGATAAAGAAGATTCAAAGAGAGTGAGATGCCAGCTCCTTTCATTCAGTCAGTAGCTTCAATCATTTCTGGACGTTTTTCAATGGCAAAAATCAATGAATATTGTAAATGCACAAACAGTAATTTCTCCGCATTGCAAGGTGCAATTCTGAAATTTTTTGCTTTTTCCTGCTCCTCTTAGCATGATAAAGAAAATTCAAAGAGAGTGAGATGCCAGCTCCTTTCATTCAGTCAGTAGCTTCAACATTTCTCGTATATGAATAACATGATGTTTTTCAATGGCAAAAATCAATGAATATTGTAAATGCACAAACAGTAATTTCTCCGCATTGCAAGGTGCAATTCTGAAATTTTTTGCTTTTTCCTGCTCCTCTTAGCATGATAAAGAAGATTCAAAGAGAGTGAGATGCCAGCTCCTTTCATTCAGTCAGTAGCTTCAATCATTTCTGGACGTTTTTCAATGGCAAAAATCAATGAATATTGTAAATGCACAAACAGTAATTTCTCCGCATTGCAAGGTGCAATTCTGAAATTTTTTGCTTTTTCCTGCTACTCTTAGCATGATAAAGAAGATTCAAAGAGAGTGAGATGCCAGCTCCTTTCATTCAGTCAGTAGCTTCAAACATTTCTGGTATATGAATAACATGATGTTTTTCAATGGCAAAAATCAATGAATATTGTAAATGCACAAACAGTAATTTCTCCGCATTGCAAGGTGCAATTCTGAAATTTTTTGCTTTTTCCTGCTCCTCTTAGCATGATAAAGAAGATTCAAAGAGAGTGAGATGCCAGCTCCTTTCATTCAGTCAGTAGCTTCAATCATTTCTGGACGTTTTTCAATGGCAAAAATCAATGAATATTGTAAATGCACAAGCAGTAATTTCTCCGCATTGCAAGGTGCAATTCTGAAAGTTTTTGGTTTTTCCTGCTCCTCTTAGCATGATAAAGAAGATTCAAAGAGAGTGAGATGCCAGCTCCTTTCATTCAGTCAATAGCTTCAAACATTTCTGGTATATGAATAACATGATGTTTTTCAATGGCAAAAAACAATGAATATTGTAAATGCACAAACAGTAATTTCTCCGCATTGCAAGGTGCAATTCTGAAATTTTTTGCTTTTTCCTGCTCCTCTTAGCATGATAAAGAAGATTCAAAGAGAGTGAGATGCCAGCTCCTTTCATTCAGTCAGTAGCTTCAATCATTTCTGGACGTTTTTCAATGGCAAAAATCAATGAATATTGTAAATGCACAAACAGTAATTTCTCCGCATTGCAAGGTGCAATTCTGAAATTTTTTGCTTTTTCCTGCTCCTCTTAGCATGATAAAGAAGATTCAAAGAGAGTGAGATGCCAGCTCCTTTCATTCAGTCAGTAGCTTCAATCATTTCTGGACGTTTTTCAATGGCAAAAATCAATGAATATTGTAAATGCACAAACAGTAATTTCTCCGCATTGCAAGGTGCAATTCTGAAATTTTTTGCTTTTTTCCTGCTCCTCTTAGCATGATAAAGAAGATTCAAAGAGAGTGAGATGCCAGCTCCTTTCATTCAGTCAGTAGCTTCAAACATTTCTGGTATATGAATAACATGATGTTTTTCAATGACAAAAATCAATGAATATTGTAAATGCACAAACAGTAATTTCTCCGCATTGCAAGGTGCAATTCTGAAATTTTTTGCTTTATCCTGCTCCTCTTAGCATGATAAAGAAGATTCAAAGAGAGTGAGATGCCAGCTCCTTTCATTCAGTCAGTAGCTTCAATCATTTCTGGACGTTTTTCAATGGTAAAAATCAATGAATATTGTAAATGCACAAACAGTAATTTCTCCGCATTGCAAGGTGCAATTCTGAAATTTTTTGCTTTTTCCTGCTCCTCTTAGCATGATAAAGAAGATTCAAAGAGAGTGAGATGCCAGCTCCTTTCATTCAGTCAGTAGCTTCAAACATTTCTGGTATATGAATAACATGATGTTTTTCAATGGCAAAAATCAATGAATATTGTAAATGCACAAACAGTAATTTCTCCGCATTGCAAGGTGCAATTCTGAAATTTTTTGCTTTTTCCTGCTCCTCTTAGCATGATAAAGAAGATTCAAAGAGAGTGAGATGCGAGCTCCTTTCATTCAGTCAGTAGCTTCAAACATTTCTGGTATATGAATAACATGATGTTTTTCAATGGCAAAAATCAATGAATATTGTAAATGCACAAACAGTAATTTCTCCGCATTGCAAGGTGCAATTCTGAAATTTTTTGCTTTTTCCTGCTCCTCTTAGCATGATAAAGAAGATTCAAAGAGAGTGAGATGCCAGCTCCTTTCATTCAGTCAGTAGATTCAATCATTTCTGGACGTTTTTCAATGGCAAAAATCAATGAATATTGTAAATGCACAAACAGTAATTTCTCCGCATTGCAAGGTGCAATTCTGAAATTTTTTGCTTTTTCCTGCTCCTCTTAGCATGATAAAGAAGATTCAAAGAGAGTGAGATTCCAGCTCCTTTCATTCAGTCAGTAGCTTCAAACATTTCTGGTATATGAATAACATGATGTTTTTCAATGGCAAAAATCAATGAATATTGTAAATGCACAAACAGTAATTTCTCTGCATTGCAAGGTGCAATTCTGAAATTTTTTGCTTTTTCCTGCTCCTCTTAGCATGATAAAGAAGATTCAAAGAGAGTGAGATGCCTGCTCCTTTCATTCAGTCAGTAGCTTCAATCATTTCTGGATGTTTTTCAATGGCAAAAATCAATGAATATTGTAAATGCACAAACAGTAATTTCTCCGCATTGCAAGGTGCAATTCTGAAATTTTTTGCTTTTTCCTGCTCCTCTTAGCATGATAAAGAAGATTCAAAGAGAGTGAGATGCCAGCTCCTTTCATTCAGTCAGTAGCTTCAAACATTTCTGGTATATGAATAACATGATGTTTTTCAATGGCAAGAATCAATGAATATTGTAAATGCACAAACAGTAATTTCTCCGCATTGCAAGGTGCAATTCTGAAATTTTTTGCTTTTTCCTGCTCCTCTTAGCATGATAAAGAAGATTCAAAGAGAGTGAAATGCCAGCTCCTTTCATTCAGTCAGTAGCTTCAATCATTTCTGGACATTTTTCAATGGCAAAAATCAATGAATATTGGAAATGCACAAACAGTAATTTCTCCGCATTGCAAGGTGCAATTCTGAAATTTTTTGCTTTTTCCTGCTCCTCTTAGCATGATAAAGAAGATTCAAAGAGAGTGAGATGCCAACTCCTTTCATTCAGTCAGTAGCTTCAAACATTTCTGGTATATGAATTACATGATGTTTTTCAATGGCAAAAATCAATGAATATTGTAAATGCACAAACAGTAATTTCTCCGCATTGCAAGGTGCAATTCTGAAATTTTTTGCTTTTTCCTGCTCCTCTTAGCATGATAAAGAAGATTCAAAGAGAGTGAGATGCCAGCTCCTTTCATTCAGTCAGTAGCTTCAATCATTTCTGGACGTTTTTCAATGGCAAAAATCAATGAATATTGTAAATGCACAAACAGTAATTTCTCCGCAGTGCAAGGTGCAATTCTGAAATTTTTTGCTTTTTCCTGCTCCTCTTAGCATGATAAACAATATTCAAAGAGAGTGAGATGCCAGCTCCTTTCATTCAGTCAGTAGCTTCAATTATTTCTGGACGTTTTTCAATGGCAAAAATCAATGAATATTGTAAATGCACAAACAGTAATTTCTCCGCATTGCAAGGTGCAATTCTGAAAGTTTTTGCTTTTTCCTGCTCCTCTTAGCATGATAAAGAAGATTCAAAGAGAGTGAGATGCCAGCTCCTTTCATTCAGTCAGTAGCTTCAATCATTTCTGGACGTTTTTCAATGGCAAAAATCAGTGAATATTGTAAATGCACAAACAGTAATTTCTCCGCATTGCAAGGTGCAATTCTGAAATTTTTTGCTTTTTCCTGCTCCTCTTAGCATGATAAAGAAAATTCAAAGAGAGTGAGATGCCAGCTCCTTTCATTCAGTCAGTAGCTTCAAACATTTCTGGTATATGAATAACATGATGTTTTTCAATGGCAAAAATCAATGAATATTGTAAATGCACAAACAGTAATTTCTACGCATTGCAAGGTGCAATTCTGAAATTTTTTGCTTTTCCTGCTCCTCTTAGCATGATAAAGAAGATTCAAAGAGAGTGAGATGCCAGCTCCTTTCATTCAGTCAGTAGCTTCAATCATTTCTGGACGTTTTTCAATGGCAAAAATCAATGAATATTGTAAATGCACAAACAGTAATTTCTCCGCATTGCAAGGTGCAATTCTGAAATTTTTTGCTTTTTCCTGCTCCTCTTAGCATGATAAAGAAGATTCAAAGAGAGTGAGATGCCAGCTCCTTTCATTCAGTCAGTAGCTTCAAACATTTCTGGTATATGAATAACATGATGTTTTTCAATGGCAAGAATCAATGAATATTGTAAATGCACAAACAGTAATTTCTCCGCATTGCAAGGTGCAATTCTGAAATTTTTTGCTTTTTCCTGCTCCTCTTAGCATGATAAAGAAGATTCAAAGAGAGTGAGATGCCAGCTCCTTTCATTCAGTCAGTAGCTTCAAACATTTCTGGTATATGAATAACATGATGTTTTTCAATGGCAAAAATCAATGAATATTGTAAATGCACAAACAGTAATTTCTCCGCATTGCAAGGTGCAATTCTGAAATTTTTTGCTTTTTCCTGCTCCTCTTAGCATGATAAAGAAGATTCAAAGAGAGTGAGATGCCAGCTCCTTTCATTCAGTCAGTAGCTTCAAACATTTCTGGTATATGAATAACATGATGTTTTTCAATGGCAAAAATCAATGAATATTGTAAATGCACAAACAGTAATTTCTCCGCATTGCAAGGTGCAATTCTGAAATTTTTTGCTTTTTCCTGCTCCTCTTAGCATGATAAAGAAGATTCAAAGAGAGTGAGATGCCAGCTCCTTTCATTCAGTCAGTAGCTTCAAACATTTCTGGTATATGAATAACATGATGTTTTTCAATGGCAAAAATCAATGAATATTGTAAATGCACAAACAGTAATTTCTCCGCATTGCAAGGTGCAATTCTGAAATTTTTTGCTTTTTCCTGCTCCTCTTAGCATGATAAAGAAGATTCAAAGAGAGTGAGATGCCAGCTCCTTTCATTCAGTCAGTAGCTTCAAACATTTCTGGTATATGAATAACATGATGTTTTTCAATGGCAAAAATCAATGAATATTGTAAATGCACAAACAGTAATTTCTCCGCATTGCAAGGTGCAATTCTGAAATTTTTTGCTTTTTCCTGCTCCTCTTAGCATGATAAAGAAGATTCAAAGAGAGTGAGATGCCAGCTCCTTTCATTCAGTCAGTAGCTTCAAACATTTCTGGTATATGAATAACATGATGTTTTTCAATGGCAAAAATCAATGAATATTGTAAATGCACAAACAGTAATTTCTCCGCATTGCAAGGTGCAATTCTGAAATTTTTTGCTTTTTCCTGCTCCTCTTAGCATGATAAAGAAGATTCAAAGAGAGTGAGATGCCAGATCCTTTCATTCAGTCAGTAGCTTCAATCATTTCTGGACGTTTTTCAATGGCAAAAATCAATGAATATTGTAAATGCACAAACAGTAATTTCTCCGCATTGCAAGGTGCAATTCTGAAATTTTTTGCTTTTTCCTGCTCCTCTTAGCATGATAAAGAAGATTCAAAGAGAGTGAGATTCCAGCTCCTTTCATTCAGTCAGTAGCTTCAAACATTTCTGGTATATGAATAACATGATGTTTTTCAATGGCAAAAATCAATGAATATTGTAAATGCACAAACAGTAATTTCTCTGCATTGCAAGGTGCAATTCTGAAATTTTTTGCTTTTTCCTGCTCCTCTTAGCATGATAAAGAAGATTCAAAGAGAGTGAGATGCCTGCTCCTTTCATTCAGTCAGTAGCTTCAATCATTTCTGGATGTTTTTCAATGGCAAAAATCAATGAATATTGTAAATGCACAAACAGTAATTTCTCCGCATTGCAAGGTGCAATTCTGAAATTTTTTGCTTTTTCCTGCTCCTCTTAGCATGATAAAGAAGATTCAAAGAGAGTGAGATGCCAGCTCCTTTCATTCAGTCAGTAGCTTCAAACATTTCTGGTATATGAATAACATGATGTTTTTCAATGGCAAGAATCAATGAATATTGTAAATGCACAAACAGTAATTTCTCCGCATTGCAAGGTGCAATTCTGAAATTTTTTGCTTTTTCCTGCTCCTCTTAGCATGATAAAGAAGATTCAAAGAGAGTGAAATGCCAGCTCCTTTCATTCAGTCAGTAGCTTCAATCATTTCTGGACATTTTTCAATGGCAAAAATCAATGAATATTGTAAATGCACAAACAGTAATTTCTCCGCATTGCAAGGTGCAATTCTGAAATTTTTTGCTTTTTCCTGCTCCTCTTAGCATGATAAAGAAGATTCAAAGAGAGTGAGATGCCAGCTCCTTTCATTCAGTCAGTAGCTTCAATCATTTCTGGACGTTTTTCAATGGCAAAAATCAATGAATATTGTAAATGCACAAACAGTAATTTCTCCGCATTGCAAGGTGCAATTCTGAAATTTTTTGCTTTTTCCTGCTCCTCTTAGCATGATAAAGAAGATTCAAAGAGAGTGAGATGCCAGCTCCTTTCATTCAGTCAGTAGCTTCAAACATTTCTGGTATATGAATAACATGATGTTTTTCAATGGCAAAAATCAATGAATATTGTAAATGCACAAACAGTAATTTCTCCGCATTGCAAGGTGCAATTCTGAAATTTTTTGCTTTTTCCTGCTCCTCTTAGCATGATAAAGAAGATTCAAAGAGAGTGAGATGCCAGCTCCTTTCATTCAGTCAGTAGCTTCAATCATTTCTGGACGTTTTTCAATGGCAAAAATCAATGAATATTGTAAATGCACAAGCAGTAATTTCTCCGCATTGCAAGGTGCAATTCTGAAAGTTTTTGGTTTTTCCTGCTCCTCTTAGCATGATAAAGAAGATTCAAAGAGAGTGAGATGCCAGCTCCTTTCATTCAGTCAATAGCTTCAAACATTTCTGGTATATGAATAACATGATGTTTTTCAAAGGCAAAAAACAATGAATATTGTAAATGCACAAACAGTAATTTCTCCGCATTGCAAGGTGCAATTCTGAAATTTTTTGCTTTTTCCTGCTCCTCTTAGCATGATAAAGAAGATTCAAAGAGAGTGAGATGCCAGCTCCTTTCATTCAGTCAGTAGCTTCAATCATTTCTGGACGTTTTTCAATGGCAAAAATCAATGAATATTGTAAATGCACAAACAGTAATTTCTCCGCATTGCAAGGTGCAATTCTGAAATTTTTTGCTTTTTCCTGCTCCTCTTAGCATGATAAAGAAGATTCAAAGAGAGTGAGATGCCAGCTCCTTTCATTCAGTCAGTAGCTTCAATCATTTCTGGACGTTTTTCAATGGCAAAAATCAATGAATATTGTAAATGCACAAACAGTAATTTCTCCGCATTGCAAGGTGCAATTCTGAAATTTTTTGCTTTTTTCCTGCTCCTCTTAGCATGATAAAGAAGATTCAAAGAGAGTGAGATGCCAGCTCCTTTCATTCAGTCAGTAGCTTCAAACATTTCTGGTATATGAATAACATGATGTTTTTCAATGACAAAAATCAATGAATATTGTAAATGCACAAACAGTAATTTCTCCGCATTGCAAGGTGCAATTCTGAAATTTTTTGCTTTTTCCTGCTCCTCTTAGCATGATAAAGAAGATTCAAAGAGAGTGAGATGCCAGCTCCTTTCATTCAGTCAGTAGCTTCAATCATTTCTGGACGTTTTTCAATGGTAAAAATCAATGAATATTGTAAATGCACAAACAGTAATTTCTCCGCATTGCAAGGTGCAATTCTGAAATTTTTTGCTTTTTCCTGCTCCTCTTAGCATGATAAAGAAGATTCAAAGAGAGTGAGATGCCAGCTCCTTTCATTCAGTCAGTAGCTTCAAACATTTCTGGTATATGAATAACATGATGTTTTTCAATGGCAAAAATCAATGAATATTGTAAATGCACAAACAGTAATTTCTCCGCATTGCAAGGTGCAATTCTGAAATTTTTTGCTTTTTCCTGCTCCTCTTAGCATGATAAAGAAGATTCAAAGAGAGTGAGATGCCAGCTCCTTTCATTCAGTCAGTAGCTTCAAACATTTCTGGTATATGAATAACATGATGTTTTTCAATTGAAAAAATCAATGAATATTGTAAATGCACAAACAGTAATTTCTCCGCATTGCAAGGTGCAATTCTGAAATTTTTTGCTTTTTCCTGCTCCTCTTAGCATGATAAAGAAGATTCAAAGAGAGTGAGATGCCAGCTCCTTTCATTCAGTCAGTAGATTCAATCATTTCTGGACGTTTTTCAATGGCAAAAATCAATGAATATTGTAAATGCACAAACAGTAATTTCTCCGCATTGCAAGGTGCAATTCTGAAATTTTTTGCTTTTTCCTGCTCCTCTTAGCATGATAAAGAAGATTCAAAGAGAATGAGATTCCAGCTCCTTTCATTCAGTCAGTAGCTTCAAACATTTCTGGTATATGAATAACATGATGTTTTTCAATGGCAAAAATCAATGAATATTGTAAATGCACAAACAGTAATTTCTCTGCATTGCAAGGTGCAATTCTGAAATTTTTTGCTTTTTCCTGCTCCTCTTAGCATGATAAAGAAGATTCAAAGAGAGTGAGATGCCTGCTCCTTTCATTCAGTCAGTAGCTTCAATCATTTCTGGATGTTTTTCAATGGCAAAAATCAATGAATATTGTAAATGCACAAACAGTAATTTCTCCGCATTGCAAGGTGCAATTCTGAAATTTTTTGCTTTTTCCTGCTCCTCTTAGCATGATAAAGAAGATTCAAAGAGAGTGAGATGCCAGCTCCTTTCATTCAGTCAGTAGCTTCAAACATTTCTGGTATATGAATAACATGATGTTTTTCAATGGCAAGAATCAATGAATATTGTAAATGCACAAACAGTAATTTCTCCGCATTGCAAGGTGCAATTCTGAAATTTTTTGCTTTTTCCTGCTCCTCTTAGCATGATAAAGAAGATTCAAAGAGAGTGAAATGCCAGCTCCTTTCATTCAGTCAGTAGCTTCAATCATTTCTGGACATTTTTCAATGGCAAAAATCAATGAATATTGGAAATGCACAAACAGTAATTTCTCCGCATTGCAAGGTGCAATTCTGAAATTTTTTGCTTTTTCCTGCTCCTCTTAGCATGATAAAGAAGATTCAAAGAGAGTGAGATGCCAGCTCCTTTCATTCAGTCAGTAGCTTCAAACATTTCTGGTATATGAATTACATGATGTTTTTCAATGGCAAAAATCAATGAATATTGTAAATGCACAAACAGTAATTTCTCCGCATTGCAAGGTGCAATTCTGAAAGTTTTTGCTTTTTCCTGCTCCTCTTAGCATGATAAAGAAGATTCAAAGAGAGTGAGATGCCAGCTCCTTTCATTCAGTCAGTAGCTTCAATCATTTCTGGATGTTTTTCAATGGCAAAAATCAATGAATATTGTAAATGCACAAACAGTAATTTCTCCGCATTGCAAGGTGCAATTCTGAAATTTTTTGCTTTTTCCTGCTCCTCTTAGCATGATAAAGAAGATTCAAAGAGAGTGAGATGCCAGCTCCTTTCATTCAGTCAGTAGCTTCAAACATTTCTGGTATATGAATAACATGATGTTTTTCAATGGCAAGAATCAATGAATATTGTAAATGCACAAACAGTAATTTCTCCGCATTGCAAGGTGCAATTCTGAAATTTTTTGCTTTTTCCTGCTCCTCTTAGCATGATAAAGAAGATTCAAAGAGAGTGAAATGCCAGCTCCTTTCATTCAGTCAGTAGCTTCAATCATTTCTGGACATTTTTCAATGGCAAAAATCAATGAATATTGTAAATGCACAAACAGTAATTTCTCCGCATTGCAAGGTGCAATTCTGAAATTTTTTGCTTTTTCCTGCTCCTCTTAGCATGATAAAGAAGATTCAAAGAGAGTGAGATGCCAGCTCCTTTCATTCAGTCAGTAGCTTCAATCATTTCTGGACGTTTTTCAATGGCAAAAATCAATGAATATTGTAAATGCACAAACAGTAATTTCTCCGCATTGCAAGGTGCAATTCTGAAATTTTTTGCTTTTTCCTGCTCCTCTTAGCATGATAAAGAAGATTCAAAGAGAGTGAGATGCCAGCTCCTTTCATTCAGTCAGTAGCTTCAAACATTTCTGGTATATGAATAACATGATGTTTTTCAATGGCAAAAATCAATGAATATTGTAAATGCACAAACAGTAATTTCTCCGCATTGCAAGGTGCAATTCTGAAATTTTTTGCTTTTTCCTGCTCCTCTTAGCATGATAAAGAAGATTCAAAGAGAGTGAGATGCCAGCTCCTTTCATTCAGTCAGTAGCTTCAATCATTTCTGGACGTTTTTCAATGGCAAAAATCAATGAATATTGTAAATGCACAAACAGTAATTTCTCCGCATTGCAAGGTGCAATTCTGAAAGTTTTTGGTTTTTCCTGCTCCTCTTAGCATGATAAAGAAGATTCAAAGAGAGTGAGATGCCAGCTCCTTTCATTCAGTCAATAGCTTCAAACATTTCTGGTATATGAATAACATGATGTTTTTCAAAGGCAAAAAACAATGAATATTGTAAATGCACAAACAGTAATTTCTCCGCATTGCAAGGTGCAATTCTGAAATTTTTTGCTTTTTCCTGCTCCTCTTAGCATGATAAAGAAGATTCAAAGAGAGTGAGATGCCAGCTCCTTTCATTCAGTCAGTAGCTTCAATCATTTCTGGACGTTTTTCAATGGCAAAAATCAATGAATATTGTAAATGCACAAACAGTAATTTCTCCGCATTGCAAGGTGCAATTCTGAAATTTTTTGCTTTTTCCTGCTCCTCTTAGCATGATAAAGAAGATTCAAAGAGAGTGAGATGCCAGCTCCTTTCATTCAGTCAGTAGCTTCAATCATTTCTGGACGTTTTTCAATGGCAAAAATCAATGAATATTGTAAATGCACAAACAGTAATTTCTCCGCATTGCAAGGTGCAATTCTGAAATTTTTTGCTTTTTTCCTGCTCCTCTTAGCATGATAAAGAAGATTCAAAGAGAGTGAGATGCCAGCTCCTTTCATTCAGTCAGTAGCTTCAAACATTTCTGGTATATGAATAACATGATGTTTTTCAATGACAAAAATCAATGAATATTGTAAATGCACAAACAGTAATTTCTCCGCATTGCAAGGTGCAATTCTGAAATTTTTTGCTTTTTCCTGCTCCTCTTAGCATGATAAAGAAGATTCAAAGAGAGTGAGATGCCAGCTCCTTTCATTCAGTCAGTAGCTTCAATCATTTCTGGACGTTTTTCAATGGTAAAAATCAATGAATATTGTAAATGCACAAACAGTAATTTCTCCGCATTGCAAGGTGCAATTCTGAAATTTTTTGCTTTTTCCTGCTCCTCTTAGCATGATAAAGAAGATTCAAAGAGAGTGAGATGCCAGCTCCTTTCATTCAGTCAGTAGCTTCAAACATTTCTGGTATATGAATAACATGATGTTTTTCAATGGCAAAAATCAATGAATATTGTAAATGCACAAACAGTAATTTCTCCGCATTGCAAGGTGCAATTCTGAAATTTTTTGCTTTTTCCTGCTCCTCTTAGCATGATAAAGAAGATTCAAAGAGAGTGAGATGCCAGCTCCTTTCATTCAGTCAGTAGCTTCAAACATTTCTGGTATATGAATAACATGATGTTTTTCAATTGAAAAAATCAATGAATATTGTAAATGCACAAACAGTAATTTCTCCGCATTGCAAGGTGCAATTCTGAAATTTTTTGCTTTTTCCTGCTCCTCTTAGCATGATAAAGAAGATTCAAAGAGAGTGAGATGCCAGCTCCTTTCATTCAGTCAGTAGATTCAATCATTTCTGGACGTTTTTCAATGGCAAAAATCAATGAATATTGTAAATGCACAAACAGTAATTTCTCCGCATTGCAAGGTGCAATTCTGAAATTTTTTGCTTTTTCCTGCTCCTCTTAGCATGATAAAGAAGATTCAAAGAGAATGAGATTCCAGCTCCTTTCATTCAGTCAGTAGCTTCAAACATTTCTGGTATATGAATAACATGATGTTTTTCAATGGCAAAAATCAATGAATATTGTAAATGCACAAACAGTAATTTCTCTGCATTGCAAGGTGCAATTCTGAAATTTTTTGCTTTTTCCTGCTCCTCTTAGCATGATAAAGAAGATTCAAAGAGAGTGAGATGCCTGCTCCTTTCATTCAGTCAGTAGCTTCAATCATTTCTGGATGTTTTTCAATGGCAAAAATCAATGAATATTGTAAATGCACAAACAGTAATTTCTCCGCATTGCAAGGTGCAATTCTGAAATTTTTTGCTTTTTCCTGCTCCTCTTAGCATGATAAAGAAGATTCAAAGAGAGTGAGATGCCAGCTCCTTTCATTCAGTCAGTAGCTTCAAACATTTCTGGTATATGAATAACATGATGTTTTTCAATGGCAAGAATCAATGAATATTGTAAATGCACAAACAGTAATTTCTCCGCATTGCAAGGTGCAATTCTGAAATTTTTTGCTTTTTCCTGCTCCTCTTAGCATGATAAAGAAGATTCAAAGAGAGTGAAATGCCAGCTCCTTTCATTCAGTCAGTAGCTTCAATCATTTCTGGACATTTTTCAATGGCAAAAATCAATGAATATTGGAAATGCACAAACAGTAATTTCTCCGCATTGCAAGGTGCAATTCTGAAATTTTTTGCTTTTTCCTGCTCCTCTTAGCATGATAAAGAAGATTCAAAGAGAGTGAGATGCCAGCTCCTTTCATTCAGTCAGTAGCTTCAAACATTTCTGGTATATGAATTACATGATGTTTTTCAATGGCAAAAATCAATGAATATTGTAAATGCACAAACAGTAATTTCTCCGCATTGCAAGGTGCAATTCTGAAAGTTTTTGCTTTTTCCTGCTCCTCTTAGCATGATAAAGAAGATTCAAAGAGAGTGAGATGCCAGCTCCTTTCATTCAGTCAGTAGCTTCAATCATTTCTGGACGTTTTTCAATGGCAAAAATCAATGAATATTGTAAATGCACAAACAGTAATTTCTCCGCATTGCAAGGTGCAATTCTGAAATTTTTTGCTTTTTCCTGCTCCTCTTAGCATGATAAAGAAAATTCAAAGAGAGTGAGATGCCAGCTCCTTTCATTCAGTCAGTAGCTTCAAACATTTCTGGTATATGAATAACATGATGTTTTTCAATGGCAAAAATCAATGAATATTGTAAATGCACAAACAGTAATTTCTACGCATTGCAAGGTGCAATTCTGAAATTTTTTGCTTTTCCTGCTCCTCTTAGCATGATAAAGAAGATTCAAAGAGAGTGAGATGCCAGCTCCTTTCATTCAGTCAGTAGCTTCAATCATTTCTGGACGTTTTTCAATGGCAAAAATCAATGAATATTGTAAATGCACAAACAGTAATTTCTCCGCATTGCAAGGTGCAATTCTGAAATTTTTTGCTTTTTCCTGCTCCTCTTAGCATGATAAAGAAGATTCAAAGATAGTGAGATGCCAGCTCCTTTCATTCAGTCAGTAGCTTCAAACATTTCTGGTATATGAATAACATGATGTTTTTCAATGGCAAGAATCAATGAATATTGTAAATTCACAAACAGTAATTTCTCCGCATTGCAAGGTGCAATTCTGAAATTTTTTGCTTTTTCCTGCTCCTCTTAGCATGATAAAGAAGATTCAAAGAGAGTGAGATGCCAGCTCCTTTCATTCAGTCAGTAGCTTCAAACATTTCTGGTATATGAATAACATGATGTTTTTCAATGGCAAAAATCAATGAATATTGTAAATGCACAAACAGTAATTTCTCCGCATTGCAAGGTGCAATTCTGAAATTTTTTGCTTTTTCCTGCTCCTCTTAGCATGATAAAGAAGATTCAAAGAGAGTGAGATGCCAGCTCCTTTCATTCAGTCAGTAGCTTCAATCATTTCTGGACGTTTTTCAATGGCAAAAATCAATGAATATTGTAAATGCACAAACAGTAATTTCTCCGCATTGCAAGGTGCAATTCTGAAATTTTTTGCTTTTTCCTGCTCCTCTTAGCATGATAAAGAAGATTCAAAGAGAGTGAGATGCCAGCTCCTTTCATTCAGTCAGTAGCTTCAAACATTTCTGGTATATGAATAACATGATGTTTTTCAATGGCAAGAATCAATGAATATTGTAAATGCACAAACAGTAATTTCTCCGCATTGCAAGGTGCAATTCTGAAATTTTTTGCTTTTTCCTGCTCCTCTTAGCATGATAAAGAAGATTCAAAGAGAGTGAAATGCCAGCTCCTTTCATTCAGTCAGTAGCTTCAATCATTTCTGGACATTTTTCAATGGCAAAAATCAATGAATATTGGAAATGCACAAACAGTAATTTCTCCGCATTGCAAGGTGCAATTCTGAAATTTTTTGCTTTTTCCTGCTCCTCTTAGCATGATAAAGAAGATTCAAAGAGAGTGAGATGCCAGCTCCTTTCATTCAGTCAGTAGCTTCAAACATTTCTGGTATATGAATTACATGATGTTTTTCAATGGCAAAAATCAATGAATATTGTAAATGCACAAACAGTAATTTCTCCGCATTGCAAGGTGCAATTCTGAAATTTTTTGCTTTTTCCTGCTCCTCTTAGCATGATAAAGAAGATTCAAAGAGAGTGAGATGCCAGCTCCTTTCATTCAGTCAGTAGCTTCAATCATTTCTGGACGTTTTTCAATGGCAAAAATCATTGAATATTGTAAATGCACAAACAGTAATTTCTCCGCATTGCAAGGTGCAATTCTGAAATTTTTTTACTTTTTCCTGCTCCTCTTAGCATGATAAAGAAGATTCAAAGAGAGAGAGATGCCAGCTCCTTTCATTCAGTCAGTAGCTTCAATCATTTCTGGTATATGAATAACATGATGTTTTTCAATGGCAAAAATCAATGAATATTGTAAATGCACAAACAGTAATTTCTCTGCATTGCAAGGTGCAATTCTGAAATTTTTTGCTTTTTCCTGCTCCTCTTAGCATGATAAAGAAGATTCAAAGAGAGTGAGATGCCAGCTCCTTTCATTCAGTCAGTAGCTTCAATCATTTCTGGACGTTTTTCAATGGCAAAAATCAATGAATATTGTAAATGCACAAACAGTAATTTCTCCGCAGTGCAAGGTGCAATTCTGAAATTTTTTGCTTTTTCCTGCTCCTCTTAGCATGATAAACAATATTCAAAGAGAGTGAGATGCCAGCTCCTTTCATTCAGTCAGTAGCTTCAATTATTTCTGGACGTTTTTCAATGGCAAAAATCAATGAATATTGTAAATGCACAAACAGTAATTTCTCCGCATTGCAAGGTGCAATTCTGAAAGTTTTTGCTTTTTCCTGCTCCTCTTAGCATGATAAAGAAGATTGAAAGAGAGTGAGATGCCAGCTCCTTTCATTCAGTCAGTAGCTTCAATCATTTCTGGACGTTTTTCAATGGCAAAAATCAATGAATATTGTAAATGCACAAACAGTAATTTCTCCGCATTGCAAGGTGCAATTCTGAAATTTTTTGCTTTTTCCTGCTCCTCTTAGCATGATAAAGAAAATTCAAAGAGAGTGAGATGCCAGCTCCTTTCATTCAGTCAGTAGCTTCAAACATTTCTGGTATATGAATAACATGATGTTTTTCAATGGCAAAAATCAATGAATATTGTAAATGCACAAACAGTAATTTCTACGCATTGCAAGGTGCAATTCTGAAATTTTTTGCTTTTCCTGCTCCTCTTAGCATGATAAAGAAGATTCAAAGAGAGTGAGATGCCAGCTCCTTTCATTCAGTCAGTAGCTTCAATCATTTCTGGACGTTTTTCAATGGCAAAAATCAATGAATATTGTAAATGCACAAACAGTAATTTCTCCGCATTGCAAGGTGCAATTCTGAAATTTTTTGCTTTTTCCTGCTCCTCTTAGCATGATAAAGAAGATTCAAAGAGAGTGAGATGCCAGCTCCTTTCATTCAGTCAGTAGCTTCAAACATTTCTGGTATATGAATAACATGATGTTTTTCAATGGCAAAAATCAATGAATATTGTAAATGCACAAACAGTAATTTCTCCGCATTGCAAGGTGCAATTCTGAAATTTTTTGCTTTTTCCTGCTCCTCTTAGCATGATAAAGAAGATTCAAAGAGAGTGAGATGCCAGCTCCTTTCATTCAGTCAGTAGCTTCAAACATTTCTGGTATATGAATAACATGATGTTTTTCAATGGCAAAAATCAATGAATATTGTAAATGCACAAACAGTAATTTCTCCGCATTGCAAGGTGCAATTCTGAAATTTTTTGCTTTTTCCTGCTCCTCTTAGCATGATAAAGAAGATTCAAAGAGAGTGAGATGCCAGCTCCTTTCATTCAGTCAGTAGCTTCAATCATTTCTGGACGTTTTTCAATGGCAAAAATCAATGAATATTGTAAATGCACAAACAGTAATTTCTCCGCATTGCAAGGTGCAATTCTGAAATTTTTTGCTTTTTCCTGCTCCTCTTAGCATGATAAAGAAGATTCAAAGAGAGTGAGATTCCAGCTCCTTTCATTCAGTCAGTAGCTTCAAACATTTCTGGTATATGAATAACATGATGTTTTTCAATGGCAAAAATCAATGAATATTGTAAATGCACAAACAGTAATTTCTCTGCATTGCAAGGTGCAATTCTGAAATTTTTTGCTTTTTCCTGCTCCTCTTAGCATGATAAAGAAGATTCAAAGAGAGTGAGATGCCTGCTCCTTTCATTCAGTCAGTAGCTTCAATCATTTCTGGATGTTTTTCAATGGCAAAAATCAATGAATATTGTAAATGCACAAACAGTAATTTCTCCGCATTGCAAGGTGCAATTCTGAAATTTTTTGCTTTTTCCTGCTCCTCTTAGCATGATAAAGAATATTCAAAGAGAGTGAGATGCCAGCTCCTTTCATTCAGTCAGTAGCTTCAAACATTTCTGGTATATGAATAACATGATGTTTTTCAATGGCAAGAATCAATGAATATTGTAAATGCACAAACAGTAATTTCTCCGCATTGCAAGGTGCAATTCTGAAATTTTTTGCTTTTTCCTGCTCCTCTTAGCATGATAAAGAAGATTCAAAGAGAGTGAAATGCCAGCTCCTTTCATTCAGTCAGTAGCTTCAATCATTTCTGGACATTTTTCAATGGCAAAAATCAATGAATATTGTAAATGCACAAACAGTAATTTCTCCGCATTGCAAGGTGCAATTCTGAAATTTTTTGCTTTTTCCTGCTCCTCTTAGCATGATAAAGAAGATTCAAAGAGAGTGAGATGCCAGCTCCTTTCATTCAGTCAGTAGCTTCAATCATTTCTGGACGTTTTTCAATGGCAAAAATCAATGAATATTGTAAATGCACAAACAGTAATTTCTCCGCATTGCAAGGTGCAATTCTGAAATTTTTTGCTTTTTCCTGCTCCTCTTAGCATGATAAAGAAGATTCAAAGAGAGTGAGATTCCAGCTCCTTCCATTCAGTCAGTATCTTCAAACATTTCTGGTATATGAATAACATGATGTTTTTCAATGGCAAAAATCAATGAATATTGTAAATGCACAAACAGTAATTTCTCTGCATTGCAAGGTGCAATTCTGAAATTTTTTGCTTTTTCCTGCTCCTCTTAGCATGATAAAGAAGATTCAAAGAGAGTGAGATGCCTGCTCCTTTCATTCAGTCAGTAGCTTCAATCATTTCTGGATGTTTTTCAATGACAAAAATCAATGAATATTGTAAATGCACAAACAGTAATTTCTCCGCATTGCAAGGTGCAATTCTGAAATTTTTTGCTTTTTCCTGCTCCTCTTAGCATGATAAAGAAGATTCAAAGAGAGTGAGATGCCAGCTCCTTTCATTCAGTCAGTAGCTTCAAACATTTCTGGTATATGAATAACATGATGTTTTTCAATGGCAAGAATCAATGAATATTGTAAATGCACAAACAGTAATTTCTCCGCATTGCAAGGTGCAATTCTGAAATTTTTTGCTTTTTCCTGCTCCTCTTAGCATGATAAAGAAGATTCAAAGAGAGTGAAATGCCAGCTCCTTTCATTCAGTCAGTAGCTTCAATCATTTCTGGACATTTTTCAATGGCAAAAATCAATGAATATTGGAAATGCAGAAACAGTAATTTCTCCGCATTGCAAGGTGCAATTCTGAAATTTTTTGCTTTTTCCTGCTCCTCTTAGCATGATAAAGAAGATTCAAAGAGAGTGAGATGCCAGCTCCTTTCATTCAGTCAGTAGCTTCAAACATTTCTGGTATATGAATTACATGATGTTTTTCAATGGCAAAAATCAATGAATATTGTAAATGCACAAACAGTAATTTCTCCGCATTGCAAGGTGCAATTCTGAAATTTTTTGCTTTTTCCTGCTCCTCTTAGCATGATAAAGAAGATTCAAAGAGAGTGAGATGCCAGCTCCTTTCATTCAGTCAGTAGCTTCAATCATTTCTGGACGTTTTTCAATGGCAAAAATCATTGAATATTGTAAATGCACAAACAGTAATTTCTCCGCATTGCAAGGTGCAATTCTGAAATTTTTTTACTTTTTCCTGCTCCTCTTAGCATGATAAAGAAGATTCAAAGAGAGAGAGATGCCAGCTCCTTTCATTCAGTCAGTAGCTTCAATCATTTCTGGACGTTTTTCAATGGCAAAAATCAATGAATATTGTAAATGCACAAACAGTAATTTCTCCGCAGTGCAAGGTGCAATTCTGAAATTTTTTGCTCTTTCCTGCTCCTCTTAGCATGATAAACAAGATTCAAAGAGAGTGAGATGCCAGCTCCTTTCATTCAGTCAGTAGCTTCAATTATTTCTGGACGTTTTTCAATGGCAAAAATCAATGAATATTGTAAATGCACAAACAGTAATTTCTCCGCATTGCAAGGTGCAATTCTGAAAGTTTTTGCTTTTTCCTGCTCCTCTTAGCATGATAAAGAAGATTCAAAGAGAGTGAGATGCCAGCTCCTTTCATTCAGTCAGTAGCTTCAATCATTTCTGGACGTTTTTCAATGGCAAAAATCAATGAATATTGTAAATGCACAAACAGTAATTTCTCCGCATTGCAAGGTGCAATTCTGAAATTTTTTGCTTTTTCCTGCTCCTCTTAGCATGATAAAGAAAATTCAAAGAGAGTGAGATGCCAGCTCCTTTCATTCAGTCAGTAGCTTCAAACATTTCTGGTATATGAATAACATGATGTTTTTCAATGGCAAAAATCAATGAATATTGTAAATGCACAAACAGTAATTTCTACGCATTGCAAGGTGCAATTCTGAAATTTTTTGCTTTTCCTGCTCCTCTTAGCATGATAAAGAAGATTCAAAGAGAGTGAGATGCCAGCTCCTTTCATTCAGTCAGTAGCTTCAATCATTTCTGGACGTTTTTCAATGGCAAAAATCAATGAATATTGTAAATGCACAAACAGTAATTTCTCCGCATTGCAAGGTGCAATTCTGAAATTTTTTGCTTTTTCCTGCTCCTCTTAGCATGATAAAGAAGATTCAAAGAGAGTGAGATGCCAGCTCCTTTCATTCAGTCAGTAGCTTCAAACATTTCTGGTATATGAATAACATGATGTTTTTCAATGGCAAGAATCAATGAATATTGTAAATGCACAAACAGTAATTTCTCCGCATTGCAAGGTGCAATTCTGAAATTTTTTGCTTTTTCCTGCTCCTCTTAGCATGATAAAGAAGATTCAAAGAGAGTGAGATGCCAGCTCCTTTCATTCAGTCAGTAGCTTCAAACATTTCTGGTATATGAATAACATGATGTTTTTCAATGGCAAAAATCAATGAATATTGTAAATGCACAAACAGTAATTTCTCCGCATTGCAAGGTGCAATTCTGAAATTTTTTGCTTTTTCCTGCTCCTCTTAGCATGATAAAGAAGATTCAAAGAGAGTGAGATGCCAGCTCCTTTCATTCAGTCAGTAGCTTCAAACATTTCTGGTATATGAATAACATGATGTTTTTCAATGGCAAAAATCAATGAATATTGTAAATGCACAAACAGTAATTTCTCCGCATTGCAAGGTGCAATTCTGAAATTTTTTGCTTTTTCCTGCTCCTCTTAGCATGATAAAGAAGATTCAAAGAGAGTGAGATGCCAGCTCCTTTCATTCAGTCAGTAGCTTCAAACATTTCTGGTATATGAATAACATGATGTTTTTCAATGGCTAAAATCAATGAATATTGTAAATGCACAAACAGTAATTTCTCCGCATTGCAAGGTGCAATTCTGAAATTTTTTGCTTTTTCCTGCTCCTCTTAGCATGATAAAGAAGATTCAAAGAGAGTGAGATGCAGGCTCCTTTCATTCAGTCAGTAGCTTCAAACATTTCTGGTATATGAATAACATGATGTTTTTCAATGGCAAAAATCAATGAATATTGTAAATGCACAAACAGTAATTTCTCCGCATTGCAAGGTGCAATTCTGAAATTTTTTGCTTTTTCCTGCTCCTCTTAGCATGATAAAGAAGATTCAAAGAGAGTGAGATGCCAGATCCTTTCATTCAGTCAGTAGCTTCAAACATTTCTGGTATATGAATAACATGATGTTTTTCAATGGCAAAAATCAATGAATATTGTAAATGCACAAACAGTAATTTCTCCGCATTGCAAGGTGCAATTCTGAAATTTTTTGCTTTTTCCTGCTCCTCTTAGCATGATAAAGAAGATTCAAAGAGAGTGAGATGCCAGCTCCTTTCATTCAGTCAGTAGCTTCAATCATTTCTGGACGTTTTTCAATGGCAAAAATCAATGAATATTGTAAATGCACAAACAGTAATTTCTCCGCATTGCAAGGTGCAATTCTGAAATTTTTTGCTTTTTCCTGCTCCTCTTAGCATGATAAAGAAGATTCAAAGAGAGTGAGATTCCAGCTCCTTTCATTCAGTCAGTAGCTTCAAACATTTCTGGTATATGAATAACATGATGTTTTTCAATGGCAAAAATCAATGAATATTGTAAATGCACAAACAGTAATTTCTCTGCATTGCAAGGTGCAATTCTGAAATTTTTTGCTTTTTCCTGCTCCTCTTAGCATGATAAAGAAGATTCAAAGAGAGTGAGATGCCTGCTCCTTTCATTCAGTCAGTAGCTTCAATCATTTCTGGATGTTTTTCAATGGCAAAAATCAATGAATATTGTAAATGCACAAACAGTAATTTCTCCGCATTGCAAGGTGCAATTCTGAAATTTTTTGCTTTTTCCTGCTCCTCTTAGCATGATAAAGAAGATTCAAAGAGAGTGAGATGCCAGCTCCTTTCATTCAGTCAGTAGCTTCAAACATTTCTGGTATATGAATAACATGATGTTTTTCAATGGCAAGAATCAATGAATATTGTAAATGCACAAACAGTAATTTCTCCGCATTGCAAGGTGCAATTCTGAAATTTTTTGCTTTTTCCTGCTCCTCTTAGCATGATAAAGAAGATTCAAAGAGAGTGAAATGCCAGCTCCTTTCATTCAGTCAGTAGCTTCAATCATTTCTGGACATTTTTCAATGGCAAAAATCAATGAATATTGTAAATGCACAAACAGTAATTTCTCCGCATTGCAAGGTGCAATTCTGAAATTTTTTGCTTTTTCCTGCTCCTCTTAGCATGATAAAGAAGATTCAAAGAGAGTGAGATGCCAGCTCCTTTCATTCAGTCAGTAGCTTCAAACATTTCTGGTATATGAATAACATGATGTTTTTCAATGGCAAAAATCAATGAATATTGTAAATGCACAAACAGTAATTTCTCCGCATTGCAAGGTGCAATTCTGAAATTTTTTGCTTTTTCCTGCTCCTCTTAGCATGATAAAGAAGATTCAAAGAGAGTGAGATGCCAGCTCCTTTCATTCAGTCAGTAGCTTCAAACATTTCTGGTATATGAATAACATGATGTTTTTCAATGGCAAAAATCAATGAATATTGTAAATGCACAAACAGTAATTTCTCCGCATTGCAAGGTGCAATTCTGAAATTTTTTGCTTTTTCCTGCTCCTCTTAGCATGATAAAGAAGATTCAAAGAGAGTGAGATGCCAGCTCCTTTCATTCAGTCAGTAGCTTCAATCATTTCTGGACGTTTTTCAATGGCAAAAATCAATGAATATTGTAAATGCACAAACAGTAATTTCTCCGCATTGCAAGGTGCAATTCTGAAATTTTTTGCTTTTTCCTGCTCCTCTTAGCATGATAAAGAAGATTCAAAGAGAGTGAGATTCCAGCTCCTTTCATTCAGTCAGTAGCTTCAAACATTTCTGGTATATGAATAACGATGTTTTTCAATGGCAAAAATCAATGAATATTGTAAATGCACAAACAGTAATTTCTCTGCATTGCAAGGTGCAATTCTGAAATTTTTTGCTTTTTCCTGCTCCTCTTAGCATGATAAAGAAGATTCAAAGAGAGTGAGATGCCTGCTCCTTTCATTCAGTCAGTAGCTTCAATCATTTCTGGATGTTTTTCAATGGCAAAAATCAATGAATATTGTAAATGCACAAACAGTAATTTCTCCGCATTGCAAGGTGCAATTCTGAAATTTTTTGCTTTTTCCTGCTCCTCTTAGCATGATAAAGAAGATTCAAAGAGAGTGAGATGCCAGCTCCTTTCATTCAGTCAGTAGCTTCAAACATTTCTGGTATATGAATAACATGATGTTTTTCAATGGCAAGAATCAATGAATATTGTAAATGCACAAACAGAAATTTCTCCGCATTGCAAGGTGCAATTCTGAAATTTTTTGCTTTTTCCTGCTCCTCTTAGCATGATAAAGAAGATTCAAAGAGAGTGAAATGCCAGCTCCTTTCATTCAGTCAGTAGCTTCAATCATTTCTGGACATTTTTCAATGGCAAAAATCAATGAATATTGGAAATGCAGAAACAGTAATTTCTCCGCATTGCAAGGTGCAATTCTGAAATTTTTTGCTTTTTCCTGCTCCTCTTAGCATGATAAAGAAGATTCAAAGAGAGTGAGATGCCAGCTCCTTTCATTCAGTCAGTAGCTTCAAACATTTCTGGTATATGAATTACATGATGTTTTTCAATGGCAAAAATCAATGAATATTGTAAATGCACAAACAGTAATTTCTCCGCATTGCAAGGTGCAATTCTGAAATTTTTTGCTTTTTCCTGCTCCTCTTAGCATGATAAAGAAGATTCAAAGAGAGTGAGATGCCAGCTCCTTTCATTCAGTCAGTAGCTTCAATCATTTCTGGACGTTTTTCAATGGCAAAAATCATTGAATATTGTAAATGCACAAACAGTAATTTCTCCGCATTGCAAGGTGCAATTCTGAAATTTTTTTACTTTTTCCTGCTCCTCTTAGCATGATAAAGAAGATTCAAAGAGAGAGAGATGCCAGCTCCTTTCATTCAGTCAGTAGCTTCAATCATTTCTGGACGTTTTTCAATGGCAAAAATCAATGAATATTGTAAATGCACAAACAGTAATTTCTCCGCAGTGCAAGGTGCAATTCTGAAATTTTTTGCTCTTTCCTGCTCCTCTTAGCATGATAAACAAGATTCAAAGAGAGTGAGATGCCAGCTCCTTTCATTCAGTCAGTAGCTTCAATTATTTCTGGACGTTTTTCAATGGCAAAAATCAATGAATATTGTAAATGCACAAACAGTAATTTCTCCGCATTGCAAGGTGCAATTCTGAAAGTTTTTGCTTTTTCCTGCTCCTCTTAGCATGATAAAGAAGATTCAAAGAGAGTGAGATGCCAGCTCCTTTCATTCAGTCAGTAGCTTCAATCATTTCTGGACGTTTTTCAATGGCAAAAATCAATGAATATTGTAAATGCACAAACAGTAATTTCTCCGCATTGCAAGGTGCAATTCTGAAATTTTTTGCTTTTTCCTGCTCCTCTTAGCATGATAAAGAAAATTCAAAGAGAGTGAGATGCCAGCTCCTTTCATTCAGTCAGTAGCTTCAAACATTTCTGGTATATGAATAACATGATGTTTTTCAATGGCAAAAATCAATGAATATTGTAAATGCACAAACAGTAATTTCTACGCATTGCAAGGTGCAATTCTGAAATTTTTTGCTTTTCCTGCTCCTCTTAGCATGATAAAGAAGATTCAAAGAGAGTGAGATGCCAGCTCCTTTCATTCAGTCAGTAGCTTCAATCATTTCTGGACGTTTTTCAATGGCAAAAATCAATGAATATTGTAAATGCACAAACAGTAATTTCTCCGCATTGCAAGGTGCAATTCTGAAATTTTTTGCTTTTTCCTGCTCCTCTTAGCATGATAAAGAAGATTCAAAGAGAGTGAGATGCCAGCTCCTTTCATTCAGTCAGTAGCTTCAAACATTTCTGGTATATGAATAACATGATGTTTTTCAATGGCAAGAATCAATGAATATTGTAAATGCACAAACAGTAATTTCTCCGCATTGCAAGGTGCAATTCTGAAATTTTTTGCTTTTTCCTGCTCCTCTTAGCATGATAAAGAAGATTCAAAGAGAGTGAGATGCCAGCTCCTTTCATTCAGTCAGTAGCTTCAAACATTTCTGGTATATGAATAACATGATGTTTTTCAATGGCAAAAATCAATGAATATTGTAAATGCACAAACAGTAATTTCTCCGCATTGCAAGGTGCAATTCTGAAATTTTTTGCTTTTTCCTGCTCCTCTTAGCATGATAAAGAAGATTCAAAGAGAGTGAGATGCCAGCTCCTTTCATTCAGTCAGTAGCTTCAAACATTTCTGGTATATGAATAACATGATGTTTTTCAATGGCAAAAATCAATGAATATTGTAAATGCACAAACAGTAATTTCTCCGCATTGCAAGGTGCAATTCTGAAATTTTTTGCTTTTTCCTGCTCCTCTTAGCATGATAAAGAAGATTCAAAGAGAGTGAGATGCCAGCTCCTTTCATTCAGTCAGTAGCTTCAAACATTTCTGGTATATGAATAACATGATGTTTTTCAATGGCTAAAATCAATGAATATTGTAAATGCACAAACAGTAATTTCTCCGCATTGCAAGGTGCAATTCTGAAATTTTTTGCTTTTTCCTGCTCCTCTTAGCATGATAAAGAAGATTCAAAGAGAGTGAGATGCAGGCTCCTTTCATTCAGTCAGTAGCTTCAAACATTTCTGGTATATGAATAACATGATGTTTTTCAATGGCAAAAATCAATGAATATTGTAAATGCACAAACAGTAATTTCTCCGCATTGCAAGGTGCAATTCTGAAATTTTTTGCTTTTTCCTGCTCCTCTTAGCATGATAAAGAAGATTCAAAGAGAGTGAGATGCCAGATCCTTTCATTCAGTCAGTAGCTTCAAACATTTCTGGTATATGAATAACATGATGTTTTTCAATGGCAAAAATCAATGAATATTGTAAATGCACAAACAGTAATTTCTCCGCATTGCAAGGTGCAATTCTGAAATTTTTTGCTTTTTCCTGCTCCTCTTAGCATGATAAAGAAGATTCAAAGAGAGTGAGATGCCAGCTCCTTTCATTCAGTCAGTAGCTTCAATCATTTCTGGACGTTTTTCAATGGCAAAAATCAATGAATATTGTAAATGCACAAACAGTAATTTCTCCGCATTGCAAGGTGCAATTCTGAAATTTTTTGCTTTTTCCTGCTCCTCTTAGCATGATAAAGAAGATTCAAAGAGAGTGAGATTCCAGCTCCTTTCATTCAGTCAGTAGCTTCAAACATTTCTGGTATATGAATAACATGATGTTTTTCAATGGCAAAAATCAATGAATATTGTAAATGCACAAACAGTAATTTCTCTGCATTGCAAGGTGCAATTCTGAAATTTTTTGCTTTTTCCTGCTCCTCTTAGCATGATAAAGAAGATTCAAAGAGAGTGAGATGCCTGCTCCTTTCATTCAGTCAGTAGCTTCAATCATTTCTGGATGTTTTTCAATGGCAAAAATCAATGAATATTGTAAATGCACAAACAGTAATTTCTCCGCATTGCAAGGTGCAATTCTGAAATTTTTTGCTTTTTCCTGCTCCTCTTAGCATGATAAAGAAGATTCAAAGAGAGTGAGATGCCAGCTCCTTTCATTCAGTCAGTAGCTTCAAACATTTCTGGTATATGAATAACATGATGTTTTTCAATGGCAAGAATCAATGAATATTGTAAATGCACAAACAGTAATTTCTCCGCATTGCAAGGTGCAATTCTGAAATTTTTTGCTTTTTCCTGCTCCTCTTAGCATGATAAAGAAGATTCAAAGAGAGTGAAATGCCAGCTCCTTTCATTCAGTCAGTAGCTTCAATCATTTCTGGACATTTTTCAATGGCAAAAATCAATGAATATTGTAAATGCACAAACAGTAATTTCTCCGCATTGCAAGGTGCAATTCTGAAATTTTTTGCTTTTTCCTGCTCCTCTTAGCATGATAAAGAAGATTCAAAGAGAGTGAGATGCCAGCTCCTTTCATTCAGTCAGTAGCTTCAAACATTTCTGGTATATGAATAACATGATGTTTTTCAATGGCAAAAATCAATGAATATTGTAAATGCACAAACAGTAATTTCTCCGCATTGCAAGGTGCAATTCTGAAATTTTTTGCTTTTTCCTGCTCCTCTTAGCATGATAAAGAAGATTCAAAGAGAGTGAGATGCCAGCTCCTTTCATTCAGTCAGTAGCTTCAAACATTTCTGGTATATGAATAACATGATGTTTTTCAATGGCAAAAATCAATGAATATTGTAAATGCACAAACAGTAATTTCTCCGCATTGCAAGGTGCAATTCTGAAATTTTTTGCTTTTTCCTGCTCCTCTTAGCATGATAAAGAAGATTCAAAGAGAGTGAGATGCCAGCTCCTTTCATTCAGTCAGTAGCTTCAATCATTTCTGGACGTTTTTCAATGGCAAAAATCAATGAATATTGTAAATGCACAAACAGTAATTTCTCCGCATTGCAAGGTGCAATTCTGAAATTTTTTGCTTTTTCCTGCTCCTCTTAGCATGATAAAGAAGATTCAAAGAGAGTGAGATTCCAGCTCCTTTCATTCAGTCAGTAGCTTCAAACATTTCTGGTATATGAATAACGATGTTTTTCAATGGCAAAAATCAATGAATATTGTAAATGCACAAACAGTAATTTCTCTGCATTGCAAGGTGCAATTCTGAAATTTTTTGCTTTTTCCTGCTCCTCTTAGCATGATAAAGAAGATTCAAAGAGAGTGAGATGCCTGCTCCTTTCATTCAGTCAGTAGCTTCAATCATTTCTGGATGTTTTTCAATGGCAAAAATCAATGAATATTGTAAATGCACAAACAGTAATTTCTCCGCATTGCAAGGTGCAATTCTGAAATTTTTTGCTTTTTCCTGCTCCTCTTAGCATGATAAAGAAGATTCAAAGAGAGTGAGATGCCAGCTCCTTTCATTCAGTCAGTAGCTTCAAACATTTCTGGTATATGAATAACATGATGTTTTTCAATGGCAAGAATCAATGAATATTGTAAATGCACAAACAGAAATTTCTCCGCATTGCAAGGTGCAATTCTGAAATTTTTTGCTTTTTCCTGCTCCTCTTAGCATGATAAAGAAGATTCAAAGAGAGTGAAATGCCAGCTCCTTTCATTCAGTCAGTAGCTTCAATCATTTCTGGACATTTTTCAATGGCAAAAATCAATGAATATTGGAAATGCACAAACAGTAATTTCTCCGCATTGCAAGGTGCAATTCTGAAATTTTTTGCTTTTTCCTGCTCCTCTTAGCATGATAAAGAAGATTCAAAGAGAGTGAGATGCCAGCTCCTTTCATTCAGTCAGTAGCTTCAAACATTTCTGGTATATGAATTACATGATGTTTTTCAATGGCAAAAATCAATGAATATTGTAAATGCACAAACAGTAATTTCTCCGCATTGCAAGGTGCAATTCTGAAATTTTTTGCTTTTTCCTGCTCCTCTTAGCATGATAAAGAAGATTCAAAGAGAGTGAGATGCCAGCTCCTTTCATTCAGTCAGTAGCTTCAATCATTTCTGGACGTTTTTCAATGGCAAAAATCATTGAATATTGTAAATGCACAAACAGTAATTTCTCCGCATTGCAAGGTGCAATTCTGAAATTTTTTTACTTTTTCCTGCTCCTCTTAGCATGATAAAGAAGATTCAAAGAGAGAGAGATGCCAGCTCCTTTCATTCAGTCAGTAGCTTCAATCATTTCTTGTATATGAATAACATGATGTTTTTCAATGGCAAAAATCAATGAATATTGTAAATGCACAAACAGTAATTTCTCTGCATTGCAAGGTGCAATTCTGAAATTTTTTGCTTTTTCCTGCTCCTCTTAGCATGATAAAGAAGATTCAAAGAGAGTGAGATGCCAGCTCCTTTCATTCAGTCAGTAGCTTCAATAATTTCTGGACGTTTTTCAATGGCAAAAATCAATGAATATTGTAAATGCAAAAACAGTAATTTCTCCGCAGTGCAAGGTGCAATTCTGAAATTTTTTGCTTTTTCCTGCTCCTCTTAGCATGATAAACAAGATTCAAAGAGAGTGAGATGCCAGCTCCTTTCATTCAGTCAGTAGCTTCAATTATTTCTGGACGTTTTTCAATGGCAAAAATCAATGAATATTGTAAATGCACAAACAGTAATTTCTCCGCATTGCAAGGTGCAATTCTGAAAGTTTTTGCTTTTTCCTGCTCCTCTTAGCATGATAAAGAAGATTCAAAGAGAGTGAGATGCCAGCTCCTTTCATTCAGTCAGTAGCTTCAATCATTTCTGGACGTTTTTCAATGGCAAAAATCAATGAATATTGTAAATGCACAAACAGTAATTTCTCCGCATTGCAAGGTGCAATTCTGAAATTTTTTGCTTTTTCCTGCTCCTCTTAGCATGATAAAGAAAATTCAAAGAGAGTGAGATGCCAGCTCCTTTCATTCAGTCAGTAGCTTCAAACATTTCTGGTATATGAATAACATGATGTTTTTCAATGGCAAAAATCAATGAATATTGTAAATGCACAAACAGTAATTTCTACGCATTGCAAGGTGCAATTCTGAAATTTTTTGCTTTTCCTGCTCCTCTTAGCATGATAAAGAAGATTCAAAGAGAGTGAGATGCCAGCTCCTTTCATTCAGTCAGTAGCTTCAATCATTTCTGGACGTTTTTCAATGGCAAAAATCAATGAATATTGTAAATGCACAAACAGTAATTTCTCCGCATTGCAAGGTGCAATTCTGAAATTTTTTGCTTTTTCCTGCTCCTCTTAGCATGATAAAGAAGATTCAAAGAGAGTGAGATGCCAGCTCCTTTCATTCAGTCAGTAGCTTCAATCATTTCTGGACGTTTTTCAATGGCAAAAATCAATGAATATTGTAAATGCACAAACAGTAATTTCTCCGCATTGCAAGGTGCAATTCTGAAATTTTTTGCTTTTTCCTGCTCCACTTAGCATGATAAAGAAGATTCAAAGAGAGTGAGATGCCAGCTCCTTTCATTCAGTCAGTAGCTTCAATCATTTCTGGACGTTTTTCAATGGCAAAAATCAATGAATATTGTAAATGCACAAACAGTAATTTCTCCGCATTGCAAGGTGCAATTCTGAAATTTTTTGCTTTTTCCTGCTCCTCTTAGCATGATAAAGAAGATTCAAAGAGAGTGAGATGCCAGCTCCTTTCATTCAGTCAGTAGCTTCAAACATTTCTGGTATATGAATAACATGATGTTTTTCAATGACAAAAATCAATGAATATTGTAAATGCACAAACAGTAATTTCTCCGCATTGCAAGGTGCAATTCTGAAATTTTTTGCTTTTTCCTGCTCCTCTTAGCATGATAAAGAAAATTCAAAGAGAGTGAGATGCCAGCTCCTTTCATTCAGTCAGTAGCTTCAAACATTTCTGGTATATGAATAACATGATGTTTTTCAATGGCAAAAATCAATGAATATTGTAAATGCACAAACAGTAATTTCTACGCATTGCAAGGTGCAATTCTGAAATTTTTTGCTTTTCCTGCTCCTCTTAGCATGATAAAGAAGATTCAAAGAGAGTGAGATGCCAGCTCCTTTCATTCAGTCAGTAGCTTCAATCATTTCTGGACGTTTTTCAATGGCAAAAATCAATGAATATTGTAAATGCACAAACAGTAATTTCTCCGCATTGCAAGGTGCAATTCTGAAATTTTTTGCTTTTTCCTGCTCCTCTTAGCATGATAAAGAAGATTCAAAGAGAGTGAGATGCCAGCTCCTTTCATTCAGTCAGTAGCTTCAATCATTTCTGGACGTTTTTCAATGGCAAAAATCAATGAATATTGTAAATGCACAAACAGTAATTTCTCCGCATTGCAAGGTGCAATTCTGAAA
The DNA here is from genome assembly GCF_046119375.1 of Phyllobates terribilis. NCBI lineage: Eukaryota > Metazoa > Chordata > Amphibia > Anura > Dendrobatidae > Phyllobates > Phyllobates terribilis. The sequence goes on from NW_027363348.1 coordinate 702,336, forward strand.
TTTTTTGCTTTTTCCTGCTCCTCTTAGCATGATAAAGAAGATTCAAAGAGAGTGAGATGCCAGCTCCTTTCATTCAGTCAGTAGCTTCAATCATTTCTGGACGTTTTTCAATGGCAAAAATCAATGAATATTGTAAATGCACAAACAGTAATTTCTCCGCATTGCAAGGTGCAATTCTGAAATTTTTTGCTTTTTCCTGCTCCTCTTAGCATGATAAAGAAGATTCAAAGAGAGTGAGATGCCAGCTCCTTTCATTCAGTCAGTAGCTTCAAACATTTCTGGTATATGAATAACATGATGTTTTTCAATGGCAAGAATCAATGAATATTGTAAATGCACAAACAGTAATTTCTCCGCATTGCAAGGTGCAATTCTGAAATTTTTTGCTTTTTCCTGCTCCTCTTAGCATGATAAAGAAGATTCAAAGAGAGTGAGATGCCAGCTCCTTTCATTCAGTCAGTAGCTTCAAACATTTCTGGTATATGAATAACATGATGTTTTTCAATGGCAAAAATCAATGAATATTGTAAATGCACAAACAGTAATTTCTCCGCATTGCAAGGTGCAATTCTGAAATTTTTTGCTTTTTCCTGCTCCTCTTAGCATGATAAAGAAGATTCAAAGAGAGTGAGATGCCAGCTCCTTTCATTCAGTCAGTAGCTTCAAACATTTCTGGTATATGAATAACATGATGTTTTTCAATGGCAAAAATCAATGAATATTGTAAATGCACAAACAGTAATTTCTCCGCATTGCAAGGTGCAATTCTGAAATTTTTTGCTTTTTCCTGCTCCTCTTAGCATGATAAAGAAGATTCAAAGAGAGTGAGATGCCAGCTCCTTTCATTCAGTCAGTAGCTTCAAACATTTCTGGTATATGAATAACATGATGTTTTTCAATGGCTAAAATCAATGAATATTGTAAATGCACAAACAGTAATTTCTCCGCATTGCAAGGTGCAATTCTGAAATTTTTTGCTTTTTCCTGCTCCTCTTAGCATGATAAAGAAGATTCAAAGAGAGTGAGATGCAGGCTCCTTTCATTCAGTCAGTAGCTTCAAACATTTCTGGTATATGAATAACATGATGTTTTTCAATGGCAAAAATCAATGAATATTGTAAATGCACAAACAGTAATTTCTCCGCATTGCAAGGTGCAATTCTGAAATTTTTTGCTTTTTCCTGCTCCTCTTAGCATGATAAAGAAGATTCAAAGAGAGTGAGATGCCAGATCCTTTCATTCAGTCAGTAGCTTCAAACATTTCTGGTATATGAATAACATGATGTTTTTCAATGGCAAAAATCAATGAATATTGTAAATGCACAAACAGTAATTTCTCCGCATTGCAAGGTGCAATTCTGAAATTTTTTGCTTTTTCCTGCTCCTCTTAGCATGATAAAGAAGATTCAAAGAGAGTGAGATGCCAGCTCCTTTCATTCAGTCAGTAGCTTCAATCATTTCTGGACGTTTTTCAATGGCAAAAATCAATGAATATTGTAAATGCACAAACAGTAATTTCTCCGCATTGCAAGGTGCAATTCTGAAATTTTTTGCTTTTTCCTGCTCCTCTTAGCATGATAAAGAAGATTCAAAGAGAGTGAGATTCCAGCTCCTTTCATTCAGTCAGTAGCTTCAAACATTTCTGGTATATGAATAACATGATGTTTTTCAATGGCAAAAATCAATGAATATTGTAAATGCACAAACAGTAATTTCTCTGCATTGCAAGGTGCAATTCTGAAATTTTTTGCTTTTTCCTGCTCCTCTTAGCATGATAAAGAAGATTCAAAGAGAGTGAGATGCCTGCTCCTTTCATTCAGTCAGTAGCTTCAATCATTTCTGGATGTTTTTCAATGGCAAAAATCAATGAATATTGTAAATGCACAAACAGTAATTTCTCCGCATTGCAAGGTGCAATTCTGAAATTTTTTGCTTTTTCCTGCTCCTCTTAGCATGATAAAGAAGATTCAAAGAGAGTGAGATGCCAGCTCCTTTCATTCAGTCAGTAGCTTCAAACATTTCTGGTATATGAATAACATGATGTTTTTCAATGGCAAGAATCAATGAATATTGTAAATGCACAAACAGTAATTTCTCCGCATTGCAAGGTGCAATTCTGAAATTTTTTGCTTTTTCCTGCTCCTCTTAGCATGATAAAGAAGATTCAAAGAGAGTGAAATGCCAGCTCCTTTCATTCAGTCAGTAGCTTCAATCATTTCTGGACATTTTTCAATGGCAAAAATCAATGAATATTGTAAATGCACAAACAGTAATTTCTCCGCATTGCAAGGTGCAATTCTGAAATTTTTTGCTTTTTCCTGCTCCTCTTAGCATGATAAAGAAGATTCAAAGAGAGTGAGATGCCAGCTCCTTTCATTCAGTCAGTAGCTTCAAACATTTCTGGTATATGAATAACATGATGTTTTTCAATGGCAAAAATCAATGAATATTGTAAATGCACAAACAGTAATTTCTCCGCATTGCAAGGTGCAATTCTGAAATTTTTTGCTTTTTCCTGCTCCTCTTAGCATGATAAAGAAGATTCAAAGAGAGTGAGATGCCAGCTCCTTTCATTCAGTCAGTAGCTTCAAACATTTCTGGTATATGAATAACATGATGTTTTTCAATGGCAAAAATCAATGAATATTGTAAATGCACAAACAGTAATTTCTCCGCATTGCAAGGTGCAATTCTGAAATTTTTTGCTTTTTCCTGCTCCTCTTAGCATGATAAAGAAGATTCAAAGAGAGTGAGATGCCAGCTCCTTTCATTCAGTCAGTAGCTTCAATCATTTCTGGACGTTTTTCAATGGCAAAAATCAATGAATATTGTAAATGCACAAACAGTAATTTCTCCGCATTGCAAGGTGCAATTCTGAAATTTTTTGCTTTTTCCTGCTCCTCTTAGCATGATAAAGAAGATTCAAAGAGAGTGAGATTCCAGCTCCTTTCATTCAGTCAGTAGCTTCAAACATTTCTGGTATATGAATAACGATGTTTTTCAATGGCAAAAATCAATGAATATTGTAAATGCACAAACAGTAATTTCTCTGCATTGCAAGGTGCAATTCTGAAATTTTTTGCTTTTTCCTGCTCCTCTTAGCATGATAAAGAAGATTCAAAGAGAGTGAGATGCCTGCTCCTTTCATTCAGTCAGTAGCTTCAATCATTTCTGGATGTTTTTCAATGGCAAAAATCAATGAATATTGTAAATGCACAAACAGTAATTTCTCCGCATTGCAAGGTGCAATTCTGAAATTTTTTGCTTTTTCCTGCTCCTCTTAGCATGATAAAGAAGATTCAAAGAGAGTGAGATGCCAGCTCCTTTCATTCAGTCAGTAGCTTCAAACATTTCTGGTATATGAATAACATGATGTTTTTCAATGGCAAGAATCAATGAATATTGTAAATGCACAAACAGAAATTTCTCCGCATTGCAAGGTGCAATTCTGAAATTTTTTGCTTTTTCCTGCTCCTCTTAGCATGATAAAGAAGATTCAAAGAGAGTGAAATGCCAGCTCCTTTCATTCAGTCAGTAGCTTCAATCATTTCTGGACATTTTTCAATGGCAAAAATCAATGAATATTGGAAATGCACAAACAGTAATTTCTCCGCATTGCAAGGTGCAATTCTGAAATTTTTTGCTTTTTCCTGCTCCTCTTAGCATGATAAAGAAGATTCAAAGAGAGTGAGATGCCAGCTCCTTTCATTCAGTCAGTAGCTTCAAACATTTCTGGTATATGAATTACATGATGTTTTTCAATGGCAAAAATCAATGAATATTGTAAATGCACAAACAGTAATTTCTCCGCATTGCAAGGTGCAATTCTGAAATTTTTTGCTTTTTCCTGCTCCTCTTAGCATGATAAAGAAGATTCAAAGAGAGTGAGATGCCAGCTCCTTTCATTCAGTCAGTAGCTTCAATCATTTCTGGACGTTTTTCAATGGCAAAAATCATTGAATATTGTAAATGCACAAACAGTAATTTCTCCGCATTGCAAGGTGCAATTCTGAAATTTTTTTACTTTTTCCTGCTCCTCTTAGCATGATAAAGAAGATTCAAAGAGAGAGAGATGCCAGCTCCTTTCATTCAGTCAGTAGCTTCAATCATTTCTTGTATATGAATAACATGATGTTTTTCAATGGCAAAAATCAATGAATATTGTAAATGCACAAACAGTAATTTCTCTGCATTGCAAGGTGCAATTCTGAAATTTTTTGCTTTTTCCTGCTCCTCTTAGCATGATAAAGAAGATTCAAAGAGAGTGAGATGCCAGCTCCTTTCATTCAGTCAGTAGCTTCAATAATTTCTGGACGTTTTTCAATGGCAAAAATCAATGAATATTGTAAATGCAAAAACAGTAATTTCTCCGCAGTGCAAGGTGCAATTCTGAAATTTTTTGCTTTTTCCTGCTCCTCTTAGCATGATAAACAAGATTCAAAGAGAGTGAGATGCCAGCTCCTTTCATTCAGTCAGTAGCTTCAATTATTTCTGGACGTTTTTCAATGGCAAAAATCAATGAATATTGTAAATGCACAAACAGTAATTTCTCCGCATTGCAAGGTGCAATTCTGAAAGTTTTTGCTTTTTCCTGCTCCTCTTAGCATGATAAAGAAGATTCAAAGAGAGTGAGATGCCAGCTCCTTTCATTCAGTCAGTAGCTTCAATCATTTCTGGACGTTTTTCAATGGCAAAAATCAATGAATATTGTAAATGCACAAACAGTAATTTCTCCGCATTGCAAGGTGCAATTCTGAAATTTTTTGCTTTTTCCTGCTCCTCTTAGCATGATAAAGAAAATTCAAAGAGAGTGAGATGCCAGCTCCTTTCATTCAGTCAGTAGCTTCAAACATTTCTGGTATATGAATAACATGATGTTTTTCAATGGCAAAAATCAATGAATATTGTAAATGCACAAACAGTAATTTCTACGCATTGCAAGGTGCAATTCTGAAATTTTTTGCTTTTCCTGCTCCTCTTAGCATGATAAAGAAGATTCAAAGAGAGTGAGATGCCAGCTCCTTTCATTCAGTCAGTAGCTTCAATCATTTCTGGACGTTTTTCAATGGCAAAAATCAATGAATATTGTAAATGCACAAACAGTAATTTCTCCGCATTGCAAGGTGCAATTCTGAAATTTTTTGCTTTTTCCTGCTCCTCTTAGCATGATAAAGAAGATTCAAAGAGAGTGAGATGCCAGCTCCTTTCATTCAGTCAGTAGCTTCAATCATTTCTGGACGTTTTTCAATGGCAAAAATCAATGAATATTGTAAATGCACAAACAGTAATTTCTCCGCATTGCAAGGTGCAATTCTGAAATTTTTTGCTTTTTCCTGCTCCACTTAGCATGATAAAGAAGATTCAAAGAGAGTGAGATGCCAGCTCCTTTCATTCAGTCAGTAGCTTCAATCATTTCTGGACGTTTTTCAATGGCAAAAATCAATGAATATTGTAAATGCACAAACAGTAATTTCTCCGCATTGCAAGGTGCAATTCTGAAATTTTTTGCTTTTTCCTGCTCCTCTTAGCATGATAAAGAAGATTCAAAGAGAGTGAGATGCCAGCTCCTTTCATTCAGTCAGTAGCTTCAAACATTTCTGGTATATGAATAACATGATGTTTTTCAATGACAAAAATCAATGAATATTGTAAATGCACAAACAGTAATTTCTCCGCATTGCAAGGTGCAATTCTGAAATTTTTTGCTTTTTCCTGCTCCTCTTAGCATGATAAAGAAAATTCAAAGAGAGTGAGATGCCAGCTCCTTTCATTCAGTCAGTAGCTTCAAACATTTCTGGTATATGAATAACATGATGTTTTTCAATGGCAAAAATCAATGAATATTGTAAATGCACAAACAGTAATTTCTACGCATTGCAAGGTGCAATTCTGAAATTTTTTGCTTTTCCTGCTCCTCTTAGCATGATAAAGAAGATTCAAAGAGAGTGAGATGCCAGCTCCTTTCATTCAGTCAGTAGCTTCAATCATTTCTGGACGTTTTTCAATGGCAAAAATCAATGAATATTGTAAATGCACAAACAGTAATTTCTCCGCATTGCAAGGTGCAATTCTGAAATTTTTTGCTTTTTCCTGCTCCTCTTAGCATGATAAAGAAGATTCAAAGAGAGTGAGATGCCAGCTCCTTTCATTCAGTCAGTAGCTTCAATCATTTCTGGACGTTTTTCAATGGCAAAAATCAATGAATATTGTAAATGCACAAACAGTAATTTCTCCGCATTGCAAGGTGCAATTCTGAAATTTTTTGCTTTTTCCTGCTCCTCTTAGCATGATAAAGAAGATTCAAAGAGAGTGAGATGCCAGCTCCTTTCATTCAGTCAGTAGCTTCAATCATTTCTGGACGTTTTTCAATGGCAAAAATCAATGAATATTGTAAATGCACAAACAGTAATTTCTCCGCATTGCAAGGTGCAATTCTGAAATTTTTTGCTTTTTCCTGCTCCTCTTAGCATGATAAAGAAGATTCAAAGAGAGTGAGATGCCAGCTCCTTTCATTCAGTCAGTAGCTTCAAACATTTCTGGTATATGAATAACATGATGTTTTTCAATGACAAAAATCAATGAATATTGTAAATGCACAAACAGTAATTTCTCCGCATTGCAAGGTGCAATTCTGAAATTTTTTGCTTTTTCCTGCTCCTCTTAGCATGATAAAGAAGATTCAAAGAGAGTGAGATGCCAGCTCCTTTCATTCAGTCAGTAGCTTCAATCATTTCTGGACGTTTTTCAATGGCAAAAATCAATGAATATTGTAAATGCACAAACAGTAATTTCTCCGCATTGCAAGGTGCAATTCTGAAATTTTTTGCTTTTTCCTGCTCCTCTTAGCATGATAAAGAAGATTCAAAGAGAGTGAGATGCCAGCTCCTTTCATTCAGTCAGTAGCTTCAATCATTTCTGGACGTTTTTCAATGGCAAAAATCAATGAATATTGTAAATGCACAAACAGTAATTTCTCCGCATTGCAAGGTGCAATTCTGAAATTTTTTGCTTTTTCCTGCTCCTCTTAGCATGATAAAGAAGATTCAAAGAGAGTGAGATGCCAGCTCCTTTCATTCAGTCAGTAGCTTCAAACATTTCTGGTATATGAATAACATGATGTTTTTCAATGACAAAAATCAATGAATATTGTAAATGCACAAACAGTAATTTCTCCGCATTGCAAGGTGCAATTCTGAAATTTTTTGCTTTTTCCTGCTCCTCTTAGCATGATAAAGAAGATTCAAAGAGAGTGAGATGCCAGCTCCTTTCATTCAGTCAGTAGCTTCAATCATTTCTGGACGTTTTTCAATGGTAAAAATCAATGAATATTGTGAATGCACAAACAGTAATTTCTCCGCATTGCAAGGTGCAATTCTGAAATTTTTTACTTTTTCCTGCTCCTCTTAGCATGATAAAGAAGATTCAAAGAGAGTGAGATGCCAGCTCCTTTCATTCAGTCAGTAGCTTCAAACATTTCTGGTATATGAATAACAAGATGTTTTTCAATGGCAAAAATCAATGAATATTGTAAATGCACAAACAGTAATTTCTCCGCATTGCAAGGTGCAATTCTGAAATTTTTTGCTTTTTCCTGCTCCTCTTAGCATGATAAAAAATATTCAAAGAGAGTGAGATGCCAGCTCCTTTCATTCAGTCAGTAGCTTCAAACATTTCTGGTATATGAATAACATGATGTTTTTCAATGGCAAAAATCAATGAATATTGTAAATGCACAAACAGTAATTTCTCCGCATTGCAAGGTGCAATTCTGAAATTTTTTGCTTTTTCCTGCTCCTCTTAGCATGATAAAGAAGATTCAAAGAGAGTGAGATGCCAGCTCCTTTCATTCAGTCAGTAGCTTCAATCATTTCTGGACGTTTTTCAATGGCAAAAATCAATGAATATTGTAAATGCACAAACAGTAATTTCTCCGCATTGCAAGGTGCAATTCTGAAATTTTTTGCTTTTTCCTGCTCCTCTTAGCATGATAAAGAAGATTCAAAGAGAGTGAGATACCAGCTCCTTTCATTCAGTCAGTAGCTTCAATCATTTCTGGACGTTTTTCAATGGCAAAAATCAATGAATATTGTAAATGCACAAACAGTAATTTCTCCGCATTGCAAGGTGCAATTCTGAAATTTTTTGCTTTTTCCTGCTCCTCTTAGCATGATAAAGAAGATTCAAAGAGAGTGAGATGCCAGCTCCTTTCATTCAGTCAGTAGCTTCAATCATTTCTGGACGTTTTTCAATGGCAAAAATCAATGAATATTGTAAATGCACAAACAGTAATTTCTCCGCATTGCAAGGTGCAATTCTGAAATTTTTTGCTTTTTCCTGCTCCTCTTAGCATGATAAAGAAGATTCAAAGAGAGTGAGATACCAGCTCCTTTCATTCAGTCAGTAGCTTCAATCATTTCTGGACGTTTTTCAATGGCAAAAATCAATGAATATTGTAAATGCACAAACAGTAATTTCTCCGCATTGCAAGGTGCAATTCTGAAATTTTTTGCTTTTTCCTGCTCCTCTTAGCATGATAAAGAAGATTCAAAGAGAGTGAGATTCCAGCTCCTTTCATTCAGTCAGTAGCTTCAAACATTTCTGGTATATGAATAACATGATGTTTTTCAATGGCAAAAATCAATGAATATTGTAAATGCACAAACAGTAATTTCTCTGCATTGCAAGGTGCAATTCTGAAATTTTTTGCTTTTTCCTGCTCCTCTTAGCATGATAAAGAAGATTCAAAGAGAGTGAGATGCCTGCTCCTTTCATTCAGTCAGTAGCTTCAATCATTTCTGGATGTTTTTCAATGGCAAAAATCAATGAATATTGTAAATGCACAAACAGTAATTTCTCCGCATTGCAAGGTGCAATTCTGAAATTTTTTGCTTTTTCCTGCTCCTCTTAGCATGATAAAGAAGATTCAAAGAGAGTGAGATGCCAGCTCCTTTCATTCAGTCAGTAGCTTCAAACATTTCTGGTATATGAATAACATGATGTTTTTCAATGGCAAGAATCAATGAATATTGTAAATGCACAAACAGAAATTTCTCCGCATTGCAAGGTGCAATTCTGAAATTTTTTGCTTTTTCCTGCTCCTCTTAGCATGATAAAGAAGATTCAAAGAGAGTGAGATGCCAGCTCCTTTCATTCAGTCAGTAGCTTCAATCATTTCTGGACGTTTTTCAATGGCAAAAATCAATGAATATTGTAAATGCACAAACAGTAATTTCTCCGCATTGCAAGGTGCAATTCTGAAATTTTTTGCTTTTTCCTGCTCCTCTTAGCATGATAAAGAAGATTCAAAGATAGTGAGATGCCAGCTCCTTTCATTCAGTCAGTAGCTTCAAACATTTCTGGTATATGAATAACATGATGTTTTTCAATGGCAAGAATCAATGAATATTGTAAATGCACAAACAGTAATTTCTCCGCATTGCAAGGTGCAATTCTGAAATTTTTTGCTTTTTCCTGCTCCTCTTAGCATGATAAAGAAGATTCAAAGAGAGTGAGATGCCAGCTCCTTTCATTCAGTCAGTAGCTTCAAACATTTCTGGTATATGAATAACATGATGTTTTTCAATGGCAAAAATCAATGAATATTGTAAATGCACAAACAGTAATTTCTCCGCATTGCAAGGTGCAATTCTGAAATTTTTTGCTTTTTCCTGCTCCTCTTAGCATGATAAAGAAGATTCAAAGAGAGTGAGATGCCAGCTCCTTTCATTCAGTCAGTAGCTTCAAACATTTCTGGTATATGAATAACATGATGTTTTTCAATGGCAAAAATCAATGAATATTGTAAATGCACAAACAGTAATTTCTCCGCATTGCAAGGTGCAATTCTGAAATTTTTTGCTTTTTCCTGCTCCTCTTAGCATGATAAAGAAGATTCAAAGAGAGTGAGATGCCAGCTCCTTTCATTCAGTCAGTAGCTTCAATCATTTCTGGACGTTTTTCAATGGCAAAAATCAATGAATATTGTAAATGCACAAACAGTAATTTCTCCGCATTGCAAGGTGCAATTCTGAAATTTTTTGCTTTTTCCTGCTCCTCTTAGCATGATAAAGAAGATTCAAAGAGAGTGAGATTCCAGCTCCTTTCATTCAGTCAGTAGCTTCAAACATTTCTGGTATATGAATAACATGATGTTTTTCAATGGCAAAAATCAATGAATATTGTAAATGCACAAACAGTAATTTCTCTGCATTGCAAGGTGCAATTCTGAAATTTTTTGCTTTTTCCTGCTCCTCTTAGCATGATAAAGAAGATTCAAAGAGAGTGAGATGCCTGCTCCTTTCATTCAGTCAGTAGCTTCAATCATTTCTGGATGTTTTTCAATGGCAAAAATCAATGAATATTGTAAATGCACAAACAGTAATTTCTCCGCATTGCAAGGTGCAATTCTTAAATTTTTTGCTTTTTCCTGCTCCTCTTAGCATGATAAAGAATATTCAAAGAGAGTGAGATGCCAGCTCCTTTCATTCAGTCAGTAGCTTCAAACATTTCTGGTATATGAATAACATGATGTTTTTCAATGGCAAGAATCAATGAATATTGTAAATGCACAAACAGTAATTTCTCCGCATTGCAAGGTGCAATTCTGAAATTTTTTGCTTTTTCCTGCTCCTCTTAGCATGATAAAGAAGATTCAAAGAGAGTGAAATGCCAGCTCCTTTCATTCAGTCAGTAGCTTCAATCATTTCTGGACATTTTTCAATGGCAAAAATCAATGAATATTGTAAATACACAAACAGTAATTTCTCCGCATTGCAAGGTGCAATTCTGAAATTTTTTGCTTTTTCCTGCTCCTCTTAGCATGATAAAGAAGATTCAAAGAGAGTGAGATGCCAGCTCCTTTCATTCAGTCAGTAGCTTCAATCATTTCTGGACGTTTTTCAATGGCAAAAATCAATGAATATTGTAAATGCACAAACAGTAATTTCTCCGCATTGCAAGGTGCAATTCTGAAATTTTTTGCTTTTTCCTGCTCCTCTTAGCATGATAAAGAAGATTCAAAGAGAGTGAGATTCCAGCTCCTTCCATTCAGTCAGTATCTTCAAACATTTCTGGTATATGAATAACATGATGTTTTTCAATGGCAAAAATCAATGAATATTGTAAATGCACAAACAGTAATTTCTCTGCATTGCAAGGTGCAATTCTGAAATTTTTTGCTTTTTCCTGCTCCTCTTAGCATGATAAAGAAGATTCAAAGAGAGTGAGATGCCTGCTCCTTTCATTCAGTCAGTAGCTTCAATCATTTCTGGATGTTTTTCAATGACAAAAATCAATGAATATTGTAAATGCACAAACAGTAATTTCTCCGCATTGCAAGGTGCAATTCTGAAATTTTTTGCTTTTTCCTGCTCCTCTTAGCATGATAAAGAAGATTCAAAGAGAGTGAGATGCCAGCTCCTTTCATTCAGTCAGTAGCTTCAAACATTTCTGGTATATGAATAACATGATGTTTTTCAATGGCAAGAATCAATGAATATTGTAAATGCACAAACAGTAATTTCTCCGCATTGCAAGGTGCAATTCTGAAATTTTTTGCTTTTTCCTGCTCCTCTTAGCATGATAAAGAAGATTCAAAGAGAGTGAAATGCCAGCTCCTTTCATTCAGTCAGTAGCTTCAATCATTTCTGGACATTTTTCAATGGCAAAAATCAATGAATATTGGAAATGCACAAACAGTAATTTCTCCGCATTGCAAGGTGCAATTCTGAAATTTTTTGCTTTTTCCTGCTCCTCTTAGCATGATAAAGAAGATTCAAAGAGAGTGAGATGCCAGCTCCTTTCATTCAGTCAGTAGCTTCAAACATTTCTGGTATATGAATTACATGATGTTTTTCAATGGCAAAAATCAATGAATATTGTAAATGCACAAACAGTAATTTCTCCGCATTGCAAGGTGCAATTCTGAAATTTTTTGCTTTTTCCTGCTCCTCTTAGCATGATAAAGAAGATTCAAAGAGAGTGAGATGCCAGCTCCTTTCATTCAGTCAGTAGCTTCAATCATTTCTGGACGTTTTTCAATGGCAAAAATCATTGAATATTGTAAATGCACAAACAGTAATTTCTCCGCATTGCAAGGTGCAATTCTGAAATTTTTTTACTTTTTCCTGCTCCTCTTAGCATGATAAAGAAGATTCAAAGAGAGAGAGATGCCAGCTCCTTTCATTCAGTCAGTAGCTTCAATCATTTCTGGACGTTTTTCAATGGCAAAAATCAATGAATATTGTAAATGCACAAACAGTAATTTCTCCGCAGTGCAAGGTGCAATTCTGAAATTTTTTGCTCTTTCCTGCTCCTCTTAGCATGATAAACAAGATTCAAAGAGAGTGAGATGCCAGCTCCTTTCATTCAGTCAGTAGCTTCAATTATTTCTGGACGTTTTTCAATGGCAAAAATCAATGAATATTGTAAATGCACAAACAGTAATTTCTCCGCATTGCAAGGTGCAATTCTGAAAGTTTTTGCTTTTTCCTGCTCCTCTTAGCATGATAAAGAAGATTCAAAGAGAGTGAGATGCCAGCTCCTTTCATTCAGTCAGTAGCTTCAATCATTTCTGGACGTTTTTCAATGGCAAAAATCAATGAATATTGTAAATGCACAAACAGTAATTTCTCCGCATTGCAAGGTGCAATTCTGAAATTTTTTGCTTTTTCCTGCTCCTCTTAGCATGATAAAGAAAATTCAAAGAGAGTGAGATGCCAGCTCCTTTCATTCAGTCAGTAGCTTCAAACATTTCTGGTATATGAATAACATGATGTTTTTCAATGGCAAAAATCAATGAATATTGTAAATGCACAAACAGTAATTTCTACGCATTGCAAGGTGCAATTCTGAAATTTTTTGCTTTTCCTGCTCCTCTTAGCATGATAAAGAAGATTCAAAGAGAGTGAGATGCCAGCTCCTTTCATTCAGTCAGTAGCTTCAATCATTTCTGGACGTTTTTCAATGGCAAAAATCAATGAATATTGTAAATGCACAAACAGTAATTTCTCCGCATTGCAAGGTGCAATTCTGAAATTTTTTGCTTTTTCCTGCTCCTCTTAGCATGATAAAGAAGATTCAAAGAGAGTGAGATGCCAGCTCCTTTCATTCAGTCAGTAGCTTCAAACATTTCTGGTATATGAATAACATGATGTTTTTCAATGGCAAGAATCAATGAATATTGTAAATGCACAAACAGTAATTTCTCCGCATTGCAAGGTGCAATTCTGAAATTTTTTGCTTTTTCCTGCTCCTCTTAGCATGATAAAGAAGATTCAAAGAGAGTGAGATGCCAGCTCCTTTCATTCAGTCAGTAGCTTCAAACATTTCTGGTATATGAATAACATGATGTTTTTCAATGGCAAAAATCAATGAATATTGTAAATGCACAAACAGTAATTTCTCCGCATTGCAAGGTGCAATTCTGAAATTTTTTGCTTTTTCCTGCTCCTCTTAGCATGATAAAGAAGATTCAAAGAGAGTGAGATGCCAGCTCCTTTCATTCAGTCAGTAGCTTCAAACATTTCTGGTATATGAATAACATGATGTTTTTCAATGGCAAAAATCAATGAATATTGTAAATGCACAAACAGTAATTTCTCCGCATTGCAAGGTGCAATTCTGAAATTTTTTGCTTTTTCCTGCTCCTCTTAGCATGATAAAGAAGATTCAAAGAGAGTGAGATGCCAGCTCCTTTCATTCAGTCAGTAGCTTCAAACATTTCTGGTATATGAATAACATGATGTTTTTCAATGGCTAAAATAAATGAATATTGTAAATGCACAAACAGTAATTTCTCCGCATTGCAAGGTGCAATTCTGAAATTTTTTGCTTTTTCCTGCTCCTCTTAGCATGATAAAGAAGATTCAAAGAGAGTGAGATGCAGGCTCCTTTCATTCAGTCAGTAGCTTCAAACATTTCTGGTATATGAATAACATGATGTTTTTCAATGGCAAAAATCAATGAATATTGTAAATGCACAAACAGTAATTTCTCCGCATTGCAAGGTGCAATTCTGAAATTTTTTGCTTTTTCCTGCTCCTCTTAGCATGATAAAGAAGATTCAAAGAGAGTGAGATGCCAGATCCTTTCATTCAGTCAGTAGCTTCAAACATTTCTGGTATATGAATAACATGATGTTTTTCAATGGCAAAAATCAATGAATATTGTAAATGCACAAACAGTAATTTCTCCGCATTGCAAGGTGCAATTCTGAAATTTTTTGCTTTTTCCTGCTCCTCTTAGTATGATAAAGAAGATTCAAAGAGAGTGAGATGCCAGCTCCTTTCATTCAGTCAGTAGCTTCAATCATTTCTGGACGTTTTTCAATGGCAAAAATCAATGAATATTGTAAATGCACAAACAGTAATTTCTCCGCATTGCAAGGTGCAATTCTGAAATTTTTTGCTTTTTCCTGCTCCTCTTAGCATGATAAAGAAGATTCAAAGAGAGTGAGATTCCAGCTCCTTTCATTCAGTCAGTAGCTTCAAACATTTCTGGTATATGAATAACATGATGTTTTTCAATGGCAAAAATCAATGAATATTGTAAATGCACAAACAGTAATTTCTCTGCATTGCAAGGTGCAATTCTGAAATTTTTTGCTTTTTCCTGCTCCTCTTAGCATGATAAAGAAGATTCAAAGAGAGTGAGATGCCTGCTCCTTTCATTCAGTCAGTAGCTTCAATCATTTCTGGATGTTTTTCAATGGCAAAAATCAATGAATATTGTAAATGCACAAACAGTAATTTCTCCGCATTGCAAGGTGCAATTCTGAAATTTTTTGCTTTTTCCTGCTCCTCTTAGCATGATAAAGAAGATTCAAAGAGAGTGAGATGCCAGCTCCTTTCATTCAGTCAGTAGCTTCAAACATTTCTGGTATATGAATAACATGATGTTTTTCAATGGCAAGAATCAATGAATATTGTAAATGCACAAACAGTAATTTCTCCGCATTGCAAGGTGCAATTCTGAAATTTTTTGCTTTTTCCTGCTCCTCTTAGCATGATAAAGAAGATTCAAAGAGAGTGAAATGCCAGCTCCTTTCATTCAGTCAGTAGCTTCAATCATTTCTGGACATTTTTCAATGGCAAAAATCAATGAATATTGTAAATGCACAAACAGTAATTTCTCCGCATTGCAAGGTGCAATTCTGAAATTTTTTGCTTTTTCCTGCTCCTCTTAGCATGATAAAGAAGATTCAAAGAGAGTGAGATGCCAGCTCCTTTCATTCAGTCAGTAGCTTCAAACATTTCTGGTATATGAATAACATGATGTTTTTCAATGGCAAAAATCAATGAATATTGTAAATGCACAAACAGTAATTTCTCCGCATTGCAAGGTGCAATTCTGAAATTTTTTGCTTTTTCCTGCTCCTCTTAGCATGATAAAGAAGATTCAAAGAGAGTGAGATGCCAGCTCCTTTCATTCAGTCAGTAGCTTCAAACATTTCTGGTATATGAATAACATGATGTTTTTCAATGGCAAAAATCAATGAATATTGTAAATGCACAAACAGTAATTTCTCCGCATTGCAAGGTGCAATTCTGAAATTTTTTGCTTTTTCCTGCTCCTCTTAGCATGATAAAGAAGATTCAAAGAGAGTGAGATGCCAGCTCCTTTCATTCAGTCAGTAGCTTCAATCATTTCTGGACGTTTTTCAATGGCAAAAATCAATGAATATTGTAAATGCACAAACAGTAATTTCTCCGCATTGCAAGGTGCAATTCTGAAATTTTTTGCTTTTTCCTGCTCCTCTTAGCATGATAAAGAAGATTCAAAGAGAGTGAGATTCCAGCTCCTTTCATTCAGTCAGTAGCTTCAAACATTTCTGGTATATGAATAACGATGTTTTTCAATGGCAAAAATCAATGAATATTGTAAATGCACAAACAGTAATTTCTCTGCATTGCAAGGTGCAATTCTGAAATTTTTTGCTTTTTCCTGCTCCTCTTAGCATGATAAAGAAGATTCAAAGAGAGTGAGATGCCTGCTCCTTTCATTCAGTCAGTAGCTTCAATCATTTCTGGATGTTTTTCAATGGCAAAAATCAATGAATATTGTAAATGCACAAACAGTAATTTCTCCGCATTGCAAGGTGCAATTCTGAAATTTTTTGCTTTTTCCTGCTCCTCTTAGCATGATAAAGAAGATTCAAAGAGAGTGAGATGCCAGCTCCTTTCATTCAGTCAGTAGCTTCAAACATTTCTGGTATATGAATAACATGATGTTTTTCAATGGCAAGAATCAATGAATATTGTAAATGCACAAACAGAAATTTCTCCGCATTGCAAGGTGCAATTCTGAAATTTTTTGCTTTTTCCTGCTCCTCTTAGCATGATAAAGAAGATTCAAAGAGAGTGAAATGCCAGCTCCTTTCATTCAGTCAGTAGCTTCAATCATTTCTGGACATTTTTCAATGGCAAAAATCAATGAATATTGTAAATGCACAAACAGTAATTTCTCCGCATTGCAAGGTGCAATTCTGAAATTTTTTGCTTTTTCCTGCTCCTCTTAGCATGATAAAGAAGATTCAAAGAGAGTGAGATGCCAGCTCCTTTCATTCAGTCAGTAGCTTCAAACATTTCTGGTATATGAATTACATGATGTTTTTCAATGGCAAAAATCAATGAATATTGTAAATGCACAAACAGTAATTTCTCCGCATTGCAAGGTGCAATTCTGAAATTTTTTGCTTTTTCCTGCTCCTCTTAGCATGATAAAGAAGATTCAAAGAGAGTGAGATGCCAGCTCCTTTCATTCAGTCAGTAGCTTCAATCATTTCTGGACGTTTTTCAATGGCAAAAATCATTGAATATTGTAAATGCACAAACAGTAATTTCTCCGCATTGCAAGGTGCAATTCTGAAATTTTTTTACTTTTTCCTGCTCCTCTTAGCATGATAAAGAAGATTCAAAGAGAGAGAGATGCCAGCTCCTTTCATTCAGTCAGTAGCTTCAATCATTTCTTGTATATGAATAACATGAAGTTTTTCAATGGCAAAAATCAATGAATATTGTAAATGCACAAACAGTAATTTCTCTGCATTGCAAGGTGCAATTCTGAAATTTTTTGCTTTTTCCTGCTCCTCTTAGCATGATAAAGAAGATTCAAAGAGAGTGAGATGCCAGCTCCTTTCATTCAGTCAGTAGCTTCAATAATTTCTGGACGTTTTTCAATGGCAAAAATCAATGAATATTGTAAATGCAAAAACAGTAATTTCTCCGCAGTGCAAGGTGCAATTCTGAAATTTTTTGCTTTTTCCTGCTCCTCTTAGCATGATAAACAAGATTCAAAGAGAGTGAGATGCCAGCTCCTTTCATTCAGTCAGTAGCTTCAATTATTTCTGGACGTTTTTCAATGGCAAAAATCAATGAATATTGTAAATGCACAAACAGTAATTTCTCCGCATTGCAAGGTGCAATTCTGAAAGTTTTTGCTTTTTCCTGCTCCTCTTAGCATGATAAAGAAGATTCAAAGAGAGTGAGATGCCAGCTCCTTTCATTCAGTCAGTAGCTTCAATCATTTCTGGACGTTTTTCAATGGCAAAAATCAATGAATATTGTAAATGCACAAACAGTAATTTCTCCGCATTGCAAGGTGCAATTCTGAAATTTTTTGCTTTTTCCTGCTCCTCTTAGCATGATAAAGAAAATTCAAAGAGAGTGAGATGCCAGCTCCTTTCATTCAGTCAGTAGCTTCAAACATTTCTGGTATATGAATAACATGATGTTTTTCAATGGCAAAAATCAATGAATATTGTAAATGCACAAACAGTAATTTCTACGCATTGCAAGGTGCAATTCTGAAATTTTTTGCTTTTCCTGCTCCTCTTAGCATGATAAAGAAGATTCAAAGAGAGTGAGATGCCAGCTCCTTTCATTCAGTCAGTAGCTTCAATCATTTCTGGACGTTTTTCAATGGCAAAAATCAATGAATATTGTAAATGCACAAACAGTAATTTCTCCGCATTGCAAGGTGCAATTCTGAAATTTTTTGCTTTTTCCTGCTCCTCTTAGCATGATAAAGAAGATTCAAAGAGAGTGAGATGCCAGCTCCTTTCATTCAGTCAGTAGCTTCAATCATTTCTGGACGTTTTTCAATGGCAAAAATCAATGAATATTGTAAATGCACAAACAGTAATTTCTCCGCATTGCAAGGTGCAATTCTGAAATTTTTTGCTTTTTCCTGCTCCTCTTAGCATGATAAAGAAGATTCAAAGAGAGTGAGATGCCAGCTCCTTTCATTCAGTCAGTAGCTTCAATCATTTCTGGACGTTTTTCAATGGCAAAAATCAATGAATATTGTAAATGCACAAACAGTAATTTCTCCGCATTGCAAGGTGCAATTCTGAAATTTTTTGCTTTTTCCTGCTCCTCTTAGCATGATAAAGAAGATTCAAAGAGAGTGAGATGCCAGCTCCTTTCATTCAGTCAGTAGCTTCAAACATTTCTGGTATATGAATAACATGATGTTTTTCAATGACAAAAATCAATGAATATTGTAAATGCACAAACAGTAATTTCTCCGCATTGCAAGGTGCAATTCTGAAATTTTTTGCTTTTTCCTGCTCCTCTTAGCATGATAAAGAAAATTCAAAGAGAGTGAGATGCCAGCTCCTTTCATTCAGTCAGTAGCTTCAAACATTTCTGGTATATGAATAACATGATGTTTTTCAATGGCAAAAATCAATGAATATTGTAAATGCACAAACAGTAATTTCTACGCATTGCAAGGTGCAATTCTGAAATTTTTTGCTTTTCCTGCTCCTCTTAGCATGATAAAGAAGATTCAAAGAGAGTGAGATGCCAGCTCCTTTCATTCAGTCAGTAGCTTCAATCATTTCTGGACGTTTTTCAATGGCAAAAATCAATGAATATTGTAAATGCACAAACAGTAATTTCTCCGCATTGCAAGGTGCAATTCTGAAATTTTTTGCTTTTTCCTGCTCCTCTTAGCATGATAAAGAAGATTCAAAGAGAGTGAGATGCCAGCTCCTTTCATTCAGTCAGTAGCTTCAATCATTTCTGGACGTTTTTCAATGGCAAAAATCAATGAATATTGTAAATGCACAAACAGTAATTTCTCCGCATTGCAAGGTGCAATTCTGAAATTTTTTGCTTTTTCCTGCTCCTCTTAGCATGATAAAGAAGATTCAAAGAGAGTGAGATGCCAGCTCCTTTCATTCAGTCAGTAGCTTCAATCATTTCTGGACGTTTTTCAATGGCAAAAATCAATGAATATTGTAAATGCACAAACAGTAATTTCTCCGCATTGCAAGGTGCAATTCTGAAATTTTTTGCTTTTTCCTGCTCCTCTTAGCATGATAAAGAAGATTCAAAGAGAGTGAGATGCCAGCTCCTTTCATTCAGTCAGTAGCTTCAAACATTTCTGGTATATGAATAACATGATGTTTTTCAATGACAAAAATCAATGAATATTGTAAATGCACAAACAGTAATTTCTCCGCATTGCAAGGTGCAATTCTGAAATTTTTTGCTTTTTCCTGCTCCTCTTAGCATGATAAAGAAGATTCAAAGAGAGTGAGATGCCAGCTCCTTTCATTCAGTCAGTAGCTTCAATCATTTCTGGACGTTTTTCAATGGCAAAAATCAATGAATATTGTAAATGCACAAACAGTAATTTCTCCGCATTGCAAGGTGCAATTCTGAAATTTTTTGCTTTTTCCTGCTCCTCTTAGCATGATAAAGAAGATTCAAAGAGAGTGAGATGCCAGCTCCTTTCATTCAGTCAGTAGCTTCAATCATTTCTGGACGTTTTTCAATGGCAAAAATCAATGAATATTGTAAATGCACAAACAGTAATTTCTCCGCATTGCAAGGTGCAATTCTGAAATTTTTTGCTTTTTCCTGCTCCTCTTAGCATGATAAAGAAGATTCAAAGAGAGTGAGATGCCAGCTCCTTTCATTCAGTCAGTAGCTTCAAACATTTCTGGTATATGAATAACATGATGTTTTTCAATGACAAAAATCAATGAATATTGTAAATGCACAAACAGTAATTTCTCCGCATTGCAAGGTGCAATTCTGAAATTTTTTGCTTTTTCCTGCTCCTCTTAGCATGATAAAGAAGATTCAAAGAGAGTGAGATGCCAGCTCCTTTCATTCAGTCAGTAGCTTCAATCATTTCTGGACGTTTTTCAATGGTAAAAATCAATGAATATTGTGAATGCACAAACAGTAATTTCTCCGCATTGCAAGGTGCAATTCTGAAATTTTTTACTTTTTCCTGCTCCTCTTAGCATGATAAAGAAGATTCAAAGAGAGTGAGATGCCAGCTCCTTTCATTCAGTCAGTAGCTTCAAACATTTCTGGTATATGAATAACAAGATGTTTTTCAATGGCAAAAATCAATGAATATTGTAAATGCACAAACAGTAATTTCTCCGCATTGCAAGGTGCAATTCTGAAATTTTTTGCTTTTTCCTGCTCCTCTTAGCATGATAAAAAATATTCAAAGAGAGTGAGATGCCAGCTCCTTTCATTCAGTCAGTAGCTTCAAACATTTCTGGTATATGAATAACATGATGTTTTTCAATGGCAAAAATCAATGAATATTGTAAATGCACAAACAGTAATTTCTCCGCATTGCAAGGTGCAATTCTGAAATTTTTTGCTTTTTCCTGCTCCTCTTAGCATGATAAAGAAGATTCAAAGAGAGTGAGATGCCAGCTCCTTTCATTCAGTCAGTAGCTTCAATCATTTCTGGACGTTTTTCAATGGCAAAAATCAATGAATATTGTAAATGCACAAACAGTAATTTCTCCGCATTGCAAGGTGCAATTCTGAAATTTTTTGCTTTTTCCTGCTCCTCTTAGCATGATAAAGAAGATTCAAAGAGAGTGAGATACCAGCTCCTTTCATTCAGTCAGTAGCTTCAATCATTTCTGGACGTTTTTCAATGGCAAAAATCAATGAATATTGTAAATGCACAAACAGTAATTTCTCCGCATTGCAAGGTGCAATTCTGAAATTTTTTGCTTTTTCCTGCTCCTCTTAGCATGATAAAGAAGATTCAAAGAGAGTGAGATGCCAGCTCCTTTCATTCAGTCAGTAGCTTCAATCATTTCTGGACGTTTTTCAATGGCAAAAATCAATGAATATTGTAAATGCACAAACAGTAATTTCTCCGCATTGCAAGGTGCAATTCTGAAATTTTTTGCTTTTTCCTGCTCCTCTTAGCATGATAAAGAAGATTCAAAGAGAGTGAGATACCAGCTCCTTTCATTCAGTCAGTAGCTTCAATCATTTCTGGACGTTTTTCAATGGCAAAAATCAATGAATATTGTAAATGCACAAACAGTAATTTCTCCGCATTGCAAGGTGCAATTCTGAAATTTTTTGCTTTTTCCTGCTCCTCTTAGCATGATAAAGAAGATTCAAAGAGAGTGAGATTCCAGCTCCTTTCATTCAGTCAGTAGCTTCAAACATTTCTGGTATATGAATAACATGATGTTTTTCAATGGCAAAAATCAATGAATATTGTAAATGCACAAACAGTAATTTCTCTGCATTGCAAGGTGCAATTCTGAAATTTTTTGCTTTTTCCTGCTCCTCTTAGCATGATAAAGAAGATTCAAAGAGAGTGAGATGCCTGCTCCTTTCATTCAGTCAGTAGCTTCAATCATTTCTGGATGTTTTTCAATGGCAAAAATCAATGAATATTGTAAATGCACAAACAGTAATTTCTCCGCATTGCAAGGTGCAATTCTGAAATTTTTTGCTTTTTCCTGCTCCTCTTAGCATGATAAAGAAGATTCAAAGAGAGTGAGATGCCAGCTCCTTTCATTCAGTCAGTAGCTTCAAACATTTCTGGTATATGAATAACATGATGTTTTTCAATGGCAAGAATCAATGAATATTGTAAATGCACAAACAGAAATTTCTCCGCATTGCAAGGTGCAATTCTGAAATTTTTTGCTTTTTCCTGCTCCTCTTAGCATGATAAAGAAGATTCAAAGAGAGTGAGATGCCAGCTCCTTTCATTCAGTCAGTAGCTTCAATCATTTCTGGACGTTTTTCAATGGCAAAAATCAATGAATATTGTAAATGCACAAACAGTAATTTCTCCGCATTGCAAGGTGCAATTCTGAAATTTTTTGCTTTTTCCTGCTCCTCTTAGCATGATAAAGAAGATTCAAAGAGAGTGAGATGCCAGCTCCTTTCATTCAGTCAGTAGCTTCAATCATTTCTGGACGTTTTTCAATGGCAAAAATCAATGAATATTGTAAATGCACAAACAGTAATTTCTCCGCATTGCAAGGTGCAATTCTGAAATTTTTTGCTTTTTCCTGCTCCTCTTAGCATGATAAAGAAGATTCAAAGAGAGTGAGATGCCAGCTCCTTTCATTCAGTCAGTAGCTTCAAACATTTCTGGTATATGAATAACATGATGTTTTTCAATGACAAAAATCAATGAATATTGTAAATGCACAAACAGTAATTTCTCCGCATTGCAAGGTGCAATTCTGAAATTTTTTGCTTTTTCCTGCTCCTCTTAGCATGATAAAGAAGATTCAAAGAGAGTGAGATGCCAGCTCCTTTCATTCAGTCAGTAGCTTCAATCATTTCTGGACGTTTTTCAATGGTAAAAATCAATGAATATTGTGAATGCACAAACAGTAATTTCTCCGCATTGCAAGGTGCAATTCTGAAATTTTTTACTTTTTCCTGCTCCTCTTAGCATGATAAAGAAGATTCAAAGAGAGTGAGATGCCAGCTCCTTTCATTCAGTCAGTAGCTTCAAACATTTCTGGTATATGAATAACAAGATGTTTTTCAATGGCAAAAATCAATGAATATTGTAAATGCACAAACAGTAATTTCTCTGCATTGCAAGGTGCAATTCTGAAATTTTTTGCTTTTTCCTGCTCCTCTTAGCATGATAAAGAAGATTCAAAGAGAGTGAGATGCCAGCTCCTTTCATTCAGTCAGTAGCTTCAATAATTTCTGGACGTTTTTCAATGGCAAAAATCAATGAATATTGTAAATGCAAAAACAGTAATTTCTCCGCAGTGCAAGGTGCAATTCTGAAATTTTTTGCTTTTTCCTGCTCCTCTTAGCATGATAAACAAGATTCAAAGAGAGTGAGATGCCAGCTCCTTTCATTCAGTCAGTAGCTTCAATTATTTCTGGACGTTTTTCAATGGCAAAAATCAATGAATATTGTAAATGCACAAACAGTAATTTCTCCGCATTGCAAGGTGCAATTCTGAAAGTTTTTGCTTTTTCCTGCTCCTCTTAGCATGATAAAGAAGATTCAAAGAGAGTGAGATGCCAGCTCCTTTCATTCAGTCAGTAGCTTCAATCATTTCTGGACGTTTTTCAATGGCAAAAATCAATGAATATTGTAAATGCACAAACAGTAATTTCTCCGCATTGCAAGGTGCAATTCTGAAATTTTTTGCTTTTTCCTGCTCCTCTTAGCATGATAAAGAAAATTCAAAGAGAGTGAGATGCCAGCTCCTTTCATTCAGTCAGTAGCTTCAAACATTTCTGGTATATGAATAACATGATGTTTTTCAATGGCAAAAATCAATGAATATTGTAAATGCACAAACAGTAATTTCTACGCATTGCAAGGTGCAATTCTGAAATTTTTTGCTTTTCCTGCTCCTCTTAGCATGATAAAGAAGATTCAAAGAGAGTGAGATGCCAGCTCCTTTCATTCAGTCAGTAGCTTCAATCATTTCTGGACGTTTTTCAATGGCAAAAATCAATGAATATTGTAAATGCACAAACAGTAATTTCTCCGCATTGCAAGGTGCAATTCTGAAATTTTTTGCTTTTTCCTGCTCCTCTTAGCATGATAAAGAAGATTCAAAGAGAGTGAGATGCCAGCTCCTTTCATTCAGTCAGTAGCTTCAATCATTTCTGGACGTTTTTCAATGGCAAAAATCAATGAATATTGTAAATGCACAAACAGTAATTTCTCCGCATTGCAAGGTGCAATTCTGAAATTTTTTGCTTTTTCCTGCTCCTCTTAGCATGATAAAGAAGATTCAAAGAGAGTGAGATGCCAGCTCCTTTCATTCAGTCAGTAGCTTCAATCATTTCTGGACGTTTTTCAATGGCAAAAATCAATGAATATTGTAAATGCACAAACAGTAATTTCTCCGCATTGCAAGGTGCAATTCTGAAATTTTTTGCTTTTTCCTGCTCCTCTTAGCATGATAAAGAAGATTCAAAGAGAGTGAGATGCCAGCTCCTTTC
Source organism: Phyllobates terribilis (assembly GCF_046119375.1). Lineage (NCBI taxonomy): Eukaryota > Metazoa > Chordata > Amphibia > Anura > Dendrobatidae > Phyllobates > Phyllobates terribilis. The sequence continues at coordinate 726,566 of NW_027363348.1, forward strand.
ATTCAGTCAGTAGCTTCAAACATTTCTGGTATATGAATAACATGATGTTTTTCAATGACAAAAATCAATGAATATTGTAAATGCACAAACAGTAATTTCTCCGCATTGCAAGGTGCAATTCTGAAATTTTTTGCTTTTTCCTGCTCCTCTTAGCATGATAAAGAAGATTCAAAGAGAGTGAGATGCCAGCTCCTTTCATTCAGTCAGTAGCTTCAATCATTTCTGGACATTTTTCAATGGCAAAAATCAATGAATATTGTAAATGCACAAACAGTAATTTCTCCGCATTGCAAGGTGCAATTCTGAAATTTTTTGCTTTTTCCTGCTCCTCTTAGCATGATAAAGAAGATTCAAAGAGAGTGAGATGCCAGCTCCTTTCATTCAGTCAGTAGCTTCAATCATTTCTGGACGTTTTTCAATGGCAAAAATCAATGAATATTGTAAATGCACAAACAGTAATTTCTCCGCATTGCAAGGTGCAATTCTGAAATTTTTTGCTTTTTCCTGCTCCTCTTAGCATGATAAAGAAGATTCAAAGAGAGTGAGATGCCAGCTCCTTTCATTCAGTCAGTAGCTTCAAACATTTCTGGTATATGAATAACATGATGTTTTTCAATGACAAAAATCAATGAATATTGTAAATGCACAAACAGTAATTTCTCCGCATTGCAAGGTGCAATTCTGAAATTTTTTGCTTTTTCCTGCTCCTCTTAGCATGATAAAGAAGATTCAAAGAGAGTGAGATGCCAGCTCCTTTCATTCAGTCAGTAGCTTCAATCATTTCTGGACGTTTTTCAATGGTAAAAATCAATGAATATTGTGAATGCACAAACAGTAATTTCTCCGCATTGCAAGGTGCAATTCTGAAATTTTTTACTTTTTCCTGCTCCTCTTAGCATGATAAAGAAGATTCAAAGAGAGTGAGATGCCAGCTCCTTTCATTCAGTCAGTAGCTTCAAACATTTCTGGTATATGAATAACAAGATGTTTTTCAATGGCAAAAATCAATGAATATTGTAAATGCACAAACAGTAATTTCTCCGCATTGCAAGGTGCAATTCTGAAATTTTTTGCTTTTTCCTGCTCCTCTTAGCATGATAAAAAATATTCAAAGAGAGTGAGATGCCAGCTCCTTTCATTCAGTCAGTAGCTTCAAACATTTCTGGTATATGAATAACATGATGTTTTTCAATGGCAAAAATCAATGAATATTGTAAATGCACAAACAGTAATTTCTCCGCATTGCAAGGTGCAATTCTGAAATTTTTTGCTTTTTCCTGCTCCTCTTAGCATGATAAAGAAGATTCAAAGAGAGTGAGATGCCAGCTCCTTTCATTCAGTCAGTAGCTTCAATCATTTCTGGACGTTTTTCAATGGCAAAAATCAATGAATATTGTAAATGCACAAACAGTAATTTCTCCGCATTGCAAGGTGCAATTCTGAAATTTTTTGCTTTTTCCTGCTCCTCTTAGCATGATAAAGAAGATTCAAAGAGAGTGAGATACCAGCTCCTTTCATTCAGTCAGTAGCTTCAATCATTTCTGGACGTTTTTCAATGGCAAAAATCAATGAATATTGTAAATGCACAAACAGTAATTTCTCCGCATTGCAAGGTGCAATTCTGAAATTTTTTGCTTTTTCCTGCTCCTCTTAGCATGATAAAGAAGATTCAAAGAGAGTGAGATGCCAGCTCCTTTCATTCAGTCAGTAGCTTCAATCATTTCTGGACGTTTTTCAATGGCAAAAATCAATGAATATTGTAAATGCACAAACAGTAATTTCTCCGCATTGCAAGGTGCAATTCTGAAATTTTTTGCTTTTTCCTGCTCCTCTTAGCATGATAAAGAAGATTCAAAGAGAGTGAGATACCAGCTCCTTTCATTCAGTCAGTAGCTTCAATCATTTCTGGACGTTTTTCAATGGCAAAAATCAATGAATATTGTAAATGCACAAACAGTAATTTCTCCGCATTGCAAGGTGCAATTCTGAAATTTTTTGCTTTTTCCTGCTCCTCTTAGCATGATAAAGAATATTCAAAGAGAGTGAGATTCCAGCTCCTTTCATTCAGTCAGTAGCTTCAAACATTTCTGGTATATGAATAACATGATGTTTTTCAATGGCAAAAATCAATGAATATTGTAAATGCACAAACAGTAATTTCTCTGCATTGCAAGGTGCAATTCTGAAATTTTTTGCTTTTTCCTGCTCCTCTTAGCATGATAAAGAAGATTCAAAGAGAGTGAGATGCCTGCTCCTTTCATTCAGTCAGTAGCTTCAATCATTTCTGGATGTTTTTCAATGGCAAAAATCAATGAATATTGTAAATGCACAAACAGTAATTTCTCCGCATTGCAAGGTGCAATTCTGAAATTTTTTGCTTTTTCCTGCTCCTCTTAGCATGATAAAGAAGATTCAAAGAGAGTGAGATGCCAGCTCCTTTCATTCAGTCAGTAGCTTCAAACATTTCTGGTATATGAATAACATGATGTTTTTCAATGGCAAGAATCAATGAATATTGTAAATGCACAAACAGAAATTTCTCCGCATTGCAAGGTGCAATTCTGAAATTTTTTGCTTTTTCCTGCTCCTCTTAGCATGATAAAGAAGATTCAAAGAGAGTGAGATGCCAGCTCCTTTCATTCAGTCAGTAGCTTCAATCATTTCTGGACGTTTTTCAATGGCAAAAATCAATGAATATTGTAAATGCACAAACAGTAATTTCTCCGCATTGCAAGGTGCAATTCTGAAATTTTTTGCTTTTTCCTGCTCCTCTTAGCATGATAAAGAAGATTCAAAGAGAGTGAGATGCCAGCTCCTTTCATTCAGTCAGTAGCTTCAATCATTTCTGGACGTTTTTCAATGGCAAAAATCAATGAATATTGTAAATGCACAAACAGTAATTTCTCCGCATTGCAAGGTGCAATTCTGAAATTTTTTGCTTTTTCCTGCTCCTCTTAGCATGATAAAGAAGATTCAAAGAGAGTGAGATGCCAGCTCCTTTCATTCAGTCAGTAGCTTCAAACATTTCTGGTATATGAATAACATGATGTTTTTCAATGACAAAAATCAATGAATATTGTAAATGCACAAACAGTAATTTCTCCGCATTGCAAGGTGCAATTCTGAAATTTTTTGCTTTTTCCTGCTCCTCTTAGCATGATAAAGAAGATTCAAAGAGAGTGAGATGCCAGCTCCTTTCATTCAGTCAGTAGCTTCAATCATTTCTGGACGTTTTTCAATGGTAAAAATCAATGAATATTGTGAATGCACAAACAGTAATTTCTCCGCATTGCAAGGTGCAATTCTGAAATTTTTTACTTTTTCCTGCTCCTCTTAGCATGATAAAGAAGATTCAAAGAGAGTGAGATGCCAGCTCCTTTCATTCAGTCAGTAGCTTCAAACATTTCTGGTATATGAATAACAAGATGTTTTTCAATGGCAAAAATCAATGAATATTGTAAATGCACAAACAGTAATTTCTCCGCATTGCAAGGTGCAATTCTGAAATTTTTTGCTTTTTCCTGCTCCTCTTAGCATGATAAAAAATATTCAAAGAGAGTGAGATGCCAGCTCCTTTCATTCAGTCAGTAGCTTCAAACATTTCTGGTATATGAATAACATGATGTTTTTCAATGGCAAAAATCAATGAATATTGTAAATGCACAAACAGTAATTTCTCCGCATTGCAAGGTGCAATTCTGAAATTTTTTGCTTTTTCCTGCTCCTCTTAGCATGATAAAGAAGATTCAAAGAGAGTGAGATGCCAGCTCCTTTCATTCAGTCAGTAGCTTCAATCATTTCTGGACGTTTTTCAATGGCAAAAATCAATGAATATTGTAAATGCACAAACAGTAATTTCTCCGCATTGCAAGGTGCAATTCTGAAATTTTTTGCTTTTTCCTGCTCCTCTTAGCATGATAAAGAAGATTCAAAGAGAGTGAGATACCAGCTCCTTTCATTCAGTCAGTAGCTTCAATCATTTCTGGACGTTTTTCAATGGCAAAAATCAATGAATATTGTAAATGCACAAACAGTAATTTCTCCGCATTGCAAGGTGCAATTCTGAAATTTTTTGCTTTTTCCTGCTCCTCTTAGCATGATAAAGAAGATTCAAAGAGAGTGAGATGCCAGCTCCTTTCATTCAGTCAGTAGCTTCAATCATTTCTGGACGTTTTTCAATGGCAAAAATCAATGAATATTGTAAATGCACAAACAGTAATTTCTCCGCATTGCAAGGTGCAATTCTGAAATTTTTTGCTTTTTCCTGCTCCTCTTAGCATGATAAAGAAGATTCAAAGAGAGTGAGATACCAGCTCCTTTCATTCAGTCAGTAGCTTCAATCATTTCTGGACGTTTTTCAATGGCAAAAATCAATGAATATTGTAAATGCACAAACAGTAATTTCTCCGCATTGCAAGGTGCAATTCTGAAATTTTTTGCTTTTTCCTGCTCCTCTTAGCATGATAAAGAAGATTCAAAGAGAGTGAGATTCCAGCTCCTTTCATTCAGTCAGTAGCTTCAAACATTTCTGGTATATGAATAACATGATGTTTTTCAATGGCAAAAATCAATGAATATTGTAAATGCACAAACAGTAATTTCTCTGCATTGCAAGGTGCAATTCTGAAATTTTTTGCTTTTTCCTGCTCCTCTTAGCATGATAAAGAAGATTCAAAGAGAGTGAGATGCCTGCTCCTTTCATTCAGTCAGTAGCTTCAATCATTTCTGGATGTTTTTCAATGGCAAAAATCAATGAATATTGTAAATGCACAAACAGTAATTTCTCCGCATTGCAAGGTGCAATTCTGAAATTTTTTGCTTTTTCCTGCTCCTCTTAGCATGATAAAGAAGATTCAAAGAGAGTGAGATGCCAGCTCCTTTCATTCAGTCAGTAGCTTCAAACATTTCTGGTATATGAATAACATGATGTTTTTCAATGGCAAGAATCAATGAATATTGTAAATGCACAAACAGAAATTTCTCCGCATTGCAAGGTGCAATTCTGAAATTTTTTGCTTTTTCCTGCTCCTCTTAGCATGATAAAGAAGATTCAAAGAGAGTGAAATGCCAGCTCCTTTCATTCAGTCAGTAGCTTCAATCATTTCTGGACATTTTTCAATGGCAAAAATCAATGAATATTGGAAATGCACAAACAGTAATTTCTCCGCATTGCAAGGTGCAATTCTGAAATTTTTTGCTTTTTCCTGCTCCTCTTAGCATGATAAAGAAGATTCAAAGAGAGTGAGATGCCAGCTCCTTTCATTCAGTCAGTAGCTTCAAACATTTCTGGTATATGAATTACATGATGTTTTTCAATGGCAAAAATCAATGAATATTGTAAATGCACAAACAGTAATTTCTCCGCATTGCAAGGTGCAATTCTGAAATTTTTTGCTTTTTCCTGCTCCTCTTAGCATGATAAAGAAGATTCAAAGAGAGTGAGATGCCAGCTCCTTTCATTCAGTCAGTAGCTTCAATCATTTCTGGACGTTTTTCAATGGCAAAAATCATTGAATATTGTAAATGCACAAACAGTAATTTCTCCGCATTGCAAGGTGCAATTCTGAAATTTTTTTACTTTTTCCTGCTCCTCTTAGCATGATAAAGAAGATTCAAAGAGAGAGAGATGCCAGCTCCTTTCATTCAGTCAGTAGCTTCAATCATTTCTGGTATATGAATAACATGATGTTTTTCAATGGCAAAAATCAATGAATATTGTAAATGCACAAACAGTAATTTCTCTGCATTGCAAGGTGCAATTCTGAAATTTTTTGCTTTTTCCTGCTCCTCTTAGCATGATAAAGAAGATTCAAAGAGAGTGAGATGCCAGCTCCTTTCATTCAGTCAGTAGCTTCAATCATTTCTGGACGTTTTTCAATGGCAAAAATCAATGAATATTGTAAATGCACAAACAGTAATTTCTCCGCAGTGCAAGGTGCAATTCTGAAATTTTTTGCTTTTTCCTGCTCCTCTTAGCATGATAAACAAGATTCAAAGAGAGTGAGATGCCAGCTCCTTTCATTCAGTCAGTAGCTTCAATTATTTCTGGACGTTTTTCAATGGCAAAAATCAATGAATATTGTAAATGCACAAACAGTAATTTCTCCGCATTGCAAGGTGCAATTCTGAAAGTTTTTGCTTTTTCCTGCTCCTCTTAGCATGATAAAGAAGATTCAAAGAGAGTGAGATGCCAGCTCCTTTCATTCAGTCAGTAGCTTCAATCATTTCTGGACGTTTTTCAATGGCAAAAATCAATGAATATTGTAAATGCACAAACAGTAATTTCTCCGCATTGCAAGGTGCAATTCTGAAATTTTTTGCTTTTTCCTGCTCCTCTTAGCATGATAAAGAAAATTCAAAGAGAGTGAGATGCCAGCTCCTTTCATTCAGTCAGTAGCTTCAAACATTTCTGGTATATGAATAACATGATGTTTTTCAATGGCAAAAATCAATGAATATTGTAAATGCACAAACAGTAATTTCTCTGCATTGCAAGGTGCAATTCTGAAATTTTTTGCTTTTTCCTGCTCCTCTTAGCATGATAAAGAAGATTCAAAGAGAGTGAGATGCCAGCTCCTTTCATTCAGTCAGTAGCTTCAATCATTTCTGGACGTTTTTCAATGGCAAAAATCAATGAATATTGTAAATGCACAAACAGTAATTTCTCCGCATTGCAAGGTGCAATTCTGAAATTTTTTGCTTTTTCCTGCTCCTCTTAGCATGATAAACAAGATTCAAAGAGAGTGAGATGCCAGCTCCTTTCATTCAGTCAGTAGCTTCAATTATTTCTGGACGTTTTTCAATGGCAAAAATCAATGAATATTGTAAATGCACAAACAGTAATTTCTCCGCATTGCAAGGTGCAATTCTGAAAGTTTTTGCTTTTTCCTGCTCCTCTTAGCATGATAAAGAAGATTCAAAGAGAGTGAGATGCCATCTCCTTTCATTCAGTCAGTAGCTTCAATCATTTCTGGACGTTTTTCAATGGCAAAAATCAATGAATATTGTAAATGCACAAACAGTAATTTCTCCGCATTGCAAGGTGCAATTCTGAAATTTTTTGCTTTTTCCTGCTCCTCTTAGCATGATAAAGAAGATTCAAAGAGAGTGAGATGCCAGCTCCTTTCATTCAGTCAGTAGCTTCAAACATTTCTGGTATATGAATAACATGATGTTTTTCAATGGCAAAAATCAATGAATATTGTAAATGCACAAACAGTAATTTATCCGCATTGCAAGGTGCAATTCTGAAATTTTTTGCTTTTTCCTGCTCCTCTTAGCATGATAAAGAAGATTCAAAGAGAGTGAAATGCCAGCTCCTTTCATTCAGTCAGTAGCTTCAATCATTTCTGGACATTTTTCAATGGCAAAAATCAATGAATATTGGAAATGCACAAACAGTAATTTCTCCGCATTGCAAGGTGCAATTCTGAAATTTTTTGCTTTTTCCTGCTCCTCTTAGCATGATAAAGAAGATTCAAAGAGAGTGAGATGCCAGCTCCTTTCATTCAGTCAGTAGCTTCAAACATTTCTGGTATATGAATTACATGATGTTTTTCAATGGCAAAAATCAATGAATATTGTAAATGCACAAACAGTAATTTCTCCGCATTGCAAGGTGCAATTCTGAAATTTTTTGCTTTTTCCTGCTCCTCTTAGCATGATAAAGAAGATTCAAAGAGAGTGAGATGCCAGCTCCTTTCATTCAGTCAGTAGCTTCAATCATTTCTGGACGTTTTTCAATGGCAAAAATCATTGAATATTGTAAATGCACAAACAGTAATTTCTCCGCATTGCAAGGTGCAATTCTGAAATTTTTTTACTTTTTCCTGCTCCTCTTAGCATGATAAAGAAGATTCAAAGAGAGAGAGATGCCAGCTCCTTTCATTCAGTCAGTAGCTTCAATCATTTCTGGTATATGAATAACATGATGTTTTTCAATGGCAAAAATCAATGAATATTGTAAATGCACAAACAGTAATTTCTCTGCATTGCAAGGTGCAATTCTGAAATTTTTTGCTTTTTCCTGCTCCTCTTAGCATGATAAAGAAGATTCAAAGAGAGTGAGATGCCAGCTCCTTTCATTCAGTCAGTAGCTTCAATCATTTCTGGACGTTTTTCAATGGCAAAAATCAATGAATATTGTAAATGCACAAACAGTAATTTCTCCGCAGTGCAAGGTGCAATTCTGAAATTTTTTGCTTTTTCCTGCTCCTCTTAGCATGATAAACAAGATTCAAAGAGAGTGAGATGCCAGCTCCTTTCATTCAGTCAGTAGCTTCAATTATTTCTGGACGTTTTTCAATGGCAAAAATCAATGAATATTGTAAATGCACAAACAGTAATTTCTCCGCATTGCAAGGTGCAATTCTGAAAGTTTTTGCTTTTTCTTGCTCCTCTTAGCATGATAAAGAAGATTCAAAGAGAGTGAGATGCCAGCTCCTTTCATTCAGTCAGTAGCTTCAATCATTTCTGGACGTTTTTCAATGGCAAAAATCAATGAATATTGTAAATGCACAAACAGTAATTTCTCCGCATTGCAAGGTGCAATTCTGAAATTTTTTGCTTTTTCCTGCTCCTCTTAGCATGATAAAGAAAATTCAAAGAGAGTGAGATGCCAGCTCCTTTCATTCAGTCAGTAGCTTCAAACATTTCTGTTATATGAATAACATGATGTTTTTCAATGGCAAAAATCAATGAATATTGTAAATGCACAAACAGTAATTTCTCTGCATTGCAAGGTGCAATTCTGAAATTTTTTGCTTTTTCCTGCTCCTCTTAGCATGATAAAGAAGATTCAAAGAGAGTGAGATGCCAGCTCCTTTCATTCAGTCAGTAGCTTCAATCATTTCTGGACGTTTTTCAATGGCAAAAATCAATGAATATTGTAAATGCACAAACAGTAATTTCTCCGCATTGCAAGGTGCAATTCTGAAATTTTTTGCTTTTTCCTGCTCCTCTTAGCATGATAAACAAGATTCAAAGAGAGTGAGATGCCAGCTCCTTTCATTCAGTCAGTAGCTTCAATTATTTCTGGACGTTTTTCAATGGCAAAAATCAATGAATATTGTAAATGCACAAACAGTAATTTCTCCGCATTGCAAGGTGCAATTCTGAAAGTTTTTGCTTTTTCCTGCTCCTCTTAGCATGATAAAGAAGATTCAAAGAGAGTGAGATGCCATCTCCTTTCATTCAGTCAGTAGCTTCAATCATTTCTGGACGTTTTTCAATGGCAAAAATCAATGAATATTGTAAATGCACAAACAGTAATTTCTCCGCATTGCAAGGTGCAATTCTGAAATTTTTTGCTTTTTCCTGCTCCTCTTAGCATGATAAAGAAAATTCAAAGAGAGTGAGATGCCAGCTCCTTTCATTCAGTCAGTAGCTTCAAACATTTCTGGTATATGAATAACATGATGTTTTTCAATGGCAAAAATCAATGAATATTGTAAATGCACAAACAGTAATTTCTACGCATTGCAAGGTGCAATTCTGAAATTTTTTGCTTTTCCTGCTCCTCTTAGCATGATAAAGAAGATTCAAAGAGAGTGAGATGCCAGCTCCTTTCATTCAGTCAGTAGCTTCAATCATTTCTGGACGTTTTTCAATGGCAAAAATCAATGAATATTGTAAATGCACAAACAGTAATTTCTCCGCATTGCAAGGTGCAATTCTGAAATTTTTTGCTTTTTCCTGCTCCTCTTAGCATGATAAAGAAGATTCAAAGAGAGTGAGATGCCAGCTCCTTTCATTCAGTCAGTAGCTTCAAACATTTCTGGTATATGAATAACATGATGTTTTTCAATGGCAAAAATCAATGAATATTGTAAATGCACAAACAGTAATTTATCCGCATTGCAAGGTGCAATTCTGAAATTTTTTGCTTTTTCCTGCTCCTCTTAGCATGATAAAGAAGATTCAAAGAGAGTGAGATGCCAGCTCTTTTCATTCAGTCAGTAGCTTCAATCATTTCTGGACGTTTTTCAATGGCAAAAATCAATGAATATTGTAAATGCACAAGCAGTAATTTCTCCGCATTGCAAGGTGCAATTCTGAAATTTTTTGCTTTTTCCTGCTCCTCTTAGCATGATAAAGAAGATTCAAAGAGAGTGAGATGCCAGCTCCTTTCATTCAGTCAGTAGCTTCAAACATTTCTGGTATATGAATAACATGATGTTTTTCAAGGGCAAAAATCAATGAATATTGTAAATGCACAAACAGTAATTTCTCCGCATTGCAAGGTGCAATTCTGAAATTTTTTGCTTTTTCCTGCTCCTCTTAGCATGATAAAGAAGATTCAAAGAGAGTGAGATGCCAGCTCCTTTCATTCAGTCAGTAGCTTCAATCATTTCTGGACGTTTTTCAATGGCAAAAATCAATGAATATTGTAAATGCACAAACAGTAATTTCTCCGCATTGCAAGGTGCAATTCTGAAATTTTTTGCTTTTTCCTGCTCCTCTTAGCATGATAAAGAAGATTCAAAGAGAGTGAGATGCCAGCTCCTTTCATTCAGTCAGTAGCTTCAATCATTTCTGGACGTTTTTCAATGGCAAAAATCAATGAATATTGTAAATGCACAAACAGTAATTTCTCCGCATTGCAAGGTGCAATTCTGAAATTTTTTGCTTTTTCCTGCTCCTCTTAGCATGATAAAGAAGATTCAAAGAGAGTGAGATGCCAGCTCCTTTCATTCAGTCAGTAGCTTCAAACATTTCTGGTATATGAATAACATGATGTTTTTCAATGACAAAAATCAATGAATATTGTAAATGCACAAACAGTAATTTCTCCGCATTGCAAGGTGCAATTCTGAAATTTTTTGCTTTTTCCTGCTCCTCTTAGCATGATAAAGAAGATTCAAAGAGAGTGAGATGCCAGCTCCTTTCATTCAGTCAGTAGCTTCAATCATTTCTGGACGTTTTTCAATGGTAAAAATCAATGAATATTGTGAATGCACAAACAGTAATTTCTCCGCATTGCAAGGTGCAATTCTGAAATTTTTTACTTTTTCCTGCTCCTCTTAGCATGATAAAGAAGATTCAAAGAGAGTGAGATGCCAGCTCCTTTCATTCAGTCAGTAGCTTCAATCATTTCTGGTATATGAATAACAAGATGTTTTTCAATGGCAAAAATCAATGAATATTGTAAATGCACAAACAGTAATTTCTCCGCATTGCAAGGTGCAATTCTGAAATTTTTTGCTTTTTCCTGCTCCTCTTAGCATGATAAAAAATATTCAAAGAGAGTGAGATGCCAGCTCCTTTCATTCAGTCAGTAGCTTCAAACATTTCTGGTATATGAATAACATGATGTTTTTCAATGGCAAAAATCAATGAATATTGTAAATGCACAAACAGTAATTTCTCCGCATTGCAAGGTGCAATTCTGAAATTTTTTGCTTTTTCCTGCTTCTCTTAGCATGATAAAGAAGATTCAAAGAGAGTGAGATGCCAGCTCCTTTCATTCAGTCAGTAGCTTCAATCATTTCTGGACGTTTTTCAATGGCAAAAATCAATGAATATTGTAAATGCACAAACAGTAATTTCTCCGCATTGCAAGGTGCAATTCTGAAATTTTTTGCTTTTTCCTGCTCCTCTTAGCATGATAAAGAAGATTCAAAGAGAGTGAGATACCAGCTCCTTTCATTCAGTCAGTAGCTTCAATCATTTCTGGACGTTTTTCAATGGCAAAAATCAATGAATATTGTAAATGCACAAACAGTAATTTCTCCGCATTGCAAGGTGCAATTCTGAAATTTTTTGCTTTTTCCTGCTCCTCTTAGCATGATAAAGAAGATTCAAAGAGAGTGAGATGCCAGCTCCTTTCATTCAGTCAGTAGCTTCAATCATTTCTGGACGTTTTTCAATGGCAAAAATCAATGAATATTGTAAATGCACAGACAGTAATTTCTCCGCATTGCAAGGTGCAATTCTGAAATTTTTTGCTTTTTCCTGCTCCTCTTAGCATGATAAAGAAGATTCAAAGAGAGTGAGATGTCAGCTCCTTTCATTCAGTCAGTAGCTTCAAACATTTCTGGTATATGAATAACATGATGTTTTTCAATGGCAAAAATCAATGAATATTGTAAATGCACAAACAGTAATTTCTCCGCATTGCAAGGTGCAATTCTGAAATTTTTTGCTTTTTCCTGCTCCTCTTAGCATGATAAAGAAGATTCAAAGAGAGTAAGATGCCAGATCCTTTCATTCAGTCAGTAGCTTCAATCATTTCTGGACGTTTTTCAATGGCAAAAATCAATGAATATTGTAAATGCACAAACAGTAATTTCTCCGCATTGCAAGGTGCAATTCTGAAATTTTTTGCTTTTTCCTGCTCCTCTTAGCATGATAAAAAAGATTCAAAGAGAGTGAGATGCCAGCTCCTTTCATTCAGTCAGTAGCTTCAATCATTTCTGGACGTTTTTCAATGGCAAAAATCAATGAATATTGTAAATGCACAAACAGTAATTTCTCCGCATTGCAAGGTGCAATTCTGAAATTTTTTGCTTTTTCCTGCTCCTCTTAGCATGATAAAGAAGATTCAAAGAGAGTGAGATGCCAGCTCCTTTCATTCAGTCAGTAGCTTCAAACATTTCTGGAATATGAATAACATGATGTTTTTCAATGGCAAAAATCAATGAATATTGTAAATGCACAAACAGTAATTTCTCCGCATTGCAAGATGCAATTCTGAAATTTTTTGCTTTTTCCTGCTCCTCTTAGCATGATAAAGAAGATTCAAAGAGAGTGAGATGCCAGCTCCTTTCATTCAGTCAGTAGCTTCAATCATTTCTGGACGTTTTTCAATGGCAAAAATCAATGAATATTGTAAATGCACAAACAGTAATTTCTCCGCATTGCAAGGTGCAATTCTGAAATTTTTTGCTTTTTCCTGCTCCTCTTAGCATGATAAAGAAGATTCAAAGAGAGTGAGATGCCAGCTCCTTTCATTCAGTCAGTAGCTTCAATCATTTCTGGACGTTTTTCAATGGCAAAAATCAATGAATATTGTAAATGCACAAACAGTAATTTCTCCGCATTGCAAGGTGCAATTCTGAAATTTTTTGCTTTTTCCTGCTCCTCTTAGCATGACAAAGAAGATTCAAAGAGAGTGAGATGCCAGCTCCTTTCATTCAGTCAGTAGCCTCAATCATTTCTGGACGTTTTTCAATGGCAAAAATCAATGAATATTAAAAATGCACAAACAGTAATTTCTCCGCATTGCAAGGTGCAATTCTGAAATTTTTTGCTTTTTCCTGCTCCTCTTAGCATGATAAAGAGGATTCAAAGAGAGTGAGATGCCAGCTCCTTTCATTCAGTCAGTAGCTTCAATCATTTCTGGACGTTTTTCAATGGCAAAAATCAATGAATATTGTAAATGCACAAACAGTAATTTCTCCGCATTGCAAGGTGCAATTCTGAAATTTTTTGCTTTTTCCTGCTCCTCTTAGCATGATAAAGAAGATTCAAAGAGAGTGAGATGCCAGCTCCTTTCATTCAGTCAGTAGCTTCAAACATTTCTGGTATATGAATAACATGATGTTTTTCAATGGCAAGAATCAATGAATATTGTAAATGCACAAACAGAAATTTCTCCGCATTGCAAGGTGCAATTCTGAAATTTTTTGCTTTTTCCTGCTCCTCTTAGCATGATAAAGAAGATTCAAAGAGAGTGAAATGCCAGCTCCTTTCATTCAGTCAGTAGCTTCAATCATTTCTGGACATTTTTCAATGGCAAAAATCAATGAATATTGGAAATGCACAAACAGTAATTTCTCCGCATTGCAAGGTGCAATTCTGAAATTTTTTGCTTTTTCCTGCTCCTCTTAGCATGATAAAGAAGATTCAAAGAGAGTGAGATGCCAGCTTCTTTCATTCAGTCAGTAGCTTCAAACATTTCTGGTATATGAATTACATGATGTTTTTCAATGGCAAAAATCAATGAATATTGTAAATGCACAAACAGTAATTTCTCCGCATTGCAAGGTGCAATTCTGAATTTTTTTGCTTTTTCCTGCTCCTCTTAGCATGATAAAGAAGATTCAAAGAGAGTGAGATGCCAGCTCCTTTCATTCAGTCAGTAGCTTCAATCATTTCTGGACGTTTTTCAATGGCAAAAATCATTGAATATTGTAAATGCACAAACAGTAATTTCTCCGCATTGCAAGGTGCAATTCTGAAATTTTTTTACTTTTTCCTGCTCCTCTTAGCATGATAAAGAAGATTCAAAGAGAGAGAGATGCCAGCTCCTTTCATTCAGTCAGTAGATTCAATCATTTCTGGTATATGAATAACATGATGTTTTTCAATGGCAAAAATCAATGAATATTGTAAATGCACAAACAGTAATTTCTCTGCATTGCAAGGTGCAATTCTGAAATTTTTTGCTTTTTCCTGCTCCTCTTAGCATGATAAAGAAGATTCAAAGAGAGTGAGATGCCAGCTCCTTTCATTCAGTCAGTAGCTTCAATCATTTCTGGACGTTTTTCAATGGCAAAAATCATTGAATATTGTAAATGCACAAACAGTAATTTCTCCGCATTGCAAGGTGCAATTCTGAAATTTTTTTACTTTTTCCTGCTCCTCTTAGCATGATAAAGAAGATTCAAAGAGAGAGAGATGCCAGCTCCTTTCATTCAGTCAGTATCTTCAATCATTTCTGGTATATGAATAACATGATGTTTTTCAATGGCAAAAATCAATGAATATTGTAAATGCACAAACAGTAATTTCTCTGCATTGCAAGGTGCAATTCTGAAATTTTTTGCTTTTTCCTGCTCCTCTTAGCATGATAAAGAAGATTCAAAGAGAGTGAGATGCCAGCTCCTTTCATTCAGTCAGTAGCTTCAATAATTTCTGGACGTTTTTCAATGGCAAAAATCAATGAATATTGTAAATGCACAAACAGTAATTTCTCCGCAGTGCAAGGTGCAATTCTGAAATTTTTTGCTTTTTCCTGCTCCTCTTAGCATGATAAACAAGATTCAAAGAGAGTGAGATGCCAGCTCCTTTCATTCAGTCAGTAGCTTCAATTATTTCTGGACGTTTTTCAATGGCAAAAATCAATGAATATTGTAAATGCACAAACAGTAATTTCTCCGCATTGCAAGGTGCAATTCTGAAAGTTTTTGCTTTTTCCTGCTCCTCTTAGCATGATAAAGAAGATTCAAAGAGAGTGAGATGCCAGCTCCTTTCATTCAGTCAGTAGCTTCAATCATTTCTGGACGTTTTTCAATGGCAAAAATCAATGAATATTGTAAATGCACAAACAGTAATTTCTCCGCATTGCAAGGTGCAATTCTGAAATTTTTTGCTTTTTCCTGCTCCTCTTAGCATGATAAAGAAGATTCAAAGAGAGTGAGATGCCAGCTCCTTTCATTCAGTCAGTAGCTTCAAACATTTCTGGTATATGAATAACATGATGTTTTTCAATGGCAAAAATCAATGAATATTGTAAATGCACAAACAGTAATTTATCCGCATTGCAAGGTGCAATTCTGAAATTTTTTGCTTTTTCCTGCTCCTCTTAGCATGATAAAGAAGATTCAAAGAGAGTGAGATGCCAGCTCCTTTCATTCAGTCAGTAGCTTCAATCATTTCTGGACGTTTTTCAATGGCAAAAATCATTGAATATTGTAAATGCACAAACAGTAATTTCTCCGCATTGCAAGGTGCAATTCTGAAATTTTTTTACTTTTTCCTGCTCCTCTTAGCATGATAAAGAAGATTCAAATAGAGAGAGATGCCAGCTCCTTTCATTCAGTCAGTAGCTTCAATCATTTCTGGTATATGAATAACATGATGTTTTTCAATGGCAAAAATCAATGAATATTGTAAATGCACAAACAGTAATTTCTCTGCATTGCAAGGTGCAATTCTGAAATTTTTTGCTTTTTCCTGCTCCTCTTAGCATGATAAAGAAGATTCAAAGAGAGTGAGATGCCAGCTCCTTTCATTCAGTCAGTAGCTTCAATCATTTCTGGACGTTTTTCAATGGCAAAAATCATTGAATATTGTAAATGCACAAACAGTAATTTCTCCGCATTGCAAGGTGCAATTCTGAAATTTTTTTACTTTTTCCTGCTCCTCTTAGCATGATAAAGAAGATTCAAAGAGAGAGAGATGCCAGCTCCTTTCATTCAGTCAGTAGCTTCAATCATTTCTGGTATATGAATAACATGATGTTTTTCAATGGCAAAAATCAATGAATATTGTAAATGCACAAACAGTAATTTCTCTGCATTGCAAGGTGCAATTCTGAAATTTTTTGCTTTTTCCTGCTCCTCTTAGCATGATAAAGAAGATTCAAAGAGAGTGAGATGCCAGCTCCTTTCATTCAGTCAGTAGCTTCAATAATTTCTGGACGTTTTTCAATGGCAAAAATCAATGAATATTGTAAATGCACAAACAGTAATTTCTCCGCAGTGCAAGGTGCAATTCTGAAATTTTTTGCTTTTTCCTGCTCCTCTTAGCATGATAAACAAGATTCAAAGAGAGTGAGATGCCAGCTCCTTTCATTCAGTCAGTAGCTTCAATTATTTCTGGACGTTTTTCAATGGCAAAAATCAATGAATTTTGTAAATGCACAAACAGTAATTTCTCCGCATTGCAAGGTGCAATTCTGAAAGTTTTTGCTTTTTCCTCCTCCTCTTAGCATGATAAAGAAGATTCAAAGAGAGTGAGATGCCAGCTCCTTTCATTCAGTCAGTAGCTTCAATCATTTCTGGACGTTTTTCAATGGCAAAAATCAATGAATATTGTAAATGCACAAACAGTAATTTCTCCGCATTGCAAGGTGCAATTCTGAAATTTTTTGCTTTTTCCTGCTCCTCTTAGCATGATAAAGAAGATTCAAAGAGAGTGAGATGCCAGCTCCTTTCATTCAGTCAGTAGCTTCAAACATTTCTGGTATATGAATAACATGATGTTTTTCAATGGCAAAAATCAATGAATATTGTAAATGCACAAACAGTAATTTATCCGCATTGCAAGGTGCAATTCTGAAATTTTTTGCTTTTTCCTGCTCCTCTTAGCATGATAAAGAAGATTCAAAGAGAGTGAGATGCCAGCTCCTTTCATTCAGTCAGTAGCTTCAATCATTTCTGGACGTTTTTCAATGGCAAAAATCATTGAATATTGTAAATGCACAAACAGTAATTTCTCCGCATTGCAAGGTGCAATTCTGAAATTTTTTTACTTTTTCCTGCTCCTCTTAGCATGATAAAGAAGATTCAAAGAGAGAGAGATGCCAGCTCCTTTCATTCAGTCAGTAGCTTCAATCATTTCTGGTATATGAATAACATGATGTTTTTCAATGGCAAAAATCAATGAATATTGTAAATGCACAAACAGTAATTTCTCTGCATTGCAAGGTGCAATTCTGAAATTTTTTGCTTTTTCCTGCTCCTCTTAGCATGATAAAGAAGATTCAAAGAGAGTGAGATGCCAGCTCCTTTCATTCAGTCAGTAGCTTCAATCATTTCTGGACGTTTTTCAATGGCAAAAATCATTGAATATTGTAAATGCACAAACAGTAATTTCTCCGCATTGCAAGGTGCAATTCTGAAATTTTTTTACTTTTTCCTGCTCCTCTTAGCATGATAAAGAAGATTCAAAGAGAGAGAGATGCCAGCTCCTTTCATTCAGTCAGTAGCTTCAATCATTTCTGGTATATGAATAACATGATGTTTTTCAATGGCAAAAATCAATGAATATTGTAAATGCACAAACAGTAATTTCTCTGCATTGCAAGGTGCAATTCTGAAATTTTTTGCTTTTTCCTGCTCCTCTTAGCATGATAAAGAAGATTCAAAGAGAGTGAGATGCCAGCTCCTTTCATTCAGTCAGTAGCTTCAATAATTTCTGGACGTTTTTCAATGGCAAAAATCAATGAATATTGTAAATGCACAAACAGTAATTTCTCCGCAGTGCAAGGTGCAATTCTGAAATTTTTTGCTTTTTCCTGCTCCTCTTAGCATGATAAACAAGATTCAAAGAGAGTGAGATGCCAGCTCCTTTCATTCAGTCAGTAGCTTCAATTATTTCTGGACGTTTTTCAATGGCAAAAATCAATGAATTTTGTAAATGCACAAACAGTAATTTCTCCGCATTGCAAGGTGCAATTCTGAAAGTTTTTGCTTTTTCCTCCTCCTCTTAGCATGATAAAGAAGATTCAAAGAGAGTGAGATGCCAGCTCCTTTCATTCAGTCAGTAGCTTCAATCATTTCTGGACGTTTTTCAATGGCAAAAATCAATGAATATTGTAAATGCACAAACAGTAATTTCTCCGCATTGCAAGGTGCAATTCTGAAATTTTTTGCTTTTTCCTGCTCCTCTTAGCATGATAAAGAAGATTCAAAGAGAGTGAGATGCCAGCTCCTTTCATTCAGTCAGTAGCTTCAAACATTTCTGGTATATGAATAACATGATGTTTTTCAATGGCAAAAATCAATGAATATTGTAAATGCACAAACAGTAATTTATCCGCATTGCAAGGTGCAATTCTGAAATTTTTTGCTTTTTCCTGCTCCTCTTAGCATGATAAAGAAGATTCAAAGAGAGTGAGATGCCAGCTCCTTTCATTCAGTCAGTAGCTTCAATCATTTCTGGACGATTTTCAATGGCAAAAATCAATGAATATTGTAAATGCACAAGCAGTAATTTCTCCGCATTGCAAGGTGCAATTCTGAAATTTTTTGCTTTTTTCTGCTGCTCTTAGCATGATAAAGAAGATTCAAAGAGAGTGAGATGCCAGCTCCTTTCATTCAGTCAGTAGCTTCAAACATTTCTGGTATATGAATAACATGATGTTTTTCAAGGGCAAAAATCAATGAATATTGTAAATGCACAAACAGTAATTTCTCCGCATTGCAAGGTGCAATTCTGAAATTTTTTGCTTTTTCCTGCTCCTCTTAGCATGATAAAGAAGATTCAAAGAGAGTGAAATGCCAGCTCCTTTCATTCAGTCAGTAGCTTCAATCATTTCTGGACATTTTTCAATGGCAAAAATCAATGAATATTGTAAATGCACAAACAGTAATTTCTCCGCATTGCAAGGTGCAATTCTGAAATTTTTTGCTTTTTCCTGCTCCTCTTAGCATGATAAAGAAGATTCAAAGAGAGTGAGATGCCAGCTCCTTTCATTCAGTCAGTAGCTTCAAACATTTCTGGTATATGAATAACATGATGTTTTTCAATGGCAAAAATCAATGAATATTGTAAATGCACAAACAGTAATTTCTCCGCATTGCAAGGTGCAATTCTGAAATTTTTTGCTTTTTCCTGCTCCTCTTAGCATGATAAAGAAGATTCAAAGAGAGTGAGATGCCAGCTCCTTTCATTCAGCCAGTAGCTTCAAACATTTCTGGTATATGAATAACATGATGTTTTTCAATGGCAAAAATCAATGAATATTGTAAATGCACAAACAGTAATTTCTCCGCATTGCAAGGTGCAATTCTGAAATTTTTTGCTTTTTCCTGCTCCTCTTAGCATGATAAAGAAGATTCAAAGAGAGTGAGATGCCAGCTCCTTTCATTCAGTCAGTAGCTTCAATCATTTCTGGACGTTTTTCAATGGCAAAAATCAATGAATATTGTAAATGCACAAACAGTAATTTCTCCGCATTGCAAGGTGCAATTCTGAAATTTTTTGCTTTTTCCTGCTCCTCTTAGCATGATAAAGAAGATTCAAAGAGAGTGAGATTCCAGCTCCTTTCATTCAGTCAGTAGCTTCAAACATTTCTGGTATATGAATAACGATGTTTTTCAATGGCAAAAATCAATGAATATTGTAAATGCACAAACAGTAATTTCTCTGCATTGCAAGGTGCAATTCTGAAATTTTTTGCTTTTTCCTGCTCCTCTTAGCATGATAAAGAAGATTCAAAGAGAGTGAGATGCCTGCTCCTTTCATTCAGTCAGTAGCTTCAATCATTTCTGGATGTTTTTCAATGGCAAAAATCAATGAATATTGTAAATGCACAAACAGTAATTTCTCCGCATTGCAAGGTGCAATTCTGAAATTTTTTGCTTTTTCCTGCTCCTCTTAGCATGATAAAGAAGATTCAAAGAGAGTGAGATGCCAGCTCCTTTCATTCAGTCAGTAGCTTCAAACATTTCTGGTATATGAATAACATGATGTTTTTCAATGGCAAGAATCAATGAATATTGTAAATGCACAAACAGAAATTTCTCCGCATTGCAAGGTGCAATTCTGAAATTTTTTGCTTTTTCCTGCTCCTCTTAGCATGATAAAGAAGATTCAAAGAGAGTGAAATGCCAGCTCCTTTCATTCAGTCAGTAGCTTCAATCATTTCTGGACATTTTTCAATGGCAAAAATCAATGAATATTGGAAATGCACAAACAGTAATTTCTCCGCATTGCAAGGTGCAATTCTGAAATTTTTTGCTTTTTCCTGCTCCTCTTAGCATGATAAAGAAGATTCAAAGAGAGTGAGATGCCAGCTCCTTTCATTCAGTCAGTAGCTTCAAACATTTCTGGTATATGAATTACATGATGTTTTTCAATGGCAAAAATCAATGAATATTGTAAATGCACAAACAGTAATTTCTCCGCATTGCAAGGTGCAATTCTGAAATTTTTTGCTTTTTCCTGCTCCTCTTAGCATGATAAAGAAGATTCAAAGAGAGTGAGATGCCAGCTCCTTTCATTCAGTCAGTAGCTTCAATCATTTCTGGACGTTTTTCAATGGCAAAAATCATTGAATATTGTAAATGCACAAACAGTAATTTCTCCGCATTGCAAGGTGCAATTCTGAAATTTTTTTACTTTTTCCTGCTCCTCTTAGCATGATAAAGAAGATTCAAAGAGAGAGAGATGCCAGCTCCTTTCATTCAGTCAGTAGCTTCAATCATTTCTGGTATATGAATAACATGATGTTTTTCAATGGCAAAAATCAATGAATATTGTAAATGCACAAACAGTAATTTCTCTGCATTGCAAGGTGCAATTCTGAAATTTTTTGCTTTTTCCTGCTCCTCTTAGCATGATAAAGAAGATTCAAAGAGAGTGAGATGCCAGCTCCTTTCATTCAGTCAGTAGCTTCAATTATTTCTGGACGTTTTTCAATGGCAAAAATCAATGAATATTGTAAATGCACAAACAGTAATTTCTCCGCATTGCAAGGTGCAATTCTGAAAGTTTTTGCTTTTTCCTGCTCCTCTTAGCATGATAAAGAAGATTCAAAGAGAGTGAGATGCCAGCTCCTTTCATTCAGTCAGTAGCTTCAATCATTTCTGGACGTTTTTCAATGGCAAAAATCAATGAATATTGTAAATGCACAAACAGTAATTTCTCCGCATTGCAAGGTGCAATTCTGAAATTTTTTGCTTTTTCCTGCTCCTCTTAGCATGATAAAGAAAATTCAAAGAGAGTGAGATGCCAGCTCCTTTCATTCAGTCAGTAGCTTCAAACATTTCTGGTATATGAATAACATGATGTTTTTCAATGGCAAAAATCAATGAATATTGTAAATGCACAAACAGTAATTTCTACGCATTGCAAGGTGCAATTCTGAAATTTTTTGCTTTTCCTGCTCTTAGCATGATAAAGAAGATTCAAAGAGAGTGAGATGCCAGCTCCTTTCATTCAGTCAGTAGCTTCAATCATTTCTGGACGTTTTTCAATGGCAAAAATCAATGAATATTGTAAATGCACAAACAGTAATTTCTCCGCATTGCAAGGTGCAATTCTGAAATTTTTTGCTTTTTCCTGCTCCTCTTAGCATGATAAAGAAGATTCAAAGAGAGTGAGATGCCAGCTCCTTTCATTCAGTCAGTAGCTTCAAACATTTCTGGTATATGAATAACATGATGTTTTTCAATGGCAAAAATCAATGAATATTGTAAATGCACAAACAGTAATTTATCCGCATTGCAAGGTGCAATTCTGAAATTTTTTGCTTTTTCCTGCTCCTCTTAGCATGATAAAGAAGATTCAAAGAGAGTGAGATGCCAGCTCCTTTCATTCAGTCAGTAGCTTCAATCATTTCTGGACGTTTTTCAATGGCAAAAATCAATGAATATTGTAAATGCACAAGCAGTAATTTCTCCGCATTGCAAGGTGCAATTCTGAAATTTTTTACTTTTTCCTGCTCCTCTTAGCATGATAAAGAAGATTCAAAGAGAGTGAGATGAGAGCTCCTTTCATTCAGTCAGTAGCTTCAAACATTTCTGGTATATGAATAACATGATGTTTTTCAAGGGCAAAAATCAATGAATATTGTAAATGCACAAACAGTAATTTCTCCGCATTGCAAGGTGCAATTCTGAAATTTTTTGCTTTTTCCTGCTCCTCTTAGCATGATAAAGAAGATTCAAAGAGAGTGAGATGCCAGCTCCTTTCATTCAGTCAGTAGCTTCAATCATTTCTGGACGTTTTTCAATGGCAAAAATCAATGAATATTGTAAATGCACAAACAGTAATTTCTCCGCATTGCAAGGTGCAATTCTGAAATTTTTTGCTTTTTCCTGCTCCTCTTAGCATGATAAAGAAGATTCAAAGAGAGTGAGATGCCAGCTCCTTTCATTCAGTCAGTAGCTTCAATCATTTCTGGACGTTTTTCAATGGCAAAAATCAATGAATATTGTAAATGCACAAACAGTAATTTCTCCGCATTGCAAGGTGCAATTCTGAAATTTTTTGCTTTTTCCTGCTCCTCTTAGCATGATAAAGAAGATTCAAAGAGAGTGAGATGCCAGCTCCTTTCATTCAGTCAGTAGCTTCAAACATTTCTGGTATATGAATAACATGATGTTTTTCAATGACAAAAATCAATGAATATTGTAAATGCACAAACAGTAATTTCTCCGCATTGCAAGGTGCAATTCTGAAATTTTTTGCTTTTTCCTGCTCCTCTTAGCATGATAAAGAAGATTCAAAGAGAGTGAGATGCCAGCTCCTTTCATTCAGTCAGTAGCTTCAATCATTTCTGGACGTTTTTCAATGGTAAAAATCAATGAATATTGTGAATGCACAAACAGTAATTTCTCCGCATTGCAAGGTGCAATTCTGAAATTTTTTACTTTTTCCTGCTCCTCTTAGCATGATAAAGAAGATTCAAAGAGAGTGAGATGCCAGCTCCTTTCATTCAGTCAGTAGCTTCAAACATTTCTGGTATATGAATAACAAGATGTTTTTCAATGGCAAAAATCAATGAATATTGTAAATGCACAAACAGTAATTTCTCCGCATTGCAAGGTGCAATTCTGAAATCTTTTGCTTTTTCCTGCTCCTCTTAGCATGATAAAAAATATTCAAAGAGAGTGAGATGCCAGCTCCTTTCATTCAGTCAGTAGCTTCAAACATTTCTGGTATATGAATAACATGATGTTTTTCAATGGCAAAAATCAATGAATATTGTAAATGCACAAACAGTAATTTCTCCGCATTGCAAGGTGCAATTCTGAAATTTTTTGCTTTTTCCTGCTCCTCTTAGCATGATAAAGAAGATTCAAAGAGAGTGAGATGCCAGCTCCTTTCATTCAGTCAGTAGCTTCAATCATTTCTGGACGTTTTTCAATGGCAAAAATCAATGAATATTGTAAATGCACAAACAGTAATTTCTCCGCATTGCAAGGTGCAATTCTGAAATTTTTTGCTTTTTCCTGCTCCTCTTAGCATGATAAAGAAGATTCAAAGAGAGTGAGATACCAGCTCCTTTCATTCAGTCAGTAGCTTCAATCATTTCTGGACGTTTTTCAATGGCAAAAATCAATGAATATTGTAAATGCACAAACAGTAATTTCTCCGCATTGCAAGGTGCAATTCTGAAATTTTTTGCTTTTTCCTGCTCCTCTTAGCATGATAAAGAAGATTCAAAGAGAGTGAAATGCCAGCTCCTTTCATTCAGTCAGTAGCTTCAATCATTTCTGGACATTTTTCAATGGCAAAAATCAATGAATATTGTAAATGCACAAACAGTAATTTCTCCGCATTGCAAGGTGCAATTCTGAAATTTTTTGCTTTTTCCTGCTCCTCTTAGCATGATAAAGAAGATTCAAAGAGAGTGAGATGCCAGCTCCTTTCATTCAGTCAGTAGCTTCAATCATTTCTGGACGTTTTTCAATGGCAAAAATCAATGAATATTGTAAATGCACAAACAGTAATTTCTCCGCATTGCAAGGTGCAATTCTGAAATTTTTTGCTTTTTCCTGCTCCTCTTAGCATGATAAAGAAGATTCAAAGAGAGTGAGATACCAGCTCCTTTCATTCAGTCAGTAGCTTCAATCATTTCTGGACGTTTTTCAATGGCAAAAATCAATGAATATTGTAAATGCACAAACAGTAATTTCTCCGCATTGCAAGGTGCAATTCTGAAATTTTTTGCTTTTTCCTGCTCCTCTTAGCATGATAAAGAAGATTCAAAGAGAGTGAGATTCCAGCTCCTTTCATTCAGTCAGTAGCTTCAAACATTTCTGGTATATGAATAACATGATGTTTTTCAATGGCAAAAATCAATGAATATTGTAAATGCACAAACAGTAATTTCTCTGCATTGCAAGGTGCAATTCTGAAATTTTTTGCTTTTTCCTGCTCCTCTTAGCATGATAAAGAAGATTCAAAGAGAGTGAGATGCCTGCTCCTTTCATTCAGTCAGTAGCTTCAATCATTTCTGGATGTTTTTCAATGGCAAAAATCAATGAATATTGTAAATGCACAAACAGTAATTTCTCCGCATTGCAAGGTGCAATTCTGAAATTTTTTGCTTTTTCCTGCTCCTCTTAGCATGATAAAGAAGATTCAAAGAGAGTGAGATGCCAGCTCCTTTCATTCAGTCAGTAGCTTCAAACATTTCTGGTATATGAATAACAAGATGTTTTTCAATGGCAAAAATCAATGAATATTGTAAATGCACAAACAGTAATTTCTCCGCATTGCAAGGTGCAATTCTGAAATCTTTTGCTTTTTCCTGCTCCTCTTAGCATGATAAAAAATATTCAAAGAGAGTGAGATGCCAGCTCCTTTCATTCAGTCAGTAGCTTCAAACATTTCTGGTATATGAATAACATGATGTTTTTCAATGGCAAAAATCAATGAATATTGTAAATGCACAAACAGTAATTTCTCCGCATTGCAAGGTGCAATTCTGAAATTTTTTGCTTTTTCCTGCTCCTCTTAGCATGATAAAGAAGATTCAAAGAGAGTGAGATGCCAGCTCCTTTCATTCAGTCAGTAGCTTCAATCATTTCTGGACGTTTTTCAATGGCAAAAATCAATGAATATTGTAAATGCACAAACAGTAATTTCTCCGCATTGCAAGGTGCAATTCTGAAATTTTTTGCTTTTTCCTGCTCCTCTTAGCATGATAAAGAAGATTCAAAGAGAGTGAGATACCAGCTCCTTTCATTCAGTCAGTAGCTTCAATCATTTCTGGACGTTTTTCAATGGCAAAAATCAATGAATATTGTAAATGCACAAACAGTAATTTCTCCGCATTGCAAGGTGCAATTCTGAAATTTTTTGCTTTTTCCTGCTCCTCTTAGCATGATAAAGAAGATTCAAAGAGAGTGAAATGCCAGCTCCTTTCATTCAGTCAGTAGCTTCAATCATTTCTGGACATTTTTCAATGGCAAAAATCAATGAATATTGTAAATGCACAAACAGTAATTTCTCCGCATTGCAAGGTGCAATTCTGAAATTTTTTGCTTTTTCCTGCTCCTCTTAGCATGATAAAGAAGATTCAAAGAGAGTGAGATGCCAGCTCCTTTCATTCAGTCAGTAGCTTCAATCATTTCTGGACGTTTTTCAATGGCAAAAATCAATGAATATTGTAAATGCACAAACAGTAATTTCTCCGCATTGCAAGGTGCAATTCTGAAATTTTTTGCTTTTTCCTGCTCCTCTTAGCATGATAAAGAAGATTCAAAGAGAGTGAGATACCAGCTCCTTTCATTCAGTCAGTAGCTTCAATCATTTCTGGACGTTTTTCAATGGCAAAAATCAATGAATATTGTAAATGCACAAACAGTAATTTCTCCGCATTGCAAGGTGCAATTCTGAAATTTTTTGCTTTTTCCTGCTCCTCTTAGCATGATAAAGAAGATTCAAAGAGAGTGAGATTCCAGCTCCTTTCATTCAGTCAGTAGCTTCAAACATTTCTGGTATATGAATAACATGATGTTTTTCAATGGCAAAAATCAATGAATATTGTAAATGCACAAACAGTAATTTCTCTGCATTGCAAGGTGCAATTCTGAAATTTTTTGCTTTTTCCTGCTCCTCTTAGCATGATAAAGAAGATTCAAAGAGAGTGAGATGCCTGCTCCTTTCATTCAGTCAGTAGCTTCAATCATTTCTGGATGTTTTTCAATGGCAAAAATCAATGAATATTGTAAATGCACAAACAGTAATTTCTCCGCATTGCAAGGTGCAATTCTGAAATTTTTTGCTTTTTCCTGCTCCTCTTAGCATGATAAAGAAGATTCAAAGAGAGTGAGATGCCAGCTCCTTTCATTCAGTCAGTAGCTTCAAACATTTCTGGTATATGAATAACATGATGTTTTTCAATGGCAAGAATCAATGAATATTGTAAATGCACAAACAGAAATTTCTCCGCATTGCAAGGTGCAATTCTGAAATTTTTTGCTTTTTCCTGCTCCTCTTAGCATGATAAAGAAGATTCAAAGAGAGTGAAATGCCAGCTCCTTTCATTCAGTCAGTAGCTTCAATCATTTCTGGACATTTTTCAATGGCAAAATCAATGAATATTGGAAATGCACAAACAGTAATTTCTCCGCATTGCAAGGTGCAATTCTGAAATTTTTTGCTTTTTCCTGCTCCTCTTAGCATGATAAAGAAGATTCAAAGAGAGTGAGATGCCAGCTCCTTTCATTCAGTCAGTAGCTTCAAACATTTCTGGTATATGAATTACATGATGTTTTTCAATGGCAAAAATCAATGAATATTGTAAATGCACAAACAGTAATTTCTCCGCATTGCAAGGTGCAATTCTGAAATTTTTTGCTTTTTCCTGCTCCTCTTAGCATGATAAAGAAGATTCAAAGAGAGTGAGATGCCAGCTCCTTTCATTCAGTCAGTAGCTTCAATCATTTCTGGACGTTTTTCAATGGCAAAAATCATTGAATATTGTAAATGCACAAACAGTAATTTCTCCGCATTGCAAGGTGCAATTCTGAAATTTTTTTACTTTTTCCTGCTCCTCTTAGCATGATAAAGAAGATTCAAAGAGAGAGAGATGCCAGCTCCTTTCATTCAGTCAGTAGCTTCAATCATTTCTGGTATATGAATAACATGATGTTTTTCAATGGCAAAAATCAATGAATATTGTAAATGCACAAACAGTAATTTCTCTGCATTGCAAGGTGCAATTCTGAAATTTTTTGCTTTTTCCTGCTCCTCTTAGCATGATAAAGAAGATTCAAAGAGAGTGAGATGCCAGCTCCTTTCATTCAGTCAGTAGCTTCAATCATTTCTGGACGTTTTTCAATGGCAAAAATCAATGAATATTGTAAATGCACAAACAGTAATTTCTCCGCAGTGCAAGGTGCAATTCTGAAATTTTTTGCTTTTTCCTGCTCCTCTTAGCATGATAAACAAGATTCAAAGAGAGTGAGATGCCAGCTCCTTTCATTCAGTCAGTAGCTTCAATTATTTCTGGACGTTTTTCAATGGCAAAAATCAATGAATATTGTAAATGCACAAACAGTAATTTCTCCGCATTGCAAGGTGCAATTCTGAAAGTTTTTGCTTTTTCCTGCTCCTCTTAGCATGATAAAGAAGATTCAAAGAGAGTGAGATGCCAGCTCCTTTCATTCAGTCAGTAGCTTCAATCATTTCTGGACGTTTTTCAATGGCAAAAATCAATGAATATTGTAAATGCACAAACAGTAATTTCTCCGCATTGCAAGGTGCAATTCTGAAATTTTTTGCTTTTTCCTGCTCCTCTTAGCATGATAAAGAAAATTCAAAGAGAGTGAGATGCCAGCTCCTTTCATTCAGTCAGTAGCTTCAAACATTTCTGGTATATGAATAACATGATGTTTTTCAATGGCAAAAATCAATGAATATTGTAAATGCACAAACAGTAATTTCTCTGCATTGCAAGGTGCAATTCTGAAATTTTTTGCTTTTTCCTGCTCCTCTTAGCATGATAAAAAATATTCAAAGAGAGTGAGATGCCAGCTCCTTTCATTCAGTCAGTAGCTTCAAACATTTCTGGTATATGAATAACATGATGTTTTTCAATGGCAAAAATCAATGAATATTGTAAATGCACAAACAGTAATTTCTCCGCATTGCAAGGTGCAATTCTGAAATTTTTTGCTTTTTCCTGCTCCTCTTAGCATGATAAAGAAGATTCAAAGAGAGTGAGATGCCAGCTCCTTTCATTCAGTCAGTAGCTTCAATCATTTCTGGACGTTTTTCAATGGCAAAAATCAATGAATATTGTAAATGCACAAACAGTAATTTCTCCGCATTGCAAGGTGCAATTCTGAAATTTTTTGCTTTTTCCTGCTCCTCTTAGCATGATAAAGAAGATTCAAAGAGAGTGAGATACCAGCTCCTTTCATTCAGTCAGTAGCTTCAATCATTTCTGGACGTTTTTCAATGGCAAAAATCAATGAATATTGTAAATGCACAAACAGTAATTTCTCCGCATTGCAAGGTGCAATTCTGAAATTTTTTGCTTTTTCCTGCTCCTCTTAGCATGATAAAGAAGATTCAAAGAGAGTGAAATGCCAGCTCCTTTCATTCAGTCAGTAGCTTCAATCATTTCTGGACATTTTTCAATGGCAAAAATCAATGAATATTGTAAATGCACAAACAGTAATTTCTCCGCATTGCAAGGTGCAATTCTGAAATTTTTTGCTTTTTCCTGCTCCTCTTAGCATGATAAAGAAGATTCAAAGAGAGTGAGATGCCAGCTCCTTTCATTCAGTCAGTAGCTTCAATCATTTCTGGACGTTTTTCAATGGCAAAAATCAATGAATATTGTAAATGCACAAACAGTAATTTCTCCGCATTGCAAGGTGCAATTCTGAAATTTTTTGCTTTTTCCTGCTCCTCTTAGCATGATAAAGAAGATTCAAAGAGAGTGAGATACCAGCTCCTTTCATTCAGTCAGTAGCTTCAATCATTTCTGGACGTTTTTCAATGGCAAAAATCAATGAATATTGTAAATGCACAAACAGTAATTTCTCCGCATTGCAAGGTGCAATTCTGAAATTTTTTGCTTTTTCCTGCTCCTCTTAGCATGATAAAGAAGATTCAAAGAGAGTGAGATTCCAGCTCCTTTCATTCAGTCAGTAGCTTCAAACATTTCTGGTATATGAATAACATGATGTTTTTCAATGGCAAAAATCAATGAATATTGTAAATGCACAAACAGTAATTTCTCTGCATTGCAAGGTGCAATTCTGAAATTTTTTGCTTTTTCCTGCTCCTCTTAGCATGATAAAGAAGATTCAAAGAGAGTGAGATGCCTGCTCCTTTCATTCAGTCAGTAGCTTCAATCATTTCTGGATGTTTTTCAATGGCAAAAATCAATGAATATTGTAAATGCACAAACAGTAATTTCTCCGCATTGCAAGGTGCAATTCTGAAATTTTTTGCTTTTTCCTGCTCCTCTTAGCATGATAAAGAAGATTCAAAGAGAGTGAGATGCCAGCTCCTTTCATTCAGTCAGTAGCTTCAAACATTTCTGGTATATGAATAACATGATGTTTTTCAATGGCAAGAATCAATGAATATTGTAAATGCACAAACAGAAATTTCTCCGCATTGCAAGGTGCAATTCTGAAATTTTTTGCTTTTTCCTGCTCCTCTTAGCATGATAAAGAAGATTCAAAGAGAGTGAAATGCCAGCTCCTTTCATTCAGTCAGTAGCTTCAATCATTTCTGGACATTTTTCAATGGCAAAAATCAATGAATATTGGAAATGCACAAACAGTAATTTCTCCGCATTGCAAGGTGCAATTCTGAAATTTTTTGCTTTTTCCTGCTCCTCTTAGCATGATAAAGAAGATTCAAAGAGAGTGAGATGCCAGCTCCTTTCATTCAGTCAGTAGCTTCAAACATTTCTGGTATATGAATTACATGATGTTTTTCAATGGCAAAAATCAATGAATATTGTAAATGCACAAACAGTAATTTCTCCGCATTGCAAGGTGCAATTCTGAAATTTTTTGCTTTTTCCTGCTCCTCTTAGCATGATAAAGAAGATTCAAAGAGAGTGAGATGCCAGCTCCTTTCATTCAGTCAGTAGCTTCAATCATTTCTGGACGTTTTTCAATGGCAAAAATCATTGAATATTGTAAATGCACAAACAGTAATTTCTCCGCATTGCAAGGTGCAATTCTGAAATTTTTTTACTTTTTCCTGCTCCTCTTAGCATGATAAAGAAGATTCAAAGAGAGAGAGATGCCAGCTCCTTTCATTCAGTCAGTAGCTTCAATCATTTCTGGTATATGAATAACATGATGTTTTTCAATGGCAAAAATCAATGAATATTGTAAATGCACAAACAGTAATTTCTCTGCATTGCAAGGTGCAATTCTGAAATTTTTTGCTTTTTCCTGCTCCTCTTAGCATGATAAAGAAGATTCAAAGAGAGTGAGATGCCAGCTCCTTTCATTCAGTCAGTAGCTTCAATCATTTCTGGACGTTTTTCAATGGCAAAAATCAATGAATATTGTAAATGCACAAACAGTAATTTCTCCGCAGTGCAAGGTGCAATTCTGAAATTTTTTGCTTTTTCCTGCTCCTCTTAGCATGATAAACAAGATTCAAAGAGAGTGAGATGCCAGCTCCTTTCATTCAGTCAGTAGCTTCAATTATTTCTGGACGTTTTTCAATGGCAAAAATCAATGAATATTGTAAATGCACAAACAGTAATTTCTCCGCATTGCAAGGTGCAATTCTGAAAGTTTTTGCTTTTTCCTGCTCCTCTTAGCATGATAAAGAAGATTCAAAGAGAGTGAGATGCCAGCTCCTTTCATTCAGTCAGTAGCTTCAATCATTTCTGGACGTTTTTCAATGGCAAAAATCAATGAATATTGTAAATGCACAAACAGTAATTTCTCCGCATTGCAAGGTGCAATTCTGAAATTTTTTGCTTTTTCCTGCTCCTCTTAGCATGATAAAGAAAATTCAAAGAGAGTGAGATGCCAGCTCCTTTCATTCAGTCAGTAGCTTCAAACATTTCTGGTATATGAATAACATGATGTTTTTCAATGGCAAAAATCAATGAATATTGTAAATGCACAAACAGTAATTTCTCTGCATTGCAAGGTGCAATTCTGAAATTTTTTGCTTTTTCCTGCTCCTCTTAGCATGATAAAGAAGATTCAAAGAGAGTGAAATGCCAGCTCCTTTCATTCAGTCAGTAGCTTCAATCATTTCTGGACATTTTTCAATGGCAAAAATCAATGAATATTGTAAATGCACAAACAGTAATTTCTCCGCATTGCAAGGTGCAATTCTGAAATTTTTTGCTTTTTCCTGCTCCTCTTAGCATGATAAAGAAGATTCAAAGAGAGTGAGATGCCAGCTCCTTACATTCAGTCAGTAGCTTCAAACATTTCTGGTATATGAATAACATGATGTTTTTCAATGGCAAAAATCAATGAATATTGTAAATGCACAAACAGTAATTTCTCCGCATTGCAAGGTGCAATTCTGAAATTTTTTGCTTTTTCCTGCTCCTCTTAGCATGATAAATAAGATTCAAAGAGAGTGAGATGCCAGCTCCTTTCATTCAGTCAGTAGCTTCAAACATTTCTGGTATATGAATAACATGATGTTTTTCAATGGCAAAAATCAATGAATATTGTAAATGCACAAACAGTAATTTCTCCGCATTGCAAGGTGCAATTCTGAAATTTTTTGCTTTTTCCTGCTCCTCTTAGCATGATAAAGAAGATTCAAAGAGAGTGAGATGCCAGCTCCTTTCATTCAGTCAGTAGCTTCAATCATTTCTGGACGTTTTTCAATGGCAAAAATCAATGAATATTGTAAATGCACAAACAGTAATTTCTCCGCATTGCAAGGTGCAATTCTGAAATTTTTTGCTTTTTCCTGCTCCTCTTAGCATGATAAAGAAGATTCAAAGAGAGTGAGATTCCAGCTCCTTTCATTCAGTCAGTAGCTTCAAACATTTCTAGTATATGAATAACGATGTTTTTCAATGGCAAAAATCAATGAATATTGTAAATGCACAAACAGTAATTTCTCTGCATTGCAAGGTGCAATTCTGAAATTTTTTGCTTTTTCCTGCTCCTCTTAGCATGATAAAGAAGATTCAAAGAGAGTGAGATGCCTGCTCCTTTCATTCAGTCAGTAGCTTCAATCATTTCTGGATGTTTTTCAATGGCAAAAATCAATGAATATTGTAAATGCACAAACAGTAATTTCTCCGCATTGCAAGGTGCAATTCTGAAATTTTTTGCTTTTTCCTGCTCCTCTTAGCATGATAAAGAAGATTCAAAGAGAGTGAGATGCCAGCTCCTTTCATTCAGTCAGTAGCTTCAAACATTTCTGGTATATGAATAACATGATGTTTTTCAATGGCAAGAATCAATGAATATTGTAAATGCACAAACAGAAATTTCTCCGCATTGCAAGGTGCAATTCTGAAATTTTTTGCTTTTTCCTGCTCCTCTTAGCATGATAAAGAAGATTCAAAGAGAGTGAAATGCCAGCTCCTTTCATTCAGTCAGTAGCTTCAATCATTTCTGGACATTTTTCAATGGCAAAAATCAATGAATATTGGAAATGCACAAACAGTAATTTCTCCGCATTGCAAGGTGCAATTCTGAAATTTTTTGCTTTTTCCTGCTCCTCTTAGCATGATAAAGAAGATTCAAAGAGAGTGAGATGCCAGCTCCTTTCATTCAGTCAGTAGCTTCAAACATTTCTGGTATATGAATTACATGATGTTTTTCAATGGCAAAAATCAATGAATATTGTAAATGCACAAACAGTAATTTCTCCGCATTGCAAGGTGCAATTCTGAAATTTTTTGCTTTTTCCTGCTCCTCTTAGCATGATAAAGAAGATTCAAAGAGAGTGAGATGCCAGCTCCTTTCATTCAGTCAGTAGCTTCAATCATTTCTGGACGTTTTTCAATGGCAAAAATCATTGAATATTGTAAATGCACAAACAGTAATTTCTCCGCATTGCATGGTGCAATTCTGAAATTTTTTTACTTTTTCCTGCTCCTCTTAGCATGATAAAGAAGATTCAAAGAGAGAGAGATGCCAGCTCCTTTCATTCAGTCAGTAGCTTCAATCATTTCTGGTATATGAATAACATGATGTTTTTCAATGGCAAAAATCAATGAATATTGTAAATGCACAAACAGTAATTTCTCTGCATTGCAAGGTGCAATTCTGAAATTTTTTGCTTTTTCCTGCTCCTCTTAGCATGATAAAGAAGATTCAAAGAGAGTGAGATGCCAGCTCCTTTCATTCAGTCAGTAGCTTCAATAATTTCTGGACGTTTTTCAATGGCAAAAATCAATGAATATTGTAAATGCAAAAACAGTAATTTCTCCGCAGTGCAAGGTGCAATTCTGAAATTTTTTGCTTTTTCCTGCTCCTCTTAGCATGATAAACAAGATTCAAAGAGAGTGAGATGCCAGCTCCTTTCATTCAGTCAGTAGCTTCAATTATTTCTGGACGTTTTTCAATGGCAAAAATCAATGAATATTGTAAATGCACAAACAGTAATTTCTCCGCATTGCAAGGTGCAATTCTGAAAGTTTTTGCTTTTTCCTGCTCCTCTTAGCATGATAAAGAAGATTCAAAGAGAGTGAGATGCCAGCTCCTTTCATTCAGTCAGTAGCTTCAATCATTTCTGGACGTTTTTCAATGGCAAAAATCAATGAATATTGTAAATGCACAAACAGTAATTTCTCCGCATTGCAAGGTGCAATTCTGAAATTTTTTGCTTTTTCCTGCTCCTCTTAGCATGATAAAGAAAATTCAAAGAGAGTGAGATGCCAGCTCCTTTCATTCAGTCAGTAGCTTCAAACATTTCTGGTATATGAATAACATGATGTTTTTCAATGGCAAAAATCAATGAATATTGTAAATGCACAAACAGTAATTTCTACGCATTGCAAGGTGCAATTCTGAAATTTTTTGCTTTTCCTGCTCTTAGCATGATAAAGAAGATTCAAAGAGAGTGAGATGCCAGCTCCTTTCATTCAGTCAGTAGCTTCAATCATTTCTGGACGTTTTTCAATGGCAAAAATCAATGAATATTGTAAATGCACAAACAGTAATTTCTCCGCATTGCAAGGTGCAATTCTGAAATTTTTTGCTTTTTCCTGCTCCTCTTAGCATGATAAAGAAGATTCAAAGAGAGTGAGATGCCAGCTCCTTTCATTCAGTCAGTAGCTTCAAACATTTCTGGTATATGAATAACATGATGTTTTTCAATGGCAAAAATCAATGAATATTGTAAATGCACAAACAGTAATTTCTCCGCATTGCAAGGTGCAATTCTGAAATTTTTTGCTTTTTCCTGCTCCTCTTAGCATGATAAAGAAGATTCAAAGAGAGTGAGATGCCAGCTCCTTTCATTCAGTCAGTAGCTTCAATCATTTCTGGACGTTTTTCAATGGCAAAAATCATTGAATATTGTAAATGCACAAACAGTAATTTCTCCGCATTGCATGGTGCAATTCTGAAATTTTTTTACTTTTTCCTGCTCCTCTTAGCATGATAAAGAAGATTCAAAGAGAGAGAGATGCCAGCTCCTTTCATTCAGTCAGTAGCTTCAATCATTTCTGGTATATGAATAACATGATGTTTTTCAATGGCAAAAATCAATGAATATTGTAAATGCACAAACAGTAATTTCTCTGCATTGCAAGGTGCAATTCTGAAATTTTTTGCTTTTTCCTGCTCCTCTTAGCATGATAAAGAAGATTCAAAGAGAGTGAGATGCCAGCTCCTTTCATTCAGTCAGTAGCTTCAATAATTTCTGGACGTTTTTCAATGGCAAAAATCAATGAATATTGTAAATGCAAAAACAGTAATTTCTCCGCAGTGCAAGGTGCAATTCTGAAATTTTTTGCTTTTTCCTGCTCCTCTTAGCATGATAAACAAGATTCAAAGAGAGTGAGATGCCAGCTCCTTTCATTCAGTCAGTAGCTTCAATTATTTCTGGACGTTTTTCAATGGCAAAAATCAATGAATATTGTAAATGCACAAACAGTAATTTCTCCGCATTGCAAGGTGCAATTCTGAAAGTTTTTGCTTTTTCCTGCTCCTCTTAGCATGATAAAGAAGATTCAAAGAGAGTGAGATGCCAGCTCCTTTCATTCAGTCAGTAGCTTCAATCATTTCTGGACGTTTTTCAATGGCAAAAATCAATGAATATTGTAAATGCACAAACAGTAATTTCTCCGCATTGCAAGGTGCAATTCTGAAATTTTTTGCTTTTTCCTGCTCCTCTTAGCATGATAAAGAAAATTCAAAGAGAGTGAGATGCCAGCTCCTTTCATTCAGTCAGTAGCTTCAAACATTTCTGGTATATGAATAACATGATGTTTTTCAATGGCAAAAATCAATGAATATTGTAAATGCACAAACAGTAATTTCTACGCATTGCAAGGTGCAATTCTGAAATTTTTTGCTTTTCCTGCTCTTAGCATGATAAAGAAGATTCAAAGAGAGTGAGATGCCAGCTCCTTTCATTCAGTCAGTAGCTTCAATCATTTCTGGACGTTTTTCAATGGCAAAAATCAATGAATATTGTAAATGCACAAACAGTAATTTCTCCGCATTGCAAGGTGCAATTCTGAAATTTTTTGCTTTTTCCTGCTCCTCTTAGCATGATAAAGAAGATTCAAAGAGAGTGAGATGCCAGCTCCTTTCATTCAGTCAGTAGCTTCAAACATTTCTGGTATATGAATAACATGATGTTTTTCAATGGCAAAAATCAATGAATATTGTAAATGCACAAACAGTAATTTATCCGCATTGCAAGGTGCAATTCTGAAATTTTTTGCTTTTTCCTGCTCCTCTTAGCATGATAAAGAAGATTCAAAGAGAGTGAGATGCCAGCTCCTTTCATTCAGTCAGTAGCTTCAATCATTTCTGGACGTTTTTCAATGGCAAAAATCAATGAATATTGTAAATGCACAAGCAGTAATTTCTCCGCATTGCAAGGTGCAATTCTGAAATTTTTTACTTTTTCCTGCTCCTCTTAGCATGATAAAGAAGATTCAAAGAGAGTGAGATGCCAGCTCCTTTCATTCAGTCAGTAGCTTCAAACATTTCTGGTATATGAATAACATGATGTTTTTCAAGGGCAAAAATCAATGAATATTGTAAATGCACAAACAGTAATTTCTCCGCATTGCAAGGTGCAATTCTGAAATTTTTTGCTTTTTCCTGCTCCTCTTAGCATGATAAAGAAGATTCAAAGAGAGTGAGATGCCAGCTCCTTTCATTCAGTCAGTAGCTTCAATCATTTCTGGACGTTTTTCAATGGCAAAAATCAATGAATATTGTAAATGCACAAACAGTAATTTCTCCGCATTGCAAGGTGCAATTCTGAAATTTTTTGCTTTTTCCTGCTCCTCTTAGCATGATAAAGAAGATTCAAAGAGAGTGAGATGCCAGCTCCTTTCATTCAGTCAGTAGCTTCAATCATTTCTGGACGTTTTTCAATGGCAAAAATCAATGAATATTGTAAATGCACAAACAGTAATTTCTCCGCATTGCAAGGTGCAATTCTGAAATTTTTTGCTTTTTCCTGCTCCTCTTAGCATGATAAAGAAGATTCAAAGAGAGTGAGATGCCAGCTCCTTTCATTCAGTCAGTAGCTTCAAACATTTCTGGTATATGAATAACATGATGTTTTTCAATGACAAAAATCAATGAATATTGTAAATGCACAAACAGTAATTTCTCCGCATTGCAAGGTGCAATTATGAAATTTTTTGCTTTTTCCTGCTCCTCTTAGCATGATAAAGAAGATTCAAAGAGAGTGAGATGCCAGCTCCTTTCATTCAGTCAGTAGCTTCAATCATTTCTGGACGTTTTTCAATGGTAAAAATCAATGAATATTGTGAATGCACAAACAGTAATTTCTCCGCATTGCAAGGTGCAATTCTGAAATTTTTTACTTTTTCCTGCTCCTCTTAGCATGATAAAGAAGATTCAAAGAGAGTGAGATGCCAGCTCCTTTCATTCAGTCAGTAGCTTCAAACATTTCTGGTATATGAATAACAAGATGTTTTTCAATGGCAAAAATCAATGAATATTGTAAATGCACAAACAGTAATTTCTCCGCATTGCAAGGTGCAATTCTGAAATCTTTTGCTTTTTCCTGCTCCTCTTAGCATGATAAAAAATATTCAAAGAGAGTGAGATGCCAGCTCCTTTCATTCAGTCAGTAGCTTCAAACATTTCTGGTATATGAATAACATGATGTTTTTCAATGGCAAAAATCAATGAATATTGTAAATGCACAAACAGTAATTTCTCCGCATTGCAAGGTGCAATTCTGAAATTTTTTGCTTTTTCCTGCTCCTCTTAGCATGATAAAGAAGATTCAAAGAGAGTGAGATGCCAGCTCCTTTCATTCAGTCAGTAGCTTCAATCATTTCTGGACGTTTTTCAATGGCAAAAATCAATGAATATTGTAAATGCACAAACAGTAATTTCTCCGCATTGCAAGGTGCAATTCTGAAATTTTTTGCTTTTTCCTGCTCCTCTTAGCATGATAAAGAAGATTCAAAGAGAGTGAGATACCAGCTCCTTTCATTCAGTCAGTAGCTTCAATCATTTCTGGACGTTTTTCAATGGCAAAAATCAATGAATATTGTAAATGCACAAACAGTAATTTCTCCGCATTGCAAGGTGCAATTCTGAAATTTTTTGCTTTTTCCTGCTCCTCTTAGCATGATAAAGAAGATTCAAAGAGAGTGAAATGCCAGCTCCTTTCATTCAGTCAGTAGCTTCAATCATTTCTGGACATTTTTCAATGGCAAAAATCAATGAATATTGTAAATGCACAAACAGTAATTTCTCCGCATTGCAAGGTGCAATTCTGAAATTTTTTGCTTTTTCCTGCTCCTCTTAGCATGATAAAGAAGATTCAAAGAGAGTGAGATGCCAGCTCCTTTCATTCAGTCAGTAGCTTCAATCATTTCTGGACGTTTTTCAATGGCAAAAATCAATGAATATTGTAAATGCACAAACAGTAATTTCTCCGCATTGCAAGGTGCAATTCTGAAATTTTTTGCTTTTTCCTGCTCCTCTTAGCATGATAAAGAAGATTCAAAGAGAGTGAGATACCAGCTCCTTTCATTCAGTCAGTAGCTTCAATCATTTCTGGACGTTTTTCAATGGCAAAAATCAATGAATATTGTAAATGCACAAACAGTAATTTCTCCGCATTGCAAGGTGCAATTCTGAAATTTTTTGCTTTTTCCTGCTCCTCTTAGCATGATAAAGAAGATTCAAAGAGAGTGAGATTCCAGCTCCTTTCATTCAGTCAGTAGCTTCAAACATTTCTGGTATATGAATAACATGATGTTTTTCAATGGCAAAAATCAATGAATATTGTAAATGCACAAACAGTAATTTCTCTGCATTGCAAGGTGCAATTCTGAAATTTTTTGCTTTTTCCTGCTCCTCTTAGCATGATAAAGAAGATTCAAAGAGAGTGAGATGCCTGCTCCTTTCATTCAGTCAGTAGCTTCAATCATTTCTGGATGTTTTTCAATGGCAAAAATCAATGAATATTGTAAATGCACAAACAGTAATTTCTCCGCATTGCAAGGTGCAATTCTGAAATTTTTTGCTTTTTCCTGCTCCTCTTAGCATGATAAAGAAGATTCAAAGAGAGTGAGATGCCAGCTCCTTTCATTCAGTCAGTAGCTTCAAACATTTCTGGTATATGAATAACATGATGTTTTTCAATGGCAAGAATCAATGAATATTGTAAATGCACAAACAGAAATTTCTCCGCATTGCAAGGTGCAATTCTGAAATTTTTTGCTTTTTCCTGCTCCTCTTAGCATGATAAAGAAGATTCAAAGAGAGTGAAATGCCAGCTCCTTTCATTCAGTCAGTAGCTTCAATCATTTCTGGACATTTTTCAATGGCAAAAATCAATGAATATTGGAAATGCACAAACAGTAATTTCTCCGCATTGCAAGGTGCAATTCTGAAATTTTTTGCTTTTTCCTGCTCCTCTTAGCATGATAAAGAAGATTCAAAGAGAGTGAGATGCCAGCTCCTTTCATTCAGTCAGTAGCTTCAAACATTTCTGGTATATGAATTACATGATGTTTTTCAATGGCAAAAATCAATGAATATTGTAAATGCACAAACAGTAATTTCTCCGCATTGCAAGGTGCAATTCTGAAATTTTTTGCTTTTTCCTGCTCCTCTTAGCATGATAAAGAAGATTCAAAGAGAGTGAGATGCCAGCTCCTTTCATTCAGTCAGTAGCTTCAATCATTTCTGGACGTTTTTCAATGGCAAAAATCATTGAATATTGTAAATGCACAAACAGTAATTTCTCCGCATTGCAAGGTGCAATTCTGAAATTTTTTTACTTTTTCCTGCTCCTCTTAGCATGATAAAGAAGATTCAAAGAGAGAGAGATGCCAGCTCCTTTCATTCAGTCAGTAGCTTCAATCATTTCTGGTATATGAATAACATGATGTTTTTCAATGGCAAAAATCAATGAATATTGTAAATGCACAAACAGTAATTTCTCTGCATTGCAAGGTGCAATTCTGAAATTTTTTGCTTTTTCCTGCTCCTCTTAGCATGATAAAGAAGATTCAAAGAGAGTGAGATGCCAGCTTCTTTCATTCAGTCAGTAGCTTCAATCATTTCTGGACGTTTTTCAATGGCAAAAATCAATGAATATTGTAAATGCACAAACAGTAATTTCTCCGCAGTGCAAGGTGCAATTCTGAAATTTTTTGCTTTTTCCTGCTCCTCTTAGCATGATAAACAAGATTCAAAGAGAGTGAGATGCCAGCTCCTTTCATTCAGTCAGTAGCTTCAATTATTTCTGGACGTTTTTCAATGGCAAAAATCAATGAATATTGTAAATGCACAAACAGTAATTTCTCCGCATTGCAAGGTGCAATTCTGAAAGTTTTTGCTTTTTCCTGCTCCTCTTAGCATGATAAAGAAGATTCAAAGAGAGTGAGATGCCAGCTCCTTTCATTCAGTCAGTAGCTTCAATCATTTCTGGACGTTTTTCAATGGCAAAAATCAATGAATATTGTAAATGCACAAACAGTAATTTCTCCGCATTGCAAGGTGCAATTCTGAAATTTTTTGCTTTTTCCTGCTCCTCTTAGCATGATAAAGAAAATTCAAAGAGAGTGAGATGCCAGCTCCTTTCATTCAGTCAGTAGCTTCAAACATTTCTGGTATATGAATAACATGATGTTTTTCAATGGCAAAAATCAATGAATATTGTAAATGCACAAACAGTAATTTCTCTGCATTGCAAGGTGCAATTCTGAAATTTTTTGCTTTTTCCTGCTCCTCTTAGCATGATAAAAAATATTCAAAGAGAGTGAGATGCCAGCTCCTTTCATTCAGTCAGTAGCTTCAAACATTTCTGGTATATGAATAACATGATGTTTTTCAATGGCAAAAATCAATGAATATTGTAAATGCACAAACAGTAATTTCTCCGCATTGCAAGGTGCAATTCTGAAATTTTTTGCTTTTTCCTGCTCCTCTTAGCATGATAAAGAAGATTCAAAGAGAGTGAGATGCCAGCTCCTTTCATTCAGTCAGTAGCTTCAATCATTTCTGGACGTTTTTCAATGGCAAAAATCAATGAATATTGTAAATGCACAAACAGTAATTTCTCCGCATTGCAAGGTGCAATTCTGAAATTTTTTGCTTTTTCCTGCTCCTCTTAGCATGATAAAGAAGATTCAAAGAGAGTGAGATACCAGCTCCTTTCATTCAGTCAGTAGCTTCAATCATTTCTGGACGTTTTTCAATGGCAAAAATCAATGAATATTGTAAATGCACAAACAGTAATTTCTCCGCATTGCAAGGTGCAATTCTGAAATTTTTTGCTTTTTCCTGCTCCTCTTAGCATGATAAAGAAGATTCAAAGAGAGTGAAATGCCAGCTCCTTTCATTCAGTCAGTAGCTTCAATCATTTCTGGACATTTTTCAATGGCAAAAATCAATGAATATTGTAAATGCACAAACAGTAATTTCTCCGCATTGCAAGGTGCAATTCTGAAATTTTTTGCTTTTTCCTGCTCCTCTTAGCATGATAAAGAAGATTCAAAGAGAGTGAGATGCCAGCTCCTTTCATTCAGTCAGTAGCTTCAATCATTTCTGGACGTTTTTCAATGGCAAAAATCAATGAATATTGTAAATGCACAAACAGTAATTTCTCCGCATTGCAAGGTGCAATTCTGAAATTTTTTGCTTTTTCCTGCTCCTCTTAGCATGATAAAGAAGATTCAAAGAGAGTGAGATACCAGCTCCTTTCATTCAGTCAGTAGCTTCAATCATTTCTGGACGTTTTTCAATGGCAAAAATCAATGAATATTGTAAATGCACAAACAGTAATTTCTCCGCATTGCAAGGTGCAATTCTGAAATTTTTTGCTTTTTCCTGCTCCTCTTAGCATGATAAAGAAGATTCAAAGAGAGTGAGATTCCAGCTCCTTTCATTCAGTCAGTAGCTTCAAACATTTCTGGTATATGAATAACATGATGTTTTTCAATGGCAAAAATCAATGAATATTGTAAATGCACAAACAGTAATTTCTCTGCATTGCAAGGTGCAATTCTGAAATTTTTTGCTTTTTCCTGCTCCTCTTAGCATGATAAAGAAGATTCAAAGAGAGTGAGATGCCTGCTACTTTCATTCAGTCAGTAGCTTCAATCATTTCTGGATGTTTTTCAATGGCAAAAATCAATGAATATTGTAAATGCACAAACAGTAATTTCTCCGCATTGCAAGGTGCAATTCTGAAATTTTTTGCTTTTTCCTGCTCCTCTTAGCATGATAAAGAAGATTCAAAGAGAGTGAGATGCCAGCTCCTTTCATTCAGTCAGTAGCTTCAAACATTTCTGGTATATGAATAACATGATGTTTTTCAATGGCAAGAATCAATGAATATTGTAAATGCACAAACAGAAATTTCTCCGCATTGCAAGGTGCAATTCTGAAATTTTTTGCTTTTTCCTGCTCCTCTTAGCATGATAAAGAAGATTCAAAGAGAGTGAAATGCCAGCTCCTTTCATTCAGTCAGTAGCTTCAATCATTTCTGGACATTTTTCAATGGCAAAAATCAATGAATATTGGAAATGCACAAACAGTAATTTCTCCGCATTGCAAGGTGCAATTCTGAAATTTTTTGCTTTTTCCTGCTCCTCTTAGCATGATAAAGAAGATTCAAAGAGAGTGAGATGCCAGCTCCTTTCATTCAGTCAGTAGCTTCAAACATTTCTGGTATATGAATTACATGATGTTTTTCAATGGCAAAAATCAATGAATATTGTAAATGCACAAACAGTAATTTCTCCGCATTGCAAGGTGCAATTCTGAAATTTTTTGCTTTTTCCTGCTCCTCTTAGCATGATAAAGAAGATTCAAAGAGAGTGAGATGCCAGCTCCTTTCATTCAGTCAGTAGCTTCAATCATTTCTGGACGTTTTTCAATGGCAAAAATCATTGAATATTGTAAATGCACAAACAGTAATTTCTCCGCATTGCAAGGTGCAATTCTGAAATTTTTTTACTTTTTCCTGCTCCTCTTAGCATGATAAAGAAGATTCAAAGAGAGAGAGATGCCAGCTCCTTTCATTCAGTCAGTAGCTTCAATCATTTCTGGTATATGAATAACATGATGTTTTTCAATGGCAAAAATCAATGAATATTGTAAATGCACAAACAGTAATTTCTCTGCATTGCAAGGTGCAATTCTGAAATTTTTTGCTTTTTCCTGCTCCTCTTAGCATGATAAAGAAGATTCAAAGAGAGTGAGATGCCAGCTCCTTTCATTCAGTCAGTAGCTTCAATCATTTCTGGACGTTTTTCAATGGCAAAAATCAATGAATATTGTAAATGCACAAACAGTAATTTCTCCGCAGTGCAAGGTGCAATTCTGAAATTTTTTGCTTTTTCCTGCTCCTCTTAGCATGATAAACAAGATTCAAAGAGAGTGAGATGCCAGCTCCTTTCATTCAGTCAG
This sequence comes from Phyllobates terribilis, assembly GCF_046119375.1. NCBI lineage: Eukaryota > Metazoa > Chordata > Amphibia > Anura > Dendrobatidae > Phyllobates > Phyllobates terribilis. The sequence continues at coordinate 769,768 of NW_027363348.1, forward strand.
TAGCTTCAATTATTTCTGGACGTTTTTCAATGGCAAAAATCAATGAATATTGTAAATGCACAAACAGTAATTTCTCCGCATTGCAAGGTGCAATTCTGAAAGTTTTTGCTTTTTCCTGCTCCTCTTAGCATGATAAAGAAGATTCAAAGAGAGTGAGATGCCAGCTCCTTTCATTCAGTCAGTAGCTTCAATCATTTCTGGACGTTTTTCAATGGCAAAAATCAATGAATATTGTAAATGCACAAACAGTAATTTCTCCGCATTGCAAGGTGCAATTCTGAAATTTTTTGCTTTTTCCTGCTCCTCTTAGCATGATAAAGAAAATTCAAAGAGAGTGAGATGCCAGCTCCTTTCATTCAGTCAGTAGCTTCAAACATTTCTGGTATATGAATAACATGATGTTTTTCAATGGCAAAAATCAATGAATATTGTAAATGCACAAACAGTAATTTCTCTGCATTGCAAGGTGCAATTCTGAAATTTTTTGCTTTTTCCTGCTCCTCTTAGCATGATAAAGAAGATTCAAAGAGAGTGAGATGCCAGCTCCTTTCATTCAGTCAGTAGCTTCAATCATTTCTGGACGTTTTTCAATGGCAAAAATCAATGAATATTGTAAATGCACAAACAGTAATTTCTCCGCATTGCAAGGTGCAATTCTGAAATTTTTTGCTTTTTCCTGCTCCTCTTAGCATGATAAACAAGATTCAAAGAGAGTGAGATGCCAGCTCCTTTCATTCAGTCAGTAGCTTCAATTATTTCTGGACGTTTTTCAATGGCAAAAATCAATGAATATTGTAAATGCACAAACAGTAATTTCTCCGCATTGCAAGGTGCAATTCTGAAAGTTTTTGCTTTTTCCTGCTCCTCTTAGCATGATAAAGAAGATTCAAAGAGAGTGAGATGCCATCTCCTTTCATTCAGTCAGTAGCTTCAATCATTTCTGGACGTTTTTCAATGGCAAAAATCAATGAATATTGTAAATGCACAAACAGTAATTTCTCCGCATTGCAAGGTGCAATTCTGAAATTTTTTGCTTTTTCCTGCTCCTCTTAGCATGATAAAGAAAATTCAAAGAGAGTGAGATGCCAGCTCCTTTCATTCAGTCAGTAGCTTCAAACATTTCTGGTATATGAATAACATGATGTTTTTCAATGGCAAAAATCAATGAATATTGTAAATGCACAAACAGTAATTTCTACGCATTGCAAGTTGCAATTCTGAAATTTTTTGCTTTTCCTGCTCCTCTTAGCATGATAAAGAAGATTCAAAGAGAGTGAGATGCCAGCTCCTTTCATTCAGTCAGTAGCTTCAATCATTTCTGGACGTTTTTCAATGGCAAAAATCAATGAATATTGTAAATGCACAAACAGTAATTTCTCCGCATTGCAAGGTGCAATTCTGAAATTTTTTGCTTTTTCCTGCTCCTCTTAGCATGATAAAGAAGATTCAAAGAGAGTGAGATGCCAGCTCCTTTCATTCAGTCAGTAGCTTCAAACATTTCTGGTATATGAATAACATGATGTTTTTCAATGGCAAAAATCAATGAATATTGTAAATGCACAAACAGTAATTTATCCGCATTGCAAGGTGCAATTCTGAAATTTTTTGCTTTTTCCTGCTCCTCTTAGCATGATAAAGAAGATTCAAAGAGAGTGAGATGCCAGCTCCTTTCATTCAGTCAGTAGCTTCAATCATTTCTGGACGTTTTTCAATGGCAAAAATCAATGAATATTGTAAATGCACAAGCAGTAATTTCTCCGCATTGCAAGGTGCAATTCTGAAATTTTTTGCTTTTTCCTGCTCCTCTTAGCATGATAAAGAAGATTCAAAGAGAGTGAGATGCCAGCTCCTTTCATTCAGTCAGTAGCTTCAAACATTTCTGGTATATGAATAACATGATGTTTTTCAAGGGCAAAAATCAATGAATATTGTAAATGCACAAACAGTAATTTCTCCGCATTGCAAGGTGCAATTCTGAAATTTTTTGCTTTTTCCTGCTCCTCTTAGCATGATAAAGAAGATTCAAAGAGAGTGAGATGCCAGCTCCTTTCATTCAGTCAGTAGCTTCAATCATTTCTGGACGTTTTTCAATGGCAAAAATCAATGAATATTGTAAATGCACAAACAGTAATTTCTCCGCATTGCAAGGTGCAATTCTGAAATTTTTTGCTTTTTCCTGCTCCTCTTAGCATGATAAAGAAGATTCAAAGAGAGTGAGATGCCAGCTCCTTTCATTCAGTCAGTAGCTTCAATCATTTCTGGACGTTTTTCAATGGCAAAAATCAATGAATATTGTAAATGCACAAACAGTAATTTCTCCGCATTGCAAGGTGCAATTCTGAAATTTTTTGCTTTTTCCTGCTCCTCTTAGCATGATAAAGAAGATTCAAAGAGAGTGAGATGCCAGCTCCTTTCATTCAGTCAGTAGCTTCAAACATTTCTGGTATATGAATAACATGATGTTTTTCAATGACAAAAATCAATGAATATTGTAAATGCACAAACAGTAATTTCTCCGCATTGCAAGGTGCAATTCTGAAATTTTTTGCTTTTTCCTGCTCCTCTTAGCATGATAAAGAAGATTCAAAGAGAGTGAGATGCCAGCTCCTTTCATTCAGTCAGTAGCTTCAAACATTTCTGGTATATGAATAACAAGATGTTTTTCAATGGCAAAAATCAATGAATATTGTAAATGCACAAACAGTAATTTCTCTGCATTGCAAGGTGCAATTCTGAAATTTTTTGCTTTTTCCTGCTCCTCTTAGCATGATAAAAAATATTCAAAGAGAGTGAGATGCCAGCTCCTTTCATTCAGTCAGTAGCTTCAAACATTTCTGGTATATGAATAACATGATGTTTTTCAATGGCAAAAATCAATGAATATTGTAAATGCACAAACAGTAATTTCTCCGCATTGCAAGGTGCAATTCTGAAATTTTTTGCTTTTTCCTGCTCCTCTTAGCATGATAAAGAAGATTCAAAGAGAGTGAGATGCCAGCTCCTTTCATTCAGTCAGTAGCTTCAATCATTTCTGGACGTTTTTCAATGGCAAAAATCAATGAATATTGTAAATGCACAAACAGTAATTTCTCCGCATTGCAAGGTGCAATTCTGAAATTTTTTGCTTTTTCCTGCTCCTCTTAGCATGATAAAGAAGATTCAAAGAGAGTGAGATACCAGCTCCTTTCATTCAGTCAGTAGCTTCAATCATTTCTGGACGTTTTTCAATGGCAAAAATCAATGAATATTGTAAATGCACAAACAGTAATTTCTCCGCATTGCAAGGTGCAATTCTGAAATTTTTTGCTTTTTCCTGCTCCTCTTAGCATGATAAAGAAGATTCAAATTGAGTGAGATGCCAGCTCCTTTCATTCAGTCAGTAGCTTCAATCATTTCTGGACGTTTTTCAATGGCAAAAATCAATGAATATTGTAAATGCACAGACAGTAATTTCTCCGCATTGCAAGGTGCAATTCTGAAATTTTTTGCTTTTTCCTGCTCCTCTTAGCATGATAAAGAAGATTCAAAGAGAGTGAGATGTCAGCTCCTTTCATTCAGTCAGTAGCTTCAAACATTTCTGGTATATGAATAACATGATGTTTTTCAATGGCAAAAATCAATGAATATTGTAAATGCACAAACAGTAATTTCTCCGCATTGCAAGGTGCAATTCTGAAATTTTTTGCTTTTTCCTGCTCCTCTTAGCATGATAAAGAAGATTCAAAGAGAGTAAGATGCCAGATCCTTTCATTCAGTCAGTAGCTTCAATCATTTCTGGACGTTTTTCAATGGCAAAAATCAATGAATATTGTAAATGCACAAACAGTAATTTCTCCGCATTGCAAGGTGCAATTCTGAAATTTTTTGCTTTTTCCTGCTCCTCTTAGCATGATAAAAAAGATTCAAAGAGAGTGAGATGCCAGCTCCTTTCATTCAGTCAGTAGCTTCAATCATTTCTGGACGTTTTTCAATGGCAAAAATCAATGAATATTGTAAATGCACAAACAGTAATTTCTCCGCATTGCAAGGTGCAATTCTGAAATTTTTTGCTTTTTCCTGCTCCTCTTAGCATGATAAAGAAGATTCAAAGAGAGTGAGATGCCAGCTCCTTTCATTCAGTCAGTAGCTTCAAACATTTCTGGAATATGAATAACATGATGTTTTTCAATGGCAAAAATCAATGAATATTGTAAATGCACAAACAGTAATTTCTCCGCATTGCAAGATGCAATTCTGAAATTTTTTGCTTTTTCCTGCTCCTCTTAGCATGATAAAGAAGATTCAAAGAGAGTGAGATGCCAGCTCCTTTCATTCAGTCAGTAGCTTCAATCATTTCTGGACGTTTTTCAATGGCAAAAATCAATGAATATTGTAAATGCACAAACAGTAATTTCTCCGCATTGCAAGGTGCAGTTCTGAAATTTTTTGCTTTTTCCTGCTCCTCTTAGCATGATAAAGAAGATTCAAAGAGAGTGAGATGCCAGCTCCTTTCATTCAGTCAGTAGCTTCAATCATTTCTGGACGTTTTTCAATGGCAAAAATCAATGAATATTGTAAATGCACAAACAGTAATTTCTCCGCATTGCAAGGTGCAATTCTGAAATTTTTTGCTTTTTCCTGCTCCTCTTAGCATGACAAAGAAGATTCAAAGAGAGTGAGATGCCAGCTCCTTTCATTCAGTCAGTAGCCTCAATCATTTCTGGACGTTTTTCAATGGCAAAAATCAATGAATATTAAAAATGCACAAACAGTAATTTCTCCGCATTGCAAGGTGCAATTCTGAAATTTTTTGCTTTTTCCTGCTCCTCTTAGCATGATAAAGAGGATTCAAAGAGAGTGAGATGCCAGCTCCTTTCATTCAGTCAGTAGCTTCAATCATTTCTGGACGTTTTTCAATGGCAAAAATCAATGAATATTGTAAATGCACAAACAGTAATTTCTCCGCATTGCAAGGTGCAATTCTGAAATTTTTTGCTTTTTCCTGCTCCTCTTAGCATGATAAAGAAGATTCAAAGAGAGTGAGATGCCAGCTCCTTTCATTCAGTCAGTAGCTTCAAACATTTCTGGTATATGAATAACATGATGTTTTTCAATGGCAAGAATCAATGAATATTGTAAATGCACAAACAGAAATTTCTCCGCATTGCAAGGTGCAATTCTGAAATTTTTTGCTTTTTCCTGCTCCTCTTAGCATGATAAAGAAGATTCAAAGAGAGTGAAATGCCAGCTCCTTTCATTCAGTCAGTAGCTTCAATCATTTCTGGACATTTTTCAATGGCAAAAATCAATGAATATTGGAAATGCACAAACAGTAATTTCTCCGCATTGCAAGGTGCAATTCTGAAATTTTTTGCTTTTTCCTGCTCCTCTTAGCATGATAAAGAAGATTCAAAGAGAGTGAGATGCCAGCTCCTTTCATTCAGTCAGTAGCTTCAAACATTTCTGGTATATGAATTACATGATGTTTTTCAATGGCAAAAATCAATGAATATTGTAAATGCACAAACAGTAATTTCTCCGCATTGCAAGGTGCAATTCTGAATTTTTTTGCTTTTTCCTGCTCCTCTTAGCATGATAAAGAAGATTCAAAGAGAGTGAGATGCCAGCTCCTTTCATTCAGTCAGTAGCTTCAATCATTTCTGGACGTTTTTCAATGGCAAAAATCATTGAATATTGTAAATGCACAAACAGTAATTTCTCCGCATTGCAAGGTGCAATTCTGAAATTTTTTTACTTTTTCCTGCTCCTCTTAGCATGATAAAGAAGATTCAAAGAGAGAGAGATGCCAGCTCCTTTCATTCAGTCAGTAGCTTCAATCATTTCTGGTATATGAATAACATGATGTTTTTCAATGGCAAAAATCAATGAATATTGTAAATGCACAAACAGTAATTTCTCTGCATTGCAAGGTGCAATTCTGAAATTTTTTGCTTTTTCCTGCTCCTCTTAGCATGATAAAGAAGATTCAAAGAGAGTGAGATGCCAGCTCCTTTCATTCAGTCAGTAGCTTCAATCATTTCTGGACGTTTTTCAATGGCAAAAATCATTGAATATTGTAAATGCACAAACAGTAATTTCTCCGCATTGCAAGGTGCAATTCTGAAATTTTTTTACTTTTTCCTGCTCCTCTTAGCATGATAAAGAAGATTCAAAGAGAGAGAGATGCCAGCTCCTTTCATTCAGTCAGTAGCTTCAATCATTTCTGGTATATGAATAACATGATGTTTTTCAATGGCAAAAATCAATGAATATTGTAAATGCACAAACAGTAATTTCTCTGCATTGCAAGGTGCAATTCTGAAATTTTTTGCTTTTTCCTGCTCCTCTTAGCATGATAAAGAAGATTCAAAGAGAGTGAGATGCCAGCTCCTTTCATTCAGTCAGTAGCTTCAATAATTTCTGGACGTTTTTCAATGGCAAAAATCAATGAATATTGTAAATGCACAAACAGTAATTTCTCCGCAGTGCAAGGTGCAATTCTGAAATTTTTTGCTTTTTCCTGCTCCTCTTAGCATGATAAACAAGATTCAAAGAGAGTGAGATGCCAGCTCCTTTCATTCAGTCAGTAGCTTCAATTATTTCTGGACGTTTTTCAATGGCAAAAATCAATGAATATTGTAAATGCACAAACAGTAATTTCTCCGCATTGCAAGGTGCAATTCTGAAAGTTTTTGCTTTTTCCTGCTCCTCTTAGCATGATAAAGAAGATTCAAAGAGAGTGAGATGCCAGCTCCTTTCATTCAGTCAGTAGCTTCAATCATTTCTGGACGTTTTTCAATGGCAAAAATCAATGAATATTGTAAATGCACAAACAGTAATTTCTCCGCATTGCAAGGTGCAATTCTGAAATTTTTTGCTTTTTCCTGCTCCTCTTAGCATGATAAAGAAGATTCAAAGAGAGTGAGATGCCAGCTCCTTTCATTCAGTCAGTAGCTTCAAACATTTCTGGTATATGAATAACATGATGTTTTTCAATGGCAAAAATCAATGAATATTGTAAATGCACAAACAGTAATTTATCCGCATTGCAAGGTGCAATTCTGAAATTTTTTGCTTTTTCCTGCTCCTCTTAGCATGATAAAGAAGATTCAAAGAGAGTGAGATGCCAGCTCCTTTCATTCAGTCAGTAGCTTCAATCATTTCTGGACGTTTTTCAATGGCAAAAATCATTGAATATTGTAAATGCACAAACAGTAATTTCTCCGCATTGCAAGGTGCAATTCTGAAATTTTTTTACTTTTTCCTGCTCCTCTTAGCATGATAAAGAAGATTCAAAGAGAGAGAGATGCCAGCTCCTTTCATTCAGTCAGTAGCTTCAATCATTTCTGGTATATGAATAACATGATGTTTTTCAATGGCAAAAATCAATGAATATTGTAAATGCACAAACAGTAATTTCTCTGCATTGCAAGGTGCAATTCTGAAATTTTTTGCTTTTTCCTGCTCCTCTTAGCATGATAAAGAAGATTCAAAGAGAGTGAGATGCCAGCTCCTTTCATTCAGTCAGTAGCTTCAATCATTTCTGGACGTTTTTCAATGGCAAAAATCATTGAATATTGTAAATGCACAAACAGTAATTTCTCCGCATTGCAAGGTGCAATTCTGAAATTTTTTTACTTTTTCCTGCTCCTCTTAGCATGATAAAGAAGATTCAAAGAGAGAGAGATGCCAGCTCCTTTCATTCAGTCAGTAGCTTCAATCATTTCTGGTATATGAATAACATGATGTTTTTCAATGGCAAAAATCAATGAATATTGTAAATGCACAAACAGTAATTTCTCTGCATTGCAAGGTGCAATTCTGAAATTTTTTGCTTTTTCCTGCTCCTCTTAGCATGATAAAGAAGATTCAAAGAGAGTGAGATGCCAGCTCCTTTCATTCAGTCAGTAGCTTCAATAATTTCTGGACGTTTTTCAATGGCAAAAATCAATGAATATTGTAAATGCACAAACAGTAATTTCTCCGCAGTGCAAGGTGCAATTCTGAAATTTTTTGCTTTTTCCTGCTCCTCTTAGCATGATAAACAAGATTCAAAGAGAGTGAGATGCCAGCTCCTTTCATTCAGTCAGTAGCTTCAATTATTTCTGGACGTTTTTCAATGGCAAAAATCAATGAATTTTGTAAATGCACAAACAGTAATTTCTCCGCATTGCAAGGTGCAATTCTGAAAGTTTTTGCTTTTTCCTGCTCCTCTTAGCATGATAAAGAAGATTCAAAGAGAGTGAGATGCCAGCTCCTTTCATTCAGTCAGTAGCTTCAATCATTTCTGGACGTTTTTCAATGGCAAAAATCAATGAATATTGTAAATGCACAAACAGTAATTTCTCCGCATTGCAAGGTGCAATTCTGAAATTTTTTGCTTTTTCCTGCTCCTCTTAGCATGATAAAGAAGATTCAAAGAGAGTGAGATGCCAGCTCCTTTCATTCAGTCAGTAGCTTCAAACATTTCTGGTATATGAATAACATGATGTTTTTCAATGGCAAAAATCAATGAATATTGTAAATGCACAAACAGTAATTTATCCGCATTGCAAGGTGCAATTCTGAAATTTTTTGCTTTTTCCTGCTCCTCTTAGCATGATAAAGAAGATTCAAAGAGAGTGAGATGCCAGCTCCTTTCATTCAGTCAGTAGCTTCAATCATTTCTGGACGATTTTCAATGGCAAAAATCAATGAATATTGTAAATGCACAAGCAGTAATTTCTCCGCATTGCAAGGTGCAATTCTGAAATTTTTTGCTTTTTCCTGCTCCTCTTAGCATGATAAAGAAGATTCAAAGAGAGTGAGATGCCAGCTCCTTTCATTCAGTCAGTAGCTTCAAACATTTCTGGTATATGAATAACATGATGTTTTTCAAGGGCAAAAATCAATGAATATTGTAAATGCACAAACAGTAATTTCTCCGCATTGCAAGGTGCAATTCTGAAATTTTTTGCTTTTTCCTGCTCCTCTTAGCATGATAAAGAAGATTCAAAGAGAGTGAGATGCCAGCTCCTTTCATTCAGTCAGTAGCTTCAATCATTTCTGGACGTTTTTCAATGGCAAAAATCAATGAATATTGTAAATGCACAAACAGTAATTTCTCCGCATTGCAAGGTGCAATTCTGAAATTTTTTGCTTTTTCCTGCTCCTCTTAGCATGATAAAGAAGATTCAAAGAGAGTGAGATGCCAGCTCCTTTCATTCAGTCAGTAGCTTCAATCATTTCTGGACGTTTTTCAATGGCAAAAATCAATGAATATTGTAAATGCACAAACAGTAATTTCTCCGCATTGCAAGGTGCAATTCTGAAATTTTTTGCTTTTTCCTGCTCCTCTTAGCATGATAAAGAAGATTCAAAGAGAGTGAGATGCCAGCTCCTTTCATTCAGTCAGTAGCTTCAAACATTTCTGGTATATGAATAACATGATGTTTTTCAATGACAAAAATCAATGAATATTGTAAATGCACAAACAGTAATTTCTCCGCATTGCAAGGTGCAATTCTGAAATTTTTTGCTTTTTCCTGCTCCTCTTAGCATGATAAAGAAGATTCAAAGAGAGTGAGATGCCAGCTCCTTTCATTCAGTCAGTAGCTTCAATCATTTCTGGACGTTTTTCAATTATAAAAATCAATGAATATTGTGAATGCACAAACAGTAATTTCTCCGCATTGCAAGGTGCAATTCTGAAATTTTTTACTTTTTCCTGCTCCTCTTAGCATGATAAAGAAGATTCAAAGAGAGTGAGATGCCAGCTCCTTTCATTCAGTCAGTAGCTTCAAACATTTCTGGTATATGAATAACAAGATGTTTTTCAATGGCAAAAATCAATGAATATTGTAAATGCACAAACAGTAATTTCTCCGCATTGCAAGGTGCAATTCTGAAATTTTTTGCTTTTTCCTGCTCCTCTTAGCATGATAAAAAATATTCAAAGAGAGTGAGATGCCAGCTCCTTTCATTCAGTCAGTAGCTTCAAACATTTCTGGTATATGAATAACATGATGTTTTTCAATGGCAAAAATCAATGAATATTGTAAATGCACAAACAGTAATTTCTCCGCATTGCAAGGTGCAATTCTGAAATTTTTTGCTTTTTCCTGCTCCTCTTAGCATGATAAAGAAGATTCAAAGAGAGTGAGACGCCAGCTCCTTTCATTCAGTCAGTAGCTTCAATCATTTCTGGACGTTTTTCAATGGCAAAAATCAATGAATATTGTAAATGCACAAACAGTAATTTCTCCGCATTGCAAGGTGCAATTCTGAAATTTTTTGCTTTTTCCTGCTCCTCTTAGCATGATAAAGAAGATTCAAAGAGAGTGAGATACCAGCTCCTTTCATTCAGTCAGTAGCTTCAATCATTTCTGGACGTTTTTCAATGGCAAAAATCAATGAATATTGTAAATGCACAAACAGTAATTTCTCCGCATTGCAAGGTGCAATTCTGAAATTTTTTACTTTTTCCTGCTCCTCTTAGCATGATAAAGAAGATTCAAAGAGAGTGAAATGCCAGCTCCTTTCATTCAGTCAGTAGCTTCAATCATTTCTGGACATTTTTCAATGGCAAAAATCAATGAATATTGTAAATGCACAAACAGTAATTTCTCCGCATTGCAAGGTGCAATTCTGAAATTTTTTGCTTTTTCCTGCTCCTCTTAGCATGATAAAGAAGATTCAAAGAGAGTGAGATGCCAGCTCCTTTCATTCAGTCAGTAGCTTCAATCATTTCTGGACGTTTTTCAATGGCAAAAATCAATGAATATTGTAAATGCACAAACAGTAATTTCTCCGCATTGCAAGGTGCAATTCTGAAATTTTTTGCTTTTTCCTGCTCCTCTTAGCATGATAAAAAATATTCAAAGAGAGTGAGATGCCAGCTCCTTTCATTCAGTCAGTAGCTTCAAACATTTCTGGTATATGAATAACATGATGTTTTTCAATGGCAAAAATCAATGAATATTGTAAATGCACAAACAGTAATTTCTCCGCATTGCAAGGTGCAATTCTGAAATTTTTTGCTTTTTCCTGCTCCTCTTAGCATGATAAAAAATATTCAAAGAGAGTGAGATGCCAGCTCCTTTCATTCAGTCAGTAGCTTCAAACATTTCTGGTATATGAATAACATGATGTTTTTCAATGGCAAAAATCAATGAATATTGTAAATGCACAAACAGTAATTTCTCCGCATTGCAAGGTGCAATTCTGAAATTTTTTGCTTTTTCCTGCTCCTCTTAGCATGATAAAGAAGATTCAAAGAGAGTGAGATGCCAGCTCCTTTCATTCAGTCAGTAGCTTCAATCATTTCTGGACGTTTTTCAATGGCAAAAATCAATGAATATTGTAAATGCACAAACAGTAATTTCTCCGCATTGCAAGGTGCAATTCTGAAATTTTTTGCTTTTTCCTGCTCCTCTTAGCATGATAAAGAAGATTCAAAGAGAGTGAGATACCAGCTCCTTTCATTCAGTCAGTAGCTTCAATCATTTCTGGACGTTTTTCAATGGCAAAAATCAATGAATATTGTAAATGCACAAACAGTAATTTCTCCGCATTGCAAGGTGCAATTATGAAATTTTTTGCTTTTTCCTGCTCCTCTTAGCATGATAAAGAAGATTCAAAGAGAGTGAAATGCCAGCTCCTTTCATTCAGTCAGTAGCTTCAATCATTTCTGGACATTTTTCAATGGCAAAAATCAATGAATATTGTAAATGCACAAACAGTAATTTCTCCGCATTGCAAGGTGCAATTCTGAAATTTTTTGCTTTTTCCTGCTCCTCTTAGCATGATAAAGAAGATTCAAAGAGAGTGAGATGCCAGCTCCTTTCATTCAGTCAGTAGCTTCAATCATTTCTGGACGTTTTTCAATGGCAAAAATCAATGAATATTGTAAATGCACAAACAGTAATTTCTCCGCATTGCAAGGTGCAATTCTGAAATTTTTTGCTTTTTCCTGCTCCTCTTAGCATGATAAAGAAGATTCAAAGAGAGTGAGATACCAGCTCCTTTCATTCAGTCAGTAGCTTCAATCATTTCTGGACGTTTTTCAATGGCAAAAATCAATGAATATTGTAAATGCACAAACAGTAATTTCTCCGCATTGCAAGGTGCAATTCTGAAATTTTTTGCTTTTTCCTGCTCCTCTTAGCATGATAAAGAAGATTCAAAGAGAGTGAGATGCCAGCTCCTTTCATTCAGTCAGTAGCTTCAATCATTTCTGGACGTTTTTCAATGGCAAAAATCAATGAATATTGTAAATGCACAAACAGTAATTTCTCCGCATTGCAAGGTGCAATTCTGAAATTTTTTGCTTTTTCCTGCTCCTCTTAGCATGATAAAGAAGATTCAAAGAGAGTGAGATTCCAGCTCCTTTCATTCAGTCAGTAGCTTCAAACATTTCTGGTATATGAATAACATGATGTTTTTCAATGGCAAAAATCAATGAATATTGTAAATGCACAAACAGTAATTTCGCTGCATTGCAAGGTGCAATTCTGAAATTTTTTGCTTTTTCCTGCTCCTCTTAGCATGATAAAGAAGATTCAAAGAGAGTGAGATGCCTGCTCCTTTCATTCAGTCAGTAGCTTCAATCATTTCTGGATGTTTTTCAATGGCAAAAATCAATGAATATTGTAAATGCACAAACAGTAATTTCTCCGCATTGCAAGGTGCAATTCTGAAATTTTTTGCTTTTTCCTGCTCCTCTTAGCATGATAAAGAAGATTCAAAGAGAGTGAGATGCCAGCTCCTTTCATTCAGTCAGTAGCTTCAAACATTTCTGGTATATGAATAACATGATGTTTTTCAATGGCAAGAATCAATGAATATTGTAAATGCACAAACAGAAATTTCTCCGCATTGCAAGGTGCAATTCTGAAATTTTTTGCTTTTTCCTGCTCCTCTTAGCATGATAAAGAAGATTCAAAGAGAGTGAAATGCCAGCTCCTTTCATTCAGTCAGTAGCTTCAATCATTTCTGGACATTTTTCAATGGCAAAAATCAATGAATATTGGAAATGCACAAACAGTAATTTCTCCGCATTGCAAGGTGCAATTCTGAAATTTTTTGCTTTTTCCTGCTCCTCTTAGCATGATAAAGAAGATTCAAAGAGAGTGAGATGCCAGCTCCTTTCATTCAGTCAGTAGCTTCAAACATTTCTGGTATATGAATTACATGATGTTTTTCAATGGCAAAAATCAATGAATATTGTAAATGCACAAACAGTAATTTCTCCGCATTGCAAGGTGCAATTCTGAAATTTTTTGCTTTTTCCTGCTCCTCTTAGCATGATAAAGAAGATTCAAAGAGAGTGAGATGCCAGCTCCTTTCATTCAGTCAGTAGCTTCAATCATTTCTGGACGTTTTTCAATGGCAAAAATCATTGAATATTGTAAATGCACAAACAGTAATTTCTCCGCATTGCAAGGTGCAATTCTGAAATTTTTTTACTTTTTCCTGCTCCTCTTAGCATGATAAAGAAGATTCAAAGAGAGAGAGATGCCAGCTCCTTTCATTCAGTCAGTAGCTTCAATCATTTCTGGTATATGAATAACATGGTTTTTCAATGGCAAAAATCAATGAATATTGTAAATGCACAAACAGTAATTTCTCTGCATTGCAAGGTGCAATTCTGAAATTTTTTGCTTTTTCCTGCTCCTCTTAGCATGATAAAGAAGATTCAAAGAGAGTGAGATGCCAGCTCCTTTCATTCAGTCAGTAGCTTCAATCATTTCTGGACGTTTTTCAATGGCAAAAATCAATGAATATTGTAAATGCACAAACAGTAATTTCTCCGCAGTGCAAGGTGCAATTCTGAAATTTTTTGCTTTTTCCTGCTCCTCTTAGCATGATAAACAAGATTCAAAGAGAGTGAGATGCCAGCTCCTTTCATTCAGTCAGTAGCTTCAATTATTTCTGGACGTTTTTCAATGGCAAAAATCAATGAATATTGTAAATGCACAAACAGTAATTTCTCCGCATTGCAAGGTGCAATTCTGAAAGTTTTTGCTTTTTCCTGCTCCTCTTAGCATGATAAAGAAGATTCAAAGAGAGTGAGATGCCAGCTCCTTTCATTCAGTCAGTAGCTTCAATCATTTCTGGACGTTTTTCAATGGCAAAAATCAATGAATATTGTAAATGCACAAACAGTAATTTCTCCGCATTGCAAGGTGCAATTCTGAAATTTTTTGCTTTTTCCTGCTCCTCTTAGCATGATAAAGAAAATTCAAAGAGAGTGAGATGCCAGCTCCTTTCATTCAGTCAGTAGCTTCAAACATTTCTGGTATATGAATAACATGATGTTTTTCAATGGCAAAAATCAATGAATATTGTAAATGCACAAACAGTAATTTCTACGCATTGCAAGGTGCAATTCTGAAATTTTTTGCTTTTCCTGCTCCTCTTAGCATGATAAAGAAGATTCAAAGAGAGTGAGATGCCAGCTCCTTTCATTCAGTCAGTAGCTTCAATCATTTCTGGACGTTTTTCAATGGCAAAAATCAATGAATATTGTAAATGCACAAACAGTAATTTCTCCGCATTGCAAGGTGCAATTCTGAAATTTTTTGCTTTTTCCTGCTCCTCTTAGCATGATAAAGAAGATTCAAAGAGAGTGAGATGCCAGCTCCTTTCATTCAGTCAGTAGCTTCAAACATTTCTGGTATATGAATAACATGATGTTTTTCAATGGCAAAAATCAATGAATATTGTAAATGCACAAACAGTAATTTATCCGCATTGCAAGGTGCAATTCTGAAATTTTTTGCTTTTTCCTGCTCCTCTTAGCATGATAAAGAAGATTCAAAGAGAGTGAGATGCCAGCTCCTTTCATTCAGTCAGTAGCTTCAATCATTTCTGGACGTTTTTCAATGGCAAAAATCAATGAATATTGTAAATGCACAAGCAGTAATTTCTCCGCATTGCAAGGTGCAATTCTGAAATTTTTTGCTTTTTCCTGCTCCTCTTAGCATGATAAAGAAGATTCAAAGAGAGTGAGATGCCAGCTCCTTTCATTCAGTCAGTAGCTTCAAACATTTCTGGTATATGAATAACATGATGTTTTTCAAGGGCAAAAATCAATGAATATTGTAAATGCACAAACAGTAATTTCTCCGCATTGCAAGGTGCAATTCTGAAATTTTTTGCTTTTTCCTGCTCCTCTTAGCATGATAAAGAAGATTCAAAGAGAGTGAGATGCCAGCTCCTTTCATTCAGTCAGTAGCTTCAATCATTTCTGGACGTTTTTCAATGGCAAAAATCAATGAATATTGTAAATGCACAAACAGTAATTTCTCCGCATTGCAAGGTGCAATTCTGAAATTTTTTGCTTTTTCCTGCTCCTCTTAGCATGATAAAGAAGATTCAAAGAGAGTGAGATGCCAGCTCCTTTCATTCAGTCAGTAGCTTCAATCATTTCTGGACGTTTTTCAATGGCAAAAATCAATGAATATTGTAAATGCACAAACAGTAATTTCTCCGCATTGCAAGGTGCAATTCTGAAATTTTTTGCTTTTTCCTGCTCCTCTTAGCATGATAAAGAAGATTCAAAGAGAGTGAGATGCCAGCTCCTTTCATTCAGTCAGTAGCTTCAATCATTTCTGGACGTTTTTCAATGGTAAAAATCAATGAATATTGTGAATGCACAAACAGTAATTTCTCCGCATTGCAAGGTGCAATTCTGAAATTTTTTACTTTTTCCTGCTCCTCTTAGCATGATAAAGAAGATTCAAAGAGAGTGAGATGCCAGCTCCTTTCATTCAGTCAGTAGCTTCAAACATTTCTGGTATATGAATAACAAGATGTTTTTCAATGGCAAAAATCAATGAATATTGTAAATGCACAAACAGTAATTTCTCCGCATTGCAAGGTGCAATTCTGAAATTTTTTGCTTTTTCCTGCTCCTCTTAGCATGATAAAAAATATTCAAAGAGAGTGAGATGCCAGCTCCTTTCATTCAGTCAGTAGCTTCAAACATTTCTGGTATATGAATAACATGATGTTTTTCAATGGCAAAAATCAATGAATATTGTAAATGCACAAACAGTAATTTCTCCGCATTGCAAGGTGCAATTCTGAAATTTTTTGCTTTTTCCTGCTCCTCTTAGCATGATAAAGAAGATTCAAAGAGAGTGAGATGCCAGCTCCTTTCATTCAGTCAGTAGCTTCAATCATTTCTGGACGTTTTTCAATGGCAAAAATCAATGAATATTGTAAATGCACAAACAGTAATTTCTCCGCATTGCAAGGTGCAATTCTGAAATTTTTTGCTTTTTCCTGCTCCTCTTAGCATGATAAAGAAGATTCAAAGAGAGTGAGATACCAGCTCCTTTCATTCAGTCAGTAGCTTCAATCATTTCTGGACGTTTTTCAATGGCAAAAATCAATGAATATTGTAAATGCACAAACAGTAATTTCTCCGCATTGCAAGGTGCAATTCTGAAATTTTTTGCTTTTTCCTGCTCCTCTTAGCATGATAAAGAAGATTCAAAGAGAGTGAGATGCCAGCTCCTTTCATTCAGTCAGTAGCTTCAATCATTTCTGGACGTTTTTCAATGGCAAAAATCAATGAATATTGTAAATGCACAGACAGTAATTTCTCCGCATTGCAAGGTGCAATTCTGAAATTTTTTGCTTTTTCCTGCTCCTCTTAGCATGATAAAGAAGATTCAAAGAGAGTGAGATGTCAGCTCCTTTCATTCAGTCAGTAGCTTCAAACATTTCTGGTATATGAATAACATGATGTTTTTCAATGGCAAAAATCAATGAATATTGTAAATGCACAAACAGTAATTTCTCCGCATTGCAAGGTGCAATTCTGAAATTTTTTGCTTTTTCCTGCTCCTCTTAGCATGATAAAGAAGATTCAAAGAGAGTAAGATGCCAGATCCTTTCATTCAGTCAGTAGCTTCAATCATTTCTGGACGTTTTTCAATGGCAAAAATCAATGAATATTGTAAATGCACAAACAGTAATTTCTCCGCATTGCAAGGTGCAATTCTGAAATTTTTTGCTTTTTCCTGCTCCTCTTAGCATGATAAAAAAGATTCAAAGAGAGTGAGATGCCAGCTCCTTTCATTCAGTCAGTAGCTTCAATCATTTCTGGACGTTTTTCAATGGCAAAAAGCAATGAATATTGTAAATGCACAAACAGTAATTTCTCCGCATTGCAAGGTGCAATTCTGAAATTTTTTGCTTTTTCCTGCTCCTCTTAGCATGATAAAGAAGATTCAAAGAGAGTGAGATGCCAGCTCCTTTCATTCAGTCAGTAGCTTCAAACATTTCTGGAATATGAATAACATGATGTTTTTCAATGGCAAAAATCAATGAATATTGTAAATGCACAAACAGTAATTTCTCCGCATTGCAAGATGCAATTCTGAAATTTTTTGCTTTTTCCTGCTCCTATTAGCATGATAAAGAAGATTCAAAGAGAGTGAGATGCCAGCTCCTTTCATTCAGTCAGTAGCTTCAATCATTTCTGGACGTTTTTCAATGGCAAAAATCAATGAATATTGTAAATGCACAAACAGTAATTTCTCCGCATTGCAAGGTGCAATTCTGAAATTTTTTGCTTTTTCCTGCTCCTCTTAGCATGATAAAGAAGATTCAAAGAGAGTGAGATGCCAGCTCCTTTCATTCAGTCAGTAGCTTCAATCATTTCTGGACATTTTTCAATGGCAAAAATCAATGAATATTGTAAATGCACAAACAGTAATTTCTCCGCATTGCAAGGTGCAATTCTGAAATTTTTTGCTTTTTCCTGCTCCTCTTAGCATGACAAAGAAGATTCCAAGAGAGTGAGATGCCAGCTCCTTTCATTCAGTCAGTAGCCTCAATCATTTCTGGACGTTTTTCAATGGCAAAAATCAATGAATATTAAAAATGCACAAACAGTAATTTCTCCGCATTGCAAGGTGCAATTCTGAAATTTTTTGCTTTTTCCTGCTCCTCTTAGCATGATAAAGAGGATTCAAAGAGAGTGAGATGCCAGCTCCTTTCATTCAGTCAGTAGCTTCAATCATTTCTGGACGTTTTTCAATGGCAAAAATCAATGAATATTGTAAATGCACAGACAGTAATTTCTCCGCATTGCAAGGTGCAATTCTGAAATTTTTTGCTTTTTCCTGCTCCTCTTAGCATGATAAAGAAGATTCAAAGAGAGTGAGATGCCAGCTCCTTTCATTCAGTCAGTAGCTTCAATCATTTCTGGACGTTTTTCAATGGCAAAAATCAATGAATATTGTAAATGCACAAACAGTAATTTCTCCGCATTGCAAGGTGCAATTCTGAAATTTTTTGCTTTTTCCTGCTCCTCTTAGCATGATAAAGAAAATTCAAAGAGAGTGAGATGCCAGCTCCTTTCATTCAGTCAGTAGCTTCAAACATTTCTGGTATATGAATAACATGATGTTTTTCAATGGCAAAAATCAATGAATATTGTAAATGCACAAACAGTAATTTCTACGCATTGCAAGGTGCAATTCTGAAATTTTTTGCTTTTCCTGCTCCTCTTAGCATGATAAAGAAGATTCAAAGAGAGTGAGATGCCAGCTCCTTTCATTCAGTCAGTAGCTTCAATCATTTCTGGACGTTTTTCAATGGCAAAAATCAATGAATATTGTAAATGCACAAACAGTAATTTCTCCGCATTGCAAGGTGCAATTCTGAAATTTTTTGCTTTTTCCTGCTCCTCTTAGCATGATAAAGAAGATTCAAAGAGAGTGAGATGCCAGCTCCTTTCATTCAGTCAGTAGCTTCAAACATTTCTGGTATATGAATAACATGATGTTTTTCAATGGCAAAAATCAATGAATATTGTAAATGCACAAACAGTAATTTATCCGCATTGCAAGGTGCAATTCTGAAATTTTTTGCTTTTTCCTGCTCCTCTTAGCATGATAAAGAAGATTCAAAGAGAGTGAGATGCCAGCTCCTTTCATTCAGTCAGTAGCTTCAATCATTTCTGGACGTTTTTCAATGGCAAAAATCAATGAATATTGTAAATGCACAAGCAGTAATTTCTCCGCATTGCAAGGTGCAATTCTGAAATTTTTTGCTTTTTCCTGCTCCTCTTAGCATGATAAAGAAGATTCAAAGAGAGTGAGATGCCAGCTCCTTTCATTCAGTCAGTAGCTTCAAACATTTCTGGTATATGAATAACATGATGTTTTTCAAGGGCAAAAATCAATGAATATTGTAAATGCACAAACAGTAATTTCTCCGCATTGCAAGGTGCAATTCTGAAATTTTTTGCTTTTTCCTGCTCCTCTTAGCATGATAAAGAAGATTCAAAGAGAGTGAGATGCCAGCTCCTTTCATTCAGTCAGTAGCTTCAATCATTTCTGGACGTTTTTCAATGGCAAAAATCAATGAATATTGTAAATGCACAAACAGTAATTTCTCCGCATTGCAAGGTGCAATTCTGAAATTTTTTGCTTTTTCCTGCTCCTCTTAGCATGATAAAGAAGATTCAAAGAGAGTGAGATGCCAGCTCCTTTCATTCAGTCAGTAGCTTCAATCATTTCTGGACGTTTTTCAATGGCAAAAATCAATGAATATTGTAAATGCACAAACAGTAATTTCTCCGCATTGCAAGGTGCAATTCTGAAATTTTTTGCTTTTTCCTGCTCCTCTTAGCATGATAAAGAAGATTCAAAGAGAGTGAGATGCCAGCTCCTTTCATTCAGTCAGTAGCTTCAATCATTTCTGGACGTTTTTCAATGGTAAAAATCAATGAATATTGTGAATGCACAAACAGTAATTTCTCCGCATTGCAAGGTGCAATTCTGAAATTTTTTACTTTTTCCTGCTCCTCTTAGCATGATAAAGAAGATTCAAAGAGAGTGAGATGCCAGCTCCTTTCATTCAGTCAGTAGCTTCAAACATTTCTGGTATATGAATAACAAGATGTTTTTCAATGGCAAAAATCAATGAATATTGTAAATGCACAAACAGTAATTTCTCCGCATTGCAAGGTGCAATTCTGAAATTTTTTGCTTTTTCCTGCTCCTCTTAGCATGATAAAAAATATTCAAAGAGAGTGAGATGCCAGCTCCTTTCATTCAGTCAGTAGCTTCAAACATTTCTGGTATATGAATAACATGATGTTTTTCAATGGCAAAAATCAATGAATATTGTAAATGCACAAACAGTAATTTCTCCGCATTGCAAGGTGCAATTCTGAAATTTTTTGCTTTTTCCTGCTCCTCTTAGCATGATAAAGAAGATTCAAAGAGAGTGAGATGCCAGCTCCTTTCATTCAGTCAGTAGCTTCAATCATTTCTGGACGTTTTTCAATGGCAAAAATCAATGAATATTGTAAATGCACAAACAGTAATTTCTCCGCATTGCAAGGTGCAATTCTGAAATTTTTTGCTTTTTCCTGCTCCTCTTAGCATGATAAAGAAGATTCAAAGAGAGTGAGATACCAGCTCCTTTCATTCAGTCAGTAGCTTCAATCATTTCTGGACGTTTTTCAATGGCAAAAATCAATGAATATTGTAAATGCACAAACAGTAATTTCTCCGCATTGCAAGGTGCAATTCTGAAATTTTTTGCTTTTTCCTGCTCCTCTTAGCATGATAAAGAAGATTCAAAGAGAGTGAGATGCCAGCTCCTTTCATTCAGTCAGTAGCTTCAATCATTTCTGGACGTTTTTCAATGGCAAAAATCAATGAATATTGTAAATGCACAGACAGTAATTTCTCCGCATTGCAAGGTGCAATTCTGAAATTTTTTGCTTTTTCCTGCTCCTCTTAGCATGATAAAGAAGATTCAAAGAGAGTGAGATGTCAGCTCCTTTCATTCAGTCAGTAGCTTCAAACATTTCTGGTATATGAATAACATGATGTTTTTCAATGGCAAAAATCAATGAATATTGTAAATGCACAAACAGTAATTTCTCCGCATTGCAAGGTGCAATTCTGAAATTTTTTGCTTTTTCCTGCTCCTCTTAGCATGATAAAGAAGATTCAAAGAGAGTAAGATGCCAGATCCTTTCATTCAGTCAGTAGCTTCAATCATTTCTGGACGTTTTTCAATGGCAAAAATCAATGAATATTGTAAATGCACAAACAGTAATTTCTCCGCATTGCAAGGTGCAATTCTGAAATTTTTTGCTTTTTCCTGCTCCTCTTAGCATGATAAAAAAGATTCAAAGAGAGTGAGATGCCAGCTCCTTTCATTCAGTCAGTAGCTTCAATCATTTCTGGACGTTTTTCAATGGCAAAAAGCAATGAATATTGTAAATGCACAAACAGTAATTTCTCCGCATTGCAAGGTGCAATTCTGAAATTTTTTGCTTTTTCCTGCTCCTCTTAGCATGATAAAGAAGATTCAAAGAGAGTGAGATGCCAGCTCCTTTCATTCAGTCAGTAGCTTCAAACATTTCTGGAATATGAATAACATGATGTTTTTCAATGGCAAAAATCAATGAATATTGTAAATGCACAAACAGTAATTTCTCCGCATTGCAAGATGCAATTCTGAAATTTTTTGCTTTTTCCTGCTCCTATTAGCATGATAAAGAAGATTCAAAGAGAGTGAGATGCCAGCTCCTTTCATTCAGTCAGTAGCTTCAATCATTTCTGGACGTTTTTCAATGGCAAAAATCAATGAATATTGTAAATGCACAAACAGTAATTTCTCCGCATTGCAAGGTGCAATTCTGAAATTTTTTGCTTTTTCCTGCTCCTCTTAGCATGATAAAGAAGATTCAAAGAGAGTGAGATGCCAGCTCCTTTCATTCAGTCAGTAGCTTCAATCATTTCTGGACATTTTTCAATGGCAAAAATCAATGAATATTGTAAATGCACAAACAGTAATTTCTCCGCATTGCAAGGTGCAATTCTGAAATTTTTTGCTTTTTCCTGCTCCTCTTAGCATGACAAAGAAGATTCCAAGAGAGTGAGATGCCAGCTCCTTTCATTCAGTCAGTAGCCTCAATCATTTCTGGACGTTTTTCAATGGCAAAAATCAATGAATATTAAAAATGCACAAACAGTAATTTCTCCGCATTGCAAGGTGCAATTCTGAAATTTTTTGCTTTTTCCTGCTCCTCTTAGCATGATAAAGAGGATTCAAAGAGAGTGAGATGCCAGCTCCTTTCATTCAGTCAGTAGCTTCAATCATTTCTGGACGTTTTTCAATGGCAAAAATCATTGAATATTGTAAATGCACAGACAGTAATTTCTCCGCATTGCAAGGTGCAATTCTGAAATTTTTTGCTTTTTCCTGCTCCTCTTAGCATGATAAAGAAGATTCAAAGAGAGTGAGATGCCAGCTCCTTTCATTCAGTCAGTAGCTTCAATCATTTCTGGACGTTTTTCAATGGCAAAAATCAATGAATATTGTAAATGCACAGACAGTAATTTCTCCGCATTGCAAGGAGCAATTCTGAAATTTTTTGCTTTATCCTGCTCCTCTTAGCATGATAAAGAAGATTCAAAGAGAGTGATATGTCAGCTCCTTTCATTCAGTCAGTAGCTTCAAACATTTCTGTTATATGAATAACATGATGTTTTTCAATGGCAAAAATCAATGAATATTGTAAATGCACAAACAGTAATTTCTCCGCATTGCAAGGTGCAATTCTGAAATTTTTTGCTTTTTCCTGCTCCTCTTTGCATGATAAAGAAGATTCAAAGAGAGTGAGATGCCAGCTCCTTTCATTCAGTCTGTAGCTTCAATCATTTCTGGACGTTTTTCAATGGCAAAAATCAATGAATATTGTAAATGCACAAACAGTAATTTCTCCGCATTGCAAGGTGCAATTCTGAAATTTTTTTGCTTTTTCCTGCTCCTCTTAGCATGATAAAGAAGATTCAAAGAGAGTGAGATGCCAGCTCCTTTCATTCAGTCAGTATCTTCAATCATTTCTGGACATTTTTCAATGGCAAAAATCAATTAATATTGTAAATGCACAAACAGTAATTTCTCCGCATTGCAAGGTGCAATTCTGAATTTTTTTGCTTTTTCCTGCTCCTCTTAGCATGATAAAGAAGATTCAATGAGAGTGAGATGCCAGCTCCTTTCATTCAGTCAGTAGCTTCAAACATTTCTGGTATATGAATAACATGATGTTTTTCAATGGCAAAAATCCATGAATATTGTAAATGCACAAACAGTAATTTCTCCGCATTGCAAGGTGCAATTCTGAAATTTTTTGCTTTTTCCTGCTCCTCTTAGCATGATAAAGAAGATTCAAAGAGAGTGAGATGCCAGCTCCTTTCATTCAGTCAGTAGCTTCAATCATTTCTGGACGTTTTTCAATGGCAAAAATCAATGAATATTGTAAATGCACAAACAGTAATTTCTCCGCATTGCAAGGTGCAATTCTGAAATTTTTTGCTTTTTCCTGCTCCTCTTAGCATGGTAAAGAAGATTCAAAGAGAGTGAGATGCCAGCTCCTTTCATTCAGTCAGTAGCTTCAAACATTTCTGGTATATGAATAACATGATGTTTTTCAATGGCAAAAATCAATGAATATTGTAAATGCACAAACAGTAATTTCTCCGCATTGCAAGGTGCAATTCTGAAATTTTTTGCTTTTTCCTGCTCCTCTTAGCATGATAAAGAAGATTCAAAGAGAGTGAGATGCCAGCTCCTTTCATTCAGTCAGTAGCTTCAAACATTTCTTGTATATGAATAACATGTTTTTCAATGGCAAAAATCAATGAATATTGTAAATGCACAAACAGTAATTTCTCCTCATTGCAAGGTGCAATTCTGAAATTTTTTGCTTTTTCCTGCTCCTCTTAGCATGATAAAGAAGATTCAAAGAGAGTGAGATGCCAGCTCCTTTCATTCAGTCAGTAGCTTCAATCATTTCTGGACGTTTTTCAATGGCAAAAATCAATGAATATTGTAAATGCACAAACAGTAATTTCTCCGCATTGCAAGGTGCAATTCTGAAATTTTTTGCTTTTTCCTGCTCCTCTTAGCATGATAAAGAAGATTCAAAGAGAGTGAGATGCCAGCTCCTTTCATTCAGTCAGTAGCTTCAAACATTTCTGGTATATGAATAACATGATGTTTTTCAATGGCAAAAATCAATGAATATTGTAAATGCACAAACAGTAATTTCTCCGCATTGCAAGGTGCAATTCTGAAATTTTTTGCTTTTTCCTGCTCCTCTTAGCATGATAAAGAATATTCAAAGAGAGTGAGATGCCAGCTCCTTTCATTCAGTCAGTAGCTTCAATCATTTCTGGACGTTTTTCAATGGCAAAAATCAATGAATATTGTAAATGCACAAACAGTAATTTCTCCACATTGCAAGGTGCAATTCTGAAATTTTTTGCTTTTTCCTGCTCCTCTTAGCATGATAAAGAAGATTCAAAGAGAGTGAGATGCCAGCTCCTTTCATTCAGTCAGTAGCTTCAAATATTTCTAGTATATGAATAACATGATGTTTTTCAATGGCAAAAATCAATGAATATTGTAAATGCACAAACAGTAATTTCTCCGCATTGCAAGGTGCAATTCTGAAATTTTTTGCTTTTTCCTGCTCCTCTTAGCATTATAAAGAAGATTCAAAGAGAGTGAGATGCCAGCTCCTTTCATTCAGTCAGTAGCTTCAATCATTTCTGGACGTTTTTCAATGGCAAAAATCAATGAATATTGTAAATGCACAAACAGTAATTTCTCCGCATTGCAAGGTGCAATTCTGAAATTTTTTGCTTTTTCCTGCTCCTCTTAGCATGATAAAGAAGATTCAAAGAGAGTGAGATGCCAGCTCCTTTCATTCAGTCAGTAGCTTCAATCATTTCTGGACGTTTTTCAATGGCAAAAATCAATGAATATTGTAAATGCACAAACAGTAATTTCTCCGCATTGCAAGGTGCAATTCTGAAATTTTTTGCTTTTTCTTGCTCCTCTTAGCATGATAAAGAAGATTCAATGAGAGGGAGATGCCAGCTCCTTTCATTCAGTCAGTAGCTTCAAACATTTCTGGTATATGAATAACATGATGTTTTTCAATGGCAAAAATCAATGAATATTGTAAATGCACAAACAGTAATTTCTCCGCATTGCAAGGTGCAATTCTGAAATTTTTTGCTTTTTCCTGCTCCTCTTAGCATGATAAAGAAGATTCAAAGAGAGTGAGATGCCAGCTCCTTTCATTCAGTCAGTAGCTTCAATCATTTCTGGACGTTTTTCAATGGCAAAAATCAATGAATATTGTAAATGCACAAACAGTAATTTCTCCGCATTGCAAGGTGCAATTCTGAAATTTTTTGCTTTTTCCTGCTCCTCTTAGCATGATAAAGAAGATTCAAAGAGAGTGAGATGCCAGCTCCTTTCATTCAGTTAGTAGCTTCAAACATTTCTGGTATATGAATAACATGATGTTTTTCAATGGCAAAAATCAATGAATATTGTAAATGCACAAACAATAATTTCTCCGCATTGCAAGGTGCAATTCTGAAATTTTTTGCTTTTTCCTGCTCCTCTTAGCATGATAAAGAAGATTCAAAGAGAGTGAGATGCCAGCTCCTTTCATTCAGTCAGTAGCTTCAAACATTTCTGGTATATGAATAACATTTTTCAATGGCAAAAATCAATGAATATTGTTAATGCACAAACAGTAATTTCTCCTCATTGCAAGGTGCAATTCTGAAATTTTTTGCTTTTTCCTGCTCCTCTTAGCATGATAAAGAAGATTCAAAGAGAGTGAGATGCCAGCTCCTTTCATTCAGTCAGTAGCTTCAATCATTTCTGGACGTTTTTCAATGGCAAAAATCAATGAATATTGTAAATGCACAAACAGTAATTTCTCCGCATTGCAAGGTGCAATTCTGAAATTTTTTGCTTTTTCCTGCTCCTCTTAGCATGATAAAGAAGATTCAAAGAGAGTGAGATGCCAGCTCCTTTCATTCAGTCAGTAGCTTCAAACATTTCTGGTATATGAATAACATGATGTTTTTCAATGGCAAAAATCAATGAATATTGTAAATGCACAAACAGTAATTTCTCCGCATTGCAAGGTGCAATTCTGAAATTTTTTGCTTTTTCCTGCTCCTCTTAGCATGATAAAGAAGATTCAAAGAGAGTGAGATGCCAGCTCCTTTCATTCAGTCAGTAGCTTCAATCATTTCTGGACGTTTTTCAATGGCAAAAATCAATGAATATTGTAAATGCACAAACAGTAATTTCTCCGCATTGCAAGGTGCAATTCTGAAATTTTTTGCTTTTTCCTGCTCCTCTTAGCATGATAAAGAAGATTCAAAGAGAGTGAGATGCCAGCTCCTTTCATTCAGTCAGTAGCTTCAAACATTTCTGGTATATGAATAACATGATGTTTTTCAATGGCAAAAATCAATGAATATTGTAAATGCACAAACAGTAATTTCTCCGCATTGCAAGGTGCAATTCTGAAATTTTTTGCTTTTTCCTGCTCCTCTTAGCATGATAAAGAAGATTCAAAGAGAGTGAGATGCCAGCTCCTTTCATTCAGTCAGTAGATTCAATCATTTCTGGACGTTTTTCAATGGCAAAAATCAATGAATATTGTAAATGCACAAACAGTAATTTCTCCGCATTGCAAGGTGCAATTCTGAAATTTTTTGCTTTTTCCTGCTCCTCTTAGCATGATAAAGAAGATTCAAAGAGAGTGAGATGTCATCTCCTTTCATTCAGTCAGTAGCTTCAAACATTTCTGGTATATGAATAGCATGATGTTTTTCAATGGCAAAAATCAATGAATATTGTAAATGCACAAACAGTAATTTCTCCGCATTGCAAGGTGCAATTCTGAAATTTTTTGCTTTTTCCTGCTCCTCTTAGCATGATAAAGAAGATTCAAAGAGAGTGAGATGCCAGCTCCTTTCATTCAGTCAGTAGCTTCAATCATTTCTGGACGTTTTTCAATGGCAAAAATCAATGAATATTGTAAATGCACAAACAGTAATTTCTCCGCATTGCAAGGTGCAATTCTGAAATTTTTTGCTTTTTCCTGCTCCTCTTAACATGATAAAGAAGATTCAAAGAGAGTGAGATGCCAGCTCCTTTCATTCAGTCAGTAGCTTCAATCATTTCTGGACGTTTTTCAATGGCAAAAATCAATGAATATTGTAAATGCACAAACAGTAATTTCTCCGCATTGCAAGGTGCAATTCTGAAATTTTTTGCTTTTTCCTGCTCCTCTTAGCATGATAAAGAAAATTCAAAGAGAGTGAGATGCCAGCTCCTTTCATTCAGTCAGTAGCTTCAAACATTTCTGGTATATGAATAACATGATGTTTTTCAATGGCAAAAATCAATGAATATTGTAAATGCACAAACAGTAATTTCTCCGCATTGCAAGGTGCAATTCTGAAATTTTTTGCTTTTTCCTGCTCCTCTTAGCATGATAAAGAAGATTCAAAGAGAGTGAGATGCCAGCTCCTTTCATTCAGTCAGTAGCTTCAATCATTTCTGGACGTTTTTCAATTGCAAAAATCAATGAATATTGTAAATGCACAAACAGTAATTTCTCCGCATTGCAAGGTGCAATTCTGAAATTTTTTGCTTTTTCCTGCTCCTCTTAGCATGATAAAGAAGATTCAAAGAGAGTGAGATGCCAGCTTCTTTCATTCAGTCAGTAGCTTCAAACATTTCTCGTATATGAATAACATGATGTTTTTCAATGGCAAAAATCAATGAATATTGTAAATGCACAAACAGTAATTTCTCCGCATTGCAAGGTGCAAATCTGAAATTTTTTGCTTTTTCCTGCTCCTCTTAGCATGATAAAGAAGATTCAAAGAGAGTGAGATGCCAGCTCCTTTCATTCAGTCAGTAGCTTCAATCATTTCTGGACGTTTTTCAATGGCAAAAATCAATGAATATTGTAAATGCACAAACAGTAATTTCTCCGCATTGCAAGGTGCAATTCTGAAATTTTTTGCTTTTTCCTGCTCCTCTTAGCATGATAAAGAAAATTCAAAGAGAGTGAGATGCCAGCTCCTTTCATTCAGTCAGTAGCTTCAACATTTCTCGTATATGAATAACATGATGTTTTTCAATGGCAAAAATCCATGAATATTGTAAATGCACAAACAGTAATTTCTCCGCATTGCAAGGTGCAATTCTGAAATTTTTTGCTTTTTCCTGCTCCTCTTAGCATGATAAAGAAGATTCAAAGAGAGTGAGATGCCAGCTCCTTTCATTCAGTCAGTAGCTTCAATCATTTCTGGACGTTTTTCAATGGCAAAAATCAATGAATATTGTAAATGCACAAACAGTAATTTCTCCGCATTGCAAGGTGCAATTCTGAAATTTTTTGCTTTTTCCTGCTCCTCTTAGCATGGTAAAGAAGATTCAAAGAGAGTGAGATGCCAGCTCCTTTCATTCAGTCAGTAGCTTCAAACATTTCTGGTATATGAATAACATGATGTTTTTCAATGGCAAAAATCAATGAATATTGTAAATGCACAAACAGTAATTTCTCCGCATTGCAAGGTGCAATTCTGAAATTTTTTGCTTTTTCCTGCTCCTTTTAGCATGATAAAGAAGATTCAAAGAGAGTGAGATGCCAGCTCCTTTCATTCAGTCAGTAGCTTCAAACATTTCTTGTATATGAATAACATGTTTTTCAATGGCAAAAATCAATGAATATTGTAAATGCACAAACAGTAATTTCTCCTCATTGCAAGGTGCAATTCTGAAATTTTTTGCTTTTTCCTGCTCCTCTTAGCATGATAAAGAAGATTCAAAGAGAGTGAGATGCCAGCTCCTTTCATTCAGTCAGTAGCTTCAATCATTTCTGGACGTTTTTCAATGGCAAAAATCAATGAATATTGTAAATGCACAAACAGTAATTTCTCCGCATTGCAAGGTGCAATTCTGAAATTTTTTGCTTTTTCCTGCTCCTCTTAGCATGATAAAGAAGATTCAAAGAGAGTGAGATGCCAGCTCCTTTCATTCAGTCAGTAGCTTCAAACATTTCTGGTATATGAATAACATGATGTTTTTCAATGGCAAAAATCAATGAATATTGTAAATGCACAAACAGTAATTTCTCCGCATTGCAAGGTGCAATTCTGAAATTTTTTGCTTTTTCCTGCTCCTCTTAGCATGATAAAGAATATTCAAAGAGAGTGAGATGCCAGCTCCTTTCATTCAGTCAGTAGCTTCAATCATTTCTGGACGTTTTTCAATGGCAAAAATCAATGAATATTGTAAATGCACAAACAGTAATTTCTCCACATTGCAAGGTGCAATTCTGAAATTTTTTGCTTTTTCCTGCTCCTCTTAGCATGATAAAGAAGATTCAAAGAGAGTGAGATGCCAGCTCCTTTCATTCAGTCAGTAGCTTCAAATATTTCTAGTATATGAATAACATGATGTTTTTCAATGGCAAAAATCAATGAATATTGTAAATGCACAAACAGTAATTTCTCCGCATTGCAAGGTGCAATTCTGAAATTTTTTGCTTTTTCCTGCTCCTCTTAGCATGATAAAGAAGATTCAAAGAGAGTGAGATGCCAGCTCCTTTCATTCAGTCAGTAGCTTCAATCATTTCTGGACGTTTTTCAATGGCAAAAATCAATGAATATTGTAAATGCACAAACAGTAATTTCTCTGCATTGCAAGGTGCAATTCTGAAATTTTTTGCTTTTTCCTGCTCCTCTTAGCATGATAAAGAAGATTCAAAGAGAGTGAGATGCCAGCTCCTTTCATTCAGTCAGTAGCTTCAATCATTTCTGGACGTTTTTCAATGGCAAAAATCAATGAATATTGTAAATGCACAAACAGTAATTTCTCCGCATTGCAAGGTGCAATTCTGAAATTTTTTGCTTTTTCTTGCTCCTCTTAGCATGATAAAGAAGATTCAATGAGAGGGAGATGCCAGCTCCTTTCATTCAGTCAGTAGCTTCAAACATTTCTGGTATATGAATAACATGATGTTTTTCAATGGCAAAAATCAATGAATATTGTAAATGCACAAACAGTAATTTCTCCGCATTGCAAGGTGCAATTCTGAAATTTTTTGCTTTTTCCTGCTCCTCTTAGCATGATAAAGAAGATTCAATGAGAGTGAGATGCCAGCTCCTTTCATTCAGTCAGTAGCTTCAATCATTTCTGGACGTTTTTCAATGGCAAAAATCAATGAATATTGTAAATGCACAAACAGTAATTTCTCCGCATTGCAAGGTGCAATTCTGAAATTTTTTGCTTTTTCCTGCTCCTCTTAGCATGATAAAGAAGATTCAAAGAGAGTGAGATGCCTGCTCCTTTCATTCAGTTAGTAGCTTCAAACATTTCTGGTATATGAATAACATGATGTTTTTCAATGGCAAAAATCAATGAATATTGTAAATGCACAAACAATAATTTCTCCGCATTGCAAGGTGCAATTCTGAAATTTTTTGCTTTTTCCTGCTCCTCTTAGCATGATAAAGAAGATTCAAAGAGAGTGAGATGCCAGCTCCTTTCATTCAGTCAGTAGCTTCAAACATTTCTGGTATATGAATAACATTTTTCAATGGCAAAAATCAATGAATATTGTTAATGCACAAACAGTAATTTCTCCTCATTGCAAGGTGCAATTCTGAAATTTTTTGCTTTTTCCTGCTCCTCTTAGCATGATAAAGAAGATTCAAAGAGAGTGAGATGCCAGCTCCTTTCATTCAGTCAGTAGCTTCAATCATTTCTGGACGTTTTTCAATGGCAAAAATCAATGAATATTGTAAATGCACAAACAGTAATTTCTCCGCATTGCAAGGTGCAATTCTGAAATTTTTTGCTTTTTCCTGCTCCTCTTAGCATGATAAAGAAGATTCAAAGAGAGTGAGATGCCAGCTCCTTTCATTCAGTCAGTAGCTTCAAACATTTCTGGTATATGAATAACATGATGTTTTTCAATGGCAAAAATCAATGAATATTGTAAATGCACAAACAGTAATTTCTCCGCATTGCAAGGTGCAATTCTGAAATTTTTTGCTTTTTCCTGCTCCTCTTAGCATGATAAAGAAGATTCAAAGAGAGTGAGATGCCAGCTCCTTTCATTCAGTCAGTAGCTTCAATCATTTCTGGACGTTTTTCAATGGCAAAAATCAATGAATATTGTAAATGCACAAACAGTAATTTCTCCGCATTGCAAGGTGCAATTCTGAAATTTTTTGCTTTTTCCTGCTCCTCTTAGCATGATAAAGAAGATTCAAAGAGAGTGAGATGCCAGCTCCTTTCATTCAGTCAGTAGCTTCAAACATTTCTGGTATATGAATAACATGATGTTTTTCAATGGCAAAAATCAATGAATATTGTAAATGCACAAACAGTAATTTCTCCGCATTGCAAGGTGCAATTCTGAAATTTTTTGCTTTTTCCTGCTCCTCTTAGCATGATAAAGAAGATTCAAAGAGAGTGAGATGCCAGCTCCTTTCATTCAGTCAGTAGATTCAATCATTTCTGGACGTTTTTCAATGGCAAAAATCAATGAATATTGTAAATGCACAAACAGTAATTTCTCCGCATTGCAAGGTGCAATTCTGAAATTTTTTGCTTTTTCCTGCTCCTCTTAGCATGATAAAGAAGATTCAAAGAGAGTGAGATGTCATCTCCTTTCATTCAGTCAGCAGCTTCAAACATTTCTGGTATATGAATAGCATGATGTTTTTCAATGGCAAAAATCAATGAATATTGTAAATGCACAAACAGTAATTTCTCCGCATTGCAAGGTGCAATTCTGAAATTTTTTGCTTTTTCCTGCTCCTCTTAGCATGATAAAGAAGATTCAAAGAGAGTGAGATGCCAGCTCCTTTCATTCAGTCAGTAGCTTCAATCATTTCTGGACGTTTTTCAATGGCAAAAATCAATGAATATTGTAAATGCACAAACAGTAATTTCTCCGCATTGCAAGGTGCAATTCTGAAATTTTTTGCTTTTTCCTGCTCCTCTTAACATGATAAAGAAGATTCAAAGAGAGTGAGATGCCAGCTCCTTTCATTCAGTCAGTAGCTTCAATCATTTCTGGACGTTTTTCAATGGCAAAAATCAATGAATATTGTAAATGCACAAACAGTAATTTCTCCGCATTGCAAGGTGCAATTCTGAAATTTTTTGCTTTTTCCTGCTCCTCTTAGCATGATAAAGAAAATTCAAAGAGAGTGAGATGCCAGCTCCTTTCATTCAGTCAGTAGCTTCAAACATTTCTGGTATATGAATAACATGATGTTTTTCAATGGCAAAAATCAATGAATATTGTAAATGCACAAACAGTAATTTCTCCGCATTGCAAGGTGCAATTCTGAAATTTTTTGCTTTTTCCTGCTCCTCTTAGCATGATAAAGAAGATTCAAAGAGAGTGAGATGCCAGCTCCTTTCATTCAGTCAGTAGCTTCAATCATTTCTGGACGTTTTTCAATTGCAAAAATCAATGAATATTGTAAATGCACAAACAGTAATTTCTCCGCATTGCAAGGTGCAATTCTGAAATTTTTTGCTTTTTCCTGCTCCTCTTAGCATGATAAAGAAGATTCAAAGAGAGTGAGATGCCAGCTTCTTTCATTCAGTCAGTAGCTTCAAACATTTCTCGTATATGAATAACATGATGTTTTTCAATGGCAAAAATCAATGAATATTGTAAATGCACAAACAGTAATTTCTCCGCATTGCAAGGTGCAAATCTGAAATTTTTTGCTTTTTCCTGCTCCTCTTAGCATGATAAAGAAGATTCAAAGAGAGTGAGATGCCAGCTCCTTTCATTCAGTCAGTAGCTTCAATCATTTCTGGACGTTTTTCAATGGCAAAAATCAATGAATATTGTAAATGCACAAACAGTAATTTCTCCGCATTGCAAGGTGCAATTCTGAAATTTTTTGCTTTTTCCTGCTCCTCTTAGCATGATAAAGAAAATTCAAAGAGAGTGAGATGCCAGCTCCTTTCATTCAGTCAGTAGCTTCAACATTTCTCGTATATGAATAACATGATGTTTTTCAATGGCAAAAATCAATGAATATTGTAAATGCACAAACAGTAATTTCTCCGCATTGCAAGGTGCAATTCTGAAATTTTTTGCTTTTTCCTGCTCCTCTTAGCATGATAAAGAAGGTTCAAAGAGAGTGAGATGCCAGCTCCTTTCATTCAGTCAGTAGCTTCAATCATTTCTGGACGTTTTTCAATGGCAAAAATCAATGAATATTGTAAATGCACAAACAGTAATTTCTCCGCATTGCAAGGTGCAATTCTGAAATTTTTTGCTTTTTCCTGCTACTCTTAGCATGATAAAGAAGATTCAAAGAGAGTGAGATGCCAGCTCCTTTCATTCAGTCAGTAGCTTCAAACATTTCTGGTATATGAATAACATGATGTTTTTCAATGGCAAAAATCAATGAATATTGTAAATGCACAAACAGTAATTTCTCCGCATTGCAAGGTGCAATTCTGAAATTTTTTGCTTTTTCCTGCTCCTCTTAGCATGATAAAGAAGATTCAAAGAGAGTGAGATGCCAGCTCCTTTCATTCAGTCAGTAGCTTCAATCATTTCTGGACGTTTTTCAATGGCAAAAATCAATGAATATTGTAAATGCACAAGCAGTAATTTCTCCGCATTGCAAGGTGCAATTCTGAAAGTTTTTGGTTTTTCCTGCTCCTCTTAGCATGATAAAGAAGATTCAAAGAGAGTGAGATGCCAGCTCCTTTCATTCAGTCAATAGCTTCAAACATTTCTGGTATATGAATAACATGATGTTTTTCAATGGCAAAAAACAATGAATATTGTAAATGCACAAACAGTAATTTCTCCGCATTGCAAGGTGCAATTCTGAAATTTTTTGCTTTTTCCTGCTCCTCTTAGCATGATAAAGAAGATTCAAAGAGAGTGAGATGCCAGCTCCTTTCATTCAGTCAGTAGCTTCAATCATTTCTGGACGTTTTTCAATGGCAAAAATCAATGAATATTGTAAATGCACAAACAGTAATTTCTCCGCATTGCAAGGTGCAATTCTGAAATTTTTTGCTTTTTCCTGCTCCTCTTAGCATGATAAAGAAGATTCAAACAGAGTGAGATGCCAGCTCCTTTCATTCAGTCAGTAGCTTCAATCATTTCTGGACGTTTTTCAATGGCAAAAATCAATGAATATTGTAAATGCACAAACAGTAATTTCTCCGCATTGCAAGGTGCAATTCTGAATTTTTTTGCTTTTTTCCTGCTCCTCTTAGCATGATAAAGAAGATTCAAAGAGAGTGAGATGCCAGCTCCTTTCATTCAGTCAGTAGCTTCAAACATTTCTGGTATATGAATAACATGATGTTTTTCAATGACAAAAATCAATGAATATTGTAAATGCACAAACAGTAATTTCTCCGCATTGCAAGGTGCAATTCTGAAATTTTTTGCTTTTTCCTGCTCCTCTTAGCATGATAAAGAAGATTCAAAGAGAGTGAGATGCCAGCTCCTTTCATTCAGTCAGTAGCTTCAATCATTTCTGGACGTTTTTCAATGGTAAAAATCAATGAATATTGTAAATGCACAAACAGTAATTTCTCCGCATTGCAAGGTGCAATTCTGAAATTTTTTGCTTTTTCCTGCTCCTCTTAGCATGATAAAGAAGATTCAAAGAGAGTGAGATGCCAGCTCCTTTCATTCAGTCAGTAGCTTCAAACATTTCTGGTATATGAATAACATGATGTTTTTCAATGGCAAAAATCAATGAATATTGTAAATGCACAAACAGTAATTTCTCCGCATTGCAAGGTGCAATTCTGAAATTTTTTGCTTTTTCCTGCTCCTCTTAGCATGATAAAGAAGATTCAAAGAGAGTGAGATGCCAGCTCCTTTCATTCAGTCAGTAGCTTCAAACATTTCTGGTATATGAATAACATGATGTTTTTCAATGGCAAAAATCAATGAATATTGTAAATGCACAAACAGTAATTTCTCCGCATTGCAAGGTGCAATTCTGAAATTTTTTGCTTTTTCCTGCTCCTCTTAGCATGGTAAAGAAGATTCAAAGAGAGTGAGATGCCAGCTCCTTTCATTCAGTCAGTAGCTTCAATCATTTCTGGACGTTTTTCAATGGCAAAAATCAATGAATATTGTAAATGCACAAACAGTAATTTCTCCGCATTGCAAGGTGCAATTCTGAAATTTTTTGCTTTTTCCTGCTCCTCTTAGCATGATAAAGAAGATTCAAAGAGAGTGAGATTCCAGCTCCTTTCATTCAGTCAGTAGCTTCAAACATTTCTGGTATATGAATAACATGATGTTTTTCAATGGCAAAAATCAATGAATATTGTAAATGCACAAACAGTAATTTCTCTGCATTGCAAGGTGCAATTCTGAAATTTTTTGCTTTTTCCTGCTCCTCTTAGCATGATAAAGAAGATTCAAAGAGAGTGAGATGCCTGCTCCTTTCATTCAGTCAGTAGCTTCAATCATTTCTGGATGTTTTTCAATGGCAAAAATCAATGAATATTGTAAATGCACAAACAGTAATTTCTCCGCATTGCAAGGTGCAATTCTGAAATTTTTTGCTTTTTCCTGCTCCTCTTAGCATGATAAAGAAGATTCAAAGAGAGTGAGATGCCAGCTCCTTTCATTCAGTCAGTAGCTTCAAACATTTCTGGTATATGAATAACATGATGTTTTTCAATGGCAAGAATCAATGAATATTGTAAATGCACAAACAGTAATTTCTCCGCATTGCAAGGTGCAATTCTGAAATTTTTTGCTTTTTCCTGCTCCTCTTAGCATGATAAAGAAGATTCAAAGAGAGTGAAATGCCAGCTCCTTTCATTCAGTCAGTAGCTTCAATCATTTCTGGACATTTTTCAATGGCAAAAATCAATGAATATTGGAAATGCACAAACAGTAATTTCTCCGCATTGCAAGGTGCAATTCTGAAATTTTTTGCTTTTTCCTGCTCCTCTTAGCATGATAAAGAAGATTCAAAGAGAGTGAGATGCCAGCTCCTTTCATTCAGTCAGTAGCTTCAAACATTTCTGGTATATGAATTACATGATGTTTTTCAATGGCAAAAATCAATGAATATTGTAAATGCACAAACAGTAATTTCTCCGCAGTGCAAGGTGCAATTCTGAAATTTTTTGCTTTTTCCTGCTCCTCTTAGCATGATAAACAAGATTCAAAGAGAGTGAGATGCCAGCTCCTTTCATTCAGTCAGTAGCTTCAATTATTTCTGGACGTTTTTCAATGGCAAAAATCAATGAATATTGTAAATGCACAAACAGTAATTTCTCCGCATTGCAAGGTGCAATTCTGAAAGTTTTTGCTTTTTCCTGCTCCTCTTAGCATGATAAAGAAGATTCAAAGAGAGTGAGATGCCAGCTCCTTTCATTCAGTCAGTAGCTTCAATCATTTCTGGACGTTTTTCAATGGCAAAAATCAATGAATATTGTAAATGCACAAACAGTAATTTCTCCGCATTGCAAGGTGCAATTCTGAAATTTTTTGCTTTTTCCTGCTCCTCTTAGCATGATAAAGAAAATTCAAAGAGAGTGAGATGCCAGCTCCTTTCATTCAGTCAGTAGCTTCAAACATTTCTGGTATATGAATAACATGATGTTTTTCAATGGCAAAAATCAATGAATATTGTAAATGCACAAACAGTAATTTCTACGCATTGCAAGGTGCAATTCTGAAATTTTTTGCTTTTCCTGCTCCTCTTAGCATGATAAAGAAGATTCAAAGAGAGTGAGATGCCAGCTCCTTTCATTCAGTCAGTAGCTTCAATCATTTCTGGACGTTTTTCAATGGCAAAAATCAATGAATATTGTAAATGCACAAACAGTAATTTATCCGCATTGCAAGGTGCAATTCTGAAATTTTTTGCTTTTTCCTGCTCCTCTTAGCATGATAAAGAAGATTCAAAGAGAGTGAGATGCCAGCTCCTTTCATTCAGTCAGTAGCTTCAATCATTTCTGGACGTTTTTCAATGGCAAAAATCAATGAATATTGTAAATGCACAAACAGTAATTTCTCCGCATTGCAAGGTGCAATTCTGAAATTTTTTGCTTTTTCCTGCTCCTCTTAGCATGATAAAGAAGATTCAAAGAGAGTGAGATGCCAGCTCCTTTCATTCAGTCAGTAGCTTCAAACATTTCTGGACGTTTTTCAATGGCAAAAATCAATGAATATTGTAAATGCACAAACAGTAATTTCTCCGCATTGCAAGGTGCAATTCTGAAATTTTTTGCTTTTTCCTGCTCCTCTTAGCATGATAAAGAAGATTCAAAGAGAGTGAGATGCCAGCTCCTTTCATTCAGTCAGTAGCTTCAAACATTTCTGGTATATGAATAACATGATGTTTTTCAATGACAAAAATCAATGAATATTGTAAATGCACAAACAGTAATTTCTCCACATTGCAAGGTGCAATTCTGAAATTTTTTGCTTTTTCCTGCTCCTCTTAGCATGATAAAGAAGATTCAAAGAGAGTGAGATGCCTGCTCCTTTCATTCAGTCAGTAGCTTCAATCATTTCTGGATGTTTTTCAATGGCAAAAATCAATGAATATTGTAAATGCACAAACAGTAATTTCTCCGCATTGCAAGGTGCAATTCTGAAATTTTTTGCTTTTTCCTGCTCCTCTTAGCATGATAAAGAAGATTCAAAGAGAGTGAGATGCCAGCTCCTTTCATTCAGTCAGTAGCTTCAAACATTTCTGGTATATGAATAACATGATGTTTTTCAATGGCAAGAATCAATGAATATTGTAAATGCACAAACAGTAATTTCTCCGCATTGCAAGGTGCAATTCTGAAATTTTTTGCTTTTTCCTGCTCCTCTTAGCATGATAAATAAGATTCAAAGAGAGTGAAATTCCAGCTCCTTTCATTCAGTCAGTAGCTTCAATCATTTCTGGACATTTTTCAATGGCAAAAATCAATGAATATTGGAAATGCACAAACAGTAATTTCTCCGCATTGCAAGGTGCAATTCTGAAATTTTTTGCTTTTTCCTGCTCCTCTTAGCATGATAAAGAAGATTCAAAGAGAGTGAGATGCCAGCTCCTTTCATTCAGTCAGTAGCTTCAAACATTTCTGGTATATGAATTACATGATGTTTTTCAATGGCAAAAATCAATGAATATTGTAAATGCACAAACAGTAATTTCTCCGCATTGCAAGGTGCAATTCTGAAATTTTTTGCTTTTTCCTGCTCCTCTTAGCATGATAAAGAAGATTCAAAGAGAGTGAGATGCCAGCTCCTTTCATTCAGTCAGTAGCTTCAATCATTTCTGGACGTTTTTCAATGGCAAAAATCAATGAATATTGTAAATGCACAAACAGTAATTTCTCCGCAGTGCAAGGTGCAATTCTGAAATTTTTTGCTTTTTCCTGCTCCTCTTAGCATGATAAACAAGATTCAAAGAGAGTGAGATGCCAGCTCCTTTCATTCAGTCAGTAGCTTCAATTATTTCTGGACGTTTTTCAATGGCAAAAATCAATGAATATTGTAAATGCACAAACAGTAATTTCTCCGCATTGCAAGGTGCAATTCTGAAAGTTTTTGCTTTTTCCTGCTCCTCTTAGCATGATAAAGAAGATTCAAAGAGAGTGAGATGCCAGCTCCTTTCATTCAGTCAGTAGCTTCAATCATTTCTGGACGTTTTTCAATGGCAAAAATCAATGAATATTGTAAATGCACAAACAGTAATTTCTCCGCATTGCAAGGTGCAATTCTGAAATTTTTTGCTTTTTCCTGCTCCTCTTAGCATGATAAAGAAAATTCAAAGAGAGTGAGATGCCAGCTCCTTTCATTCAGTCAGTAGCTTCAAACATTTCTGGTATATGAATAACATGATGTTTTTCAATGGCAAAAATCAATGAATATTGTAAATGCACAAACAGTAATTTCTACGCATTGCAAGGTGCAATTCTGAAATTTTTTGCTTTTCCTGCTCCTCTTAGCATGATAAAGAAGATTCAAAGAGAGTGAGATGCCAGCTCCTTTCATTCAGTCAGTAGCTTCAATCATTTCTGGACGTTTTTCAATGGCAAAAATCAATGAATATTGTAAATGCACAAACAGTAATTTATCCGCATTGCAAGGTGCAATTCTGAAATTTTTTGCTTTTTCCTGCTCCTCTTAGCATGATAAAGAAGATTCAAAGAGAGTGAGATGCCAGCTCCTTTCATTCAGTCAGTAGCTTCAATCATTTCTGGACGTTTTTCAATGGCAAAAATCAATGAATATTGTAAATGCACAAGCAGTAATTTCTCCGCATTGCAAGGTGCAATTCTGAAATTTTTTGCTTTTTCCTGCTCCTCTTAGCATGATAAAGAAGATTCAAAGAGAGTGAGATGCCAGCTCCTTTCATTCAGTCAGTAGCTTCAAACATTTCTGGTATATGAATAACATGATGTTTTTCAAGGGCAAAAATCAATGAATATTGTAAATGCACAAACAGTAATTTCTCCGCATTGCAAGGTGCAATTCTGAAATTTTTTGCTTTTTCCTGCTCCTCTTAGCATGATAAAGAAGATTCAAAGAGAGTGAGATGCCAGCTCCTTTCATTCAGTCAGTAGCTTCAATCATTTCTGGACGTTTTTCAATGGCAAAAATCAATGAATATTGTAAATGCACAAACAGTAATTTCTCCGCATTGCAAGGTGCAATTCTGAAATTTTTTGCTTTTTCCTGCTCCTCTTAGCATGACAAAGAAGATTCAAAGAGAGTGAGATGCCAGCTCCTTTCATTCAGTCAGTAGCCTCAATCATTTCTGGACGTTTTTCAATGGCAAAAATCAATGAATATTAAAAATGCACAAACAGTAATTTCTCCGCATTGCAAGGTGCAATTCTGAAATTTTTTGCTTTTTCCTGCTCCTCTTAGCATGATAAAGAGGATTCAAAGAGAGTGAGATGCCAGCTCCTTTCATTCAGTCAGTAGCTTCAATCATTTCTGGACGTTTTTCAATGGCAAAAATCAATGAATATTGTAAATGCACAAACAGTAATTTCTCCGCATTGCAAGGTGCAATTCTGAAATTTTTTGCTTTTTCCTGCTCCTCTTAGCATGATAAAGAAGATTCAAAGAGAGTGAGATGCCAGCTCCTTTCATTCAGTCAGTAGCTTCAAACATTTCTGGTATATGAATAACATGATGTTTTTCAATGGCAAGAATCAATGAATATTGTAAATGCACAAACAGAAATTTCTCCGCATTGCAAGGTGCAATTCTGAAATTTTTTGCTTTTTCCTGCTCCTCTTAGCATGATAAAGAAGATTCAAAGAGAGTGAAATGCCAGCTCCTTTCATTCAGTCAGTAGCTTCAATCATTTCTGGACATTTTTCAATGGCAAAAATCAATGAATATTGGAAATGCACAAACAGTAATTTCTCCGCATTGCAAGGTGCAATTCTGAAATTTTTTGCTTTTTCCTGCTCCTCTTAGCATGATAAAGAAGATTCAAAGAGAGTGAGATGCCAGCTCCTTTCATTCAGTCAGTAGCTTCAAACATTTCTGGTATATGAATTACATGATGTTTTTCAATGGCAAAAATCAATGAATATTGTAAATGCACAAACAGTAATTTCTCCGCATTGCAAGGTGCAATTCTGAATTTTTTTGCTTTTTCCTGCTCCTCTTAGCATGATAAAGAAGATTCAAAGAGAGTGAGATGCCAGCTCCTTTCATTCAGTCAGTAGCTTCAATCATTTCTGGACGTTTTTCAATGGCAAAAATCATTGAATATTGTAAATGCACAAACAGTAATTTCTCCGCATTGCAAGGTGCAATTCTGAAATTTTTTTACTTTTTCCTGCTCCTCTTAGCATGATAAAGAAGATTCAAAGAGAGAGAGATGCCAGCTCCTTTCATTCAGTCAGTAGCTTCAATCATTTCTGGTATATGAATAACATGATGTTTTTCAATGGCAAAAATCAATGAATATTGTAAATGCACAAACAGTAATTTCTCTGCATTGCAAGGTGCAATTCTGAAATTTTTTGCTTTTTCCTGCTCCTCTTAGCATGATAAAGAAGATTCAAAGAGAGTGAGATGCCAGCTCCTTTCATTCAGTCAGTAGCTTCAATCATTTCTGGACGTTTTTCAATGGCAAAAATCATTGAATATTGTAAATGCACAAACAGTAATTTCTCCGCATTGCAAGGTGCAATTCTGAAATTTTTTTACTTTTTCCTGCTCCTCTTAGCATGATAAAGAAGATTCAAAGAGAGAGAGATGCCAGCTCCTTTCATTCAGTCAGTAGCTTCAATCATTTCTGGTATATGAATAACATGATGTTTTTCAATGGCAAAAATCAATGAATATTGTAAATGCACAAAAAGTAATTTCTCTGCATTGCAAGGTGCAATTCTGAAATTTTTTGCTTTTTCCTGCTCCTCTTAGCATGATAAAGAAGATTCAAAGAGAGTGAGATGCCAGCTCCTTTCATTCAGTCAGTAGCTTCAATAATTTCTGGACGTTTTTCAATGGCAAAAATCAATGAATATTGTAAATGCACAAACAGTAATTTCTCCGCAGTGCAAGGTGCAATTCTGAAATTTTTTGCTTTTTCCTGCTCCTCTTAGCATGATAAACAAGATTCAAAGAGAGTGAGATGCCAGCTCCTTTCATTCAGTCAGTAGCTTCAATTATTTCTGGACGTTTTTCAATGGCAAAAATCAATGAATATTGTAAATGCACAAACAGTAATTTCTCCGCATTGCAAGGTGCAATTCTGAAAGTTTTTGCTTTTTCCTGCTCCTCTTAGCATGATAAAGAAGATTCAAAGAGAGTGAGATGCCAGCTCCTTTCATTCAGTCAGTAGCTTCAATCATTTCTGGACGTTTTTCAATGGCAAAAATCAATGAATATTGTAAATGCACAAACAGTAATTTCTCCGCATTGCAAGGTGCAATTCTGAAATTTTTTGCTTTTTCCTGCTCCTCTTAGCATGATAAAGAAGATTCAAAGAGAGTGAGATGCCAGCTCCTTTCATTCAGTCAGTAGCTTCAAACATTTCTGGTATATGAATAACATGATGTTTTTCAATGGCAAAAATCAATGAATATTGTAAATGCACAAACAGTAATTTATCCGCATTGCAAGGTGCAATTCTGAAATTTTTTGCTTTTTCCTGCTCCTCTTAGCATGATAAAGAAGATTCAAAGAGAGTGA
This sequence comes from Phyllobates terribilis, assembly GCF_046119375.1. Lineage (NCBI taxonomy): Eukaryota > Metazoa > Chordata > Amphibia > Anura > Dendrobatidae > Phyllobates > Phyllobates terribilis. The sequence goes on from NW_027363348.1 coordinate 811,814, forward strand.
GATGCCAGCTCCTTTCATTCAGTCAGTAGCTTCAATCATTTCTGGACGTTTTTCAATGGCAAAAATCATTGAATATTGTAAATGCACAAACAGTAATTTCTCCGCATTGCAAGGTGCAATTCTGAAATTTTTTTACTTTTTCCTGCTCCTCTTAGCATGATAAAGAAGATTCAAAGAGAGAGAGATGCCAGCTCCTTTCATTCAGTCAGTAGCTTCAATCATTTCTGGTATATGAATAACATGATGTTTTTCAATGGCAAAAATCAATGAATATTGTAAATGCACAAACAGTAATTTCTCTGCATTGCAAGGTGCAATTCTGAAATTTTTTGCTTTTTCCTGCTCCTCTTAGCATGATAAAGAAGATTCAAAGAGAGTGAGATGCCAGCTCCTTTCATTCAGTCAGTAGCTTCAATCATTTCTGGACATTTTTCAATGGCAAAAATCATTGAATATTGTAAATGCACAAACAGTAATTTCTCCGCATTGCAAGGTGCAATTCTGAAATTTTTTTACTTTTTCCTGCTCCTCTTAGCATGATAAAGAAGATTCAAAGAGAGAGAGATGCCAGCTCCTTTCATTCAGTCAGTAGCTTCAATCATTTCTGGTATATGAATAACATGATGTTTTTCAATGGCAAAAATCAATGAATATTGTAAATGCACAAACAGTAATTTCTCTGCATTGCAAGGTGCAATTCTGAAATTTTTTGCTTTTTCCTGCTCCTCTTAGCATGATAAAGAAGATTCAAAGAGAGTGAGATGCCAGCTCCTTTCATTCAGTCAGTAGCTTCAATAATTTCTGGACGTTTTTCAATGGCAAAAATCAATGAATATTGTAAATGCACAAACAGTAATTTCTCCGCAGTGCAAGGTGCAATTCTGAAATTTTTTGCTTTTTCCTGCTCCTCTTAGCATGATAAACAAGATTCAAAGAGAGTGAGATGCCAGCTCCTTTCATTCAGTCAGTAGCTTCAATTATTTCTGGACGTTTTTCAATGGCAAAAATCAATGAATTTTGTAAATGCACAAACAGTAATTTCTCCGCATTGCAAGGTGCAATTCTGAAAGTTTTTGCTTTTTCCTGCTCCTCTTAGCATGATAAAGAAGATTCAAAGAGAGTGAGATGCCAGCTCCTTTCATTCAGTCAGTAGCTTCAATCATTTCTGGACGTTTTTCAATGGCAAAAATCAATGAATATTGTAAATGCACAAACAGTAATTTCTCCGCATTGCAAGGTGCAATTCTGAAATTTTTTGCTTTTTCCTGCTCCTCTTAGCATGATAAAGAAGATTCAAAGAGAGTGAGATGCCAGCTCCTTTCATTCAGTCAGTAGCTTCAAACATTTCTGGTATATGAATAACATGATGTTTTTCAATGGCAAAAATCAATGAATATTGTAAATGCACAAACAGTAATTTATCCGCATTGCAAGGTGCAATTCTGAAATTTTTTGCTTTTTCCTGCTCCTCTTAGCATGATAAAGAAGATTCAAAGAGAGTGAGATGCCAGCTCCTTTCATTCAGTCAGTAGCTTCAATCATTTCTGGACGATTTTCAATGGCAAAAATCAATGAATATTGTAAATGCACAAGCAGTAATTTCTCCGCATTGCAAGGTGCAATTCTGAAATTTTTTGCTTTTTCCTGCTCCTCTTAGCATGATAAAGAAGATTCAAAGAGAGTGAGATGCCAGCTCCTTTCATTCAGTCAGTAGCTTCAAACATTTCTGGTATATGAATAACATGATGTTTTTCAAGGGCAAAAATCAATGAATATTGTAAATGCACAAACAGTAATTTCTCCGCATTGCAAGGTGCAATTCTGAAATTTTTTGCTTTTTCCTGCTCCTCTTAGCATGATAAAGAAGATTCAAAGAGAGTGAGATGCCAGCTCCTTTCATTCAGTCAGTAGCTTCAATCATTTCTGGACGTTTTTCAATGGCAAAAATCAATGAATATTGTAAATGCACAAACAGTAATTTCTCCGCATTGCAAGGTGCAATTCTGAAATTTTTTGCTTTTTCCTGCTCCTCTTAGCATGATAAAGAAGATTCAAAGAGAGTGAGATGCCAGCTCCTTTCATTCAGTCAGTAGCTTCAAACATTTCTGGTATATGAATAACATGATGTTTTTCAATGACAAAAATCAATGAATATTGTAAATGCACAAACAGTAATTTCTCCGCATTGCAAGGTGCAATTCTGAAATTTTTTGCTTTTTCCTGCTCCTCTTAGCATGATAAAGAAGATTCAAAGAGAGTGAGATGCCAGCTCCTTTCATTCAGTCAGTAGCTTCAATCATTTCTGGACGTTTTTCAATGGCAAAAATCAATGAATATTGTAAATGCACAAACAGTAATTTCTCCGCATTGCAAGGTGCAATTCTGAAATTTTTTGCTTTTTCCTGCTCCTCTTAGCATGATAAAAAATATTCAAAGAGAGTGAGATGCCAGCTCCTTTCATTCAGTCAGTAGCTTCAAACATTTCTGGTATATGAATAACATGATGTTTTTCAATGGCAAAAATCAATGAATATTGTAAATGCACAAACAGTAATTTCTCCGCATTGCAAGGTGCAATTCTGAAATTTTTTGCTTTTTCCTGCTCCTCTTAGCATGATAAAAAATATTCAAAGAGAGTGAGATGCCAGCTCCTTTCATTCAGTCAGTAGCTTCAAACATTTCTGGTATATGAATAACATGATGTTTTTCAATGGCAAAAATCAATGAATATTGTAAATGCACAAACAGTAATTTCTCCGCATTGCAAGGTGCAATTCTGAAATTTTTTGCTTTTTCCTGCTCCTCTTAGCATGATAAAGAAGATTCAAAGAGAGTGAGATGCCAGCTCCTTTCATTCAGTCAGTAGCTTCAATCATTTCTGGACGTTTTTCAATGGCAAAAATCAATGAATATTGTAAATGCACAAACAGTAATTTCTCCGCATTGCAAGGTGCAATTCTGAAATTTTTTGCTTTTTCCTGCTCCTCTTAGCATGATAAAGAAGATTCAAAGAGAGTGAGATACCAGCTCCTTTCATTCAGTCAGTAGCTTCAATCATTTCTGGACGTTTTTCAATGGCAAAAATCAATGAATATTGTAAATGCACAAACAGTAATTTCTCCGCATTGCAAGGTGCAATTATGAAATTTTTTGCTTTTTCCTGCTCCTCTTAGCATGATAAAGAAGATTCAAAGAGAGTGAAATGCCAGCTCCTTTCATTCAGTCAGTAGCTTCAATCATTTCTGGACATTTTTCAATGGCAAAAATCAATGAATATTGTAAATGCACAAACAGTAATTTCTCCGCATTGCAAGGTGCAATTCTGAAATTTTTTGCTTTTTCCTGCTCCTCTTAGCATGATAAAGAAGATTCAAAGAGAGTGAGATGCCAGCTCCTTTCATTCAGTCAGTAGCTTCAATCATTTCTGGACGTTTTTCAATGGCAAAAATCAATGAATATTGTAAATGCACAAACAGTAATTTCTCCGCATTGCAAGGTGCAATTCTGAAATTTTTTGCTTTTTCCTGCTCCTCTTAGCATGATAAAGAAGATTCAAAGAGAGTGAGATACCAGCTCCTTTCATTCAGTCAGTAGCTTCAATCATTTCTGGACGTTTTTCAATGGCAAAAATCAATGAATATTGTAAATGCACAAACAGTAATTTCTCCGCATTGCAAGGTGCAATTCTGAAATTTTTTGCTTTTTCCTGCTCCTCTTAGCATGATAAAGAAGATTCAAAGAGAGTGAGATGCCAGCTCCTTTCATTCAGTCAGTAGCTTCAATCATTTCTGGACGTTTTTCAATGGCAAAAATCAATGAATATTGTAAATGCACAAACAGTAATTTCTCCGCATTGCAAGGTGCAATTCTGAAATTTTTTGCTTTTTCCTGCTCCTCTTAGCATGATAAAGAAGATTCAAAGAGAGTGAGATTCCAGCTCCTTTCATTCAGTCAGTAGCTTCAAACATTTCTGGTATATGAATAACATGATGTTTTTCAATGGCAAAAATCAATGAATATTGTAAATGCACAAACAGTAATTTCGCTGCATTGCAAGGTGCAATTCTGAAATTTTTTGCTTTTTCCTGCTCCTCTTAGCATGATAAAGAAGATTCAAAGAGAGTGAGATGCCTGCTCCTTTCATTCAGTCAGTAGCTTCAATCATTTCTGGATGTTTTTCAATGGCAAAAATCAATGAATATTGTAAATGCACAAACAGTAATTTCTCCGCATTGCAAGGTGCAATTCTGAAATTTTTTGCTTTTTCCTGCTCCTCTTAGCATGATAAAGAAGATTCAAAGAGAGTGAGATGCCAGCTCCTTTCATTCAGTCAGTAGCTTCAAACATTTCTGGTATATGAATAACATGATGTTTTTCAATGGCAAGAATCAATGAATATTGTAAATGCACAAACAGAAATTTCTCCGCATTGCAAGGTGCAATTCTGAAATTTTTTGCTTTTTCCTGCTCCTCTTAGCATGATAAAGAAGATTCAAAGAGAGTGAAATGCCAGCTCCTTTCATTCAGTCAGTAGCTTCAATCATTTCTGGACATTTTTCAATGGCAAAAATCAATGAATATTGGAAATGCACAAACAGTAATTTCTCCGCATTGCAAGGTGCAATTCTGAAATTTTTTGCTTTTTCCTGCTCCTCTTAGCATGATAAAGAAGATTCAAAGAGAGTGAGATGCCAGCTCCTTTCATTCAGTCAGTAGCTTCAAACATTTCTGGTATATGAATTACATGATGTTTTTCAATGGCAAAAATCAATGAATATTGTAAATGCACAAACAGTAATTTCTCCGCATTGCAAGGTGCAATTCTGAAATTTTTTGCTTTTTCCTGCTCCTCTTAGCATGATAAAGAAGATTCAAAGAGAGTGAGATGCCAGCTCCTTTCATTCAGTCAGTAGCTTCAATCATTTCTGGACGTTTTTCAATGGCAAAAATCATTGAATATTGTAAATGCACAAACAGTAATTTCTCCGCATTGCAAGGTGCAATTCTGAAATTTTTTTACTTTTTCCTGCTCCTCTTAGCATGATAAAGAAGATTCAAAGAGAGAGAGATGCCAGCTCCTTTCATTCAGTCAGTAGCTTCAATCATTTCTGGTATATGAATAACATGGTTTTTCAATGGCAAAAATCAATGAATATTGTAAATGCACAAACAGTAATTTCTCTGCATTGCAAGGTGCAATTCTGAAATTTTTTGCTTTTTCCTGCTCCTCTTAGCATGATAAAGAAGATTCAAAGAGAGTGAGATGCCAGCTCCTTTCATTCAGTCAGTAGCTTCAATCATTTCTGGACGTTTTTCAATGGCAAAAATCAATGAATATTGTAAATGCACAAACAGTAATTTCTCCGCAGTGCAAGGTGCAATTCTGAAATTTTTTGCTTTTTCCTGCTCCTCTTAGCATGATAAACAAGATTCAAAGAGAGTGAGATGCCAGCTCCTTTCATTCAGTCAGTAGCTTCAATTATTTCTGGACGTTTTTCAATGGCAAAAATCAATGAATATTGTAAATGCACAAACAGTAATTTCTCCGCATTGCAAGGTGCAATTCTGAAAGTTTTTGCTTTTTCCTGCTCCTCTTAGCATGATAAAGAAGATTCAAAGAGAGTGAGATGCCAGCTCCTTTCATTCAGTCAGTAGCTTCAATCATTTCTGGACGTTTTTCAATGGCAAAAATCAATGAATATTGTAAATGCACAAACAGTAATTTCTCCGCATTGCAAGGTGCAATTCTGAAATTTTTTGCTTTTTCCTGCTCCTCTTAGCATGATAAAGAAAATTCAAAGAGAGTGAGATGCCAGCTCCTTTCATTCAGTCAGTAGCTTCAAACATTTCTGGTATATGAATAACATGATGTTTTTCAATGGCAAAAATCAATGAATATTGTAAATGCACAAACAGTAATTTCTACGCATTGCAAGGTGCAATTCTGAAATTTTTTGCTTTTCCTGCTCCTCTTAGCATGATAAAGAAGATTCAAAGAGAGTGAGATGCCAGCTCCTTTCATTCAGTCAGTAGCTTCAATCATTTCTGGACGTTTTTCAATGGCAAAAATCAATGAATATTGTAAATGCACAAACAGTAATTTCTCCGCATTGCAAGGTGCAATTCTGAAATTTTTTGCTTTTTCCTGCTCCTCTTAGCATGATAAAGAAGATTCAAAGAGAGTGAGATGCCAGCTCCTTTCATTCAGTCAGTAGCTTCAAACATTTCTGGTATATGAATAACATGATGTTTTTCAATGGCAAAAATCAATGAATATTGTAAATGCACAAACAGTAATTTATCCGCATTGCAAGGTGCAATTCTGAAATTTTTTGCTTTTTCCTGCTCCTCTTAGCATGATAAAGAAGATTCAAAGAGAGTGAGATGCCAGCTCCTTTCATTCAGTCAGTAGCTTCAATCATTTCTGGACGTTTTTCAATGGCAAAAATCAATGAATATTGTAAATGCACAAGCAGTAATTTCTCCGCATTGCAAGGTGCAATTCTGAAATTTTTTGCTTTTTCCTGCTCCTCTTAGCATGATAAAGAAGATTCAAAGAGAGTGAGATGCCAGCTCCTTTCATTCAGTCAGTAGCTTCAAACATTTCTGGTATATGAATAACATGATGTTTTTCAAGGGCAAAAATCAATGAATATTGTAAATGCACAAACAGTAATTTCTCCGCATTGCAAGGTGCAATTCTGAAATTTTTTGCTTTTTCCTGCTCCTCTTAGCATGATAAAGAAGATTCAAAGAGAGTGAGATGCCAGCTCCTTTCATTCAGTCAGTAGCTTCAATCATTTCTGGACGTTTTTCAATGGCAAAAATCAATGAATATTGTAAATGCACAAACAGTAATTTCTCCGCATTGCAAGGTGCAATTCTGAAATTTTTTGCTTTTTCCTGCTCCTCTTAGCATGATAAAGAAGATTCAAAGAGAGTGAGATGCCAGCTCCTTTCATTCAGTCAGTAGCTTCAATCATTTCTGGACGTTTTTCAATGGCAAAAATCAATGAATATTGTAAATGCACAAACAGTAATTTCTCCGCATTGCAAGGTGCAATTCTGAAATTTTTTGCTTTTTCCTGCTCCTCTTAGCATGATAAAGAAGATTCAAAGAGAGTGAGATGCCAGCTCCTTTCATTCAGTCAGTAGCTTCAATCATTTCTGGACGTTTTTCAATGGTAAAAATCAATGAATATTGTGAATGCACAAACAGTAATTTCTCCGCATTGCAAGGTGCAATTCTGAAATTTTTTACTTTTTCCTGCTCCTCTTAGCATGATAAAGAAGATTCAAAGAGAGTGAGATGCCAGCTCCTTTCATTCAGTCAGTAGCTTCAAACATTTCTGGTATATGAATAACAAGATGTTTTTCAATGGCAAAAATCAATGAATATTGTAAATGCACAAACAGTAATTTCTCCGCATTGCAAGGTGCAATTCTGAAATTTTTTGCTTTTTCCTGCTCCTCTTAGCATGATAAAAAATATTCAAAGAGAGTGAGATGCCAGCTCCTTTCATTCAGTCAGTAGCTTCAATCATTTCTGGTATATGAATAACATGATGTTTTTCAATGGCAAAAATCAATGAATATTGTAAATGCACAAACAGTAATTTCTCCGCATTGCAAGGTGCAATTCTGAAATTTTTTGCTTTTTCCTGCTCCTCTTAGCATGATAAAGAAGATTCAAAGAGAGTGAGATGCCAGCTCCTTTCATTCAGTCAGTAGCTTCAATCATTTCTGGACGTTTTTCAATGGCAAAAATCAATGAATATTGTAAATGCACAAACAGTAATTTCTCCGCATTGCAAGGTGCAATTCTGAAATTTTTTGCTTTTTCCTGCTCCTCTTAGCATGATAAAGAAGATTCAAAGAGAGTGAGATACCAGCTCCTTTCATTCAGTCAGTAGCTTCAATCATTTCTGGACGTTTTTCAATGGCAAAAATCAATGAATATTGTAAATGCACAAACAGTAATTTCTCCGCATTGCAAGGTGCAATTCTGAAATTTTTTGCTTTTTCCTGCTCCTCTTAGCATGATAAAGAAGATTCAAAGAGAGTGAGATGCCAGCTCCTTTCATTCAGTCAGTAGCTTCAATCATTTCTGGACGTTTTTCAATGGCAAAAATCAATGAATATTGTAAATGCACAGACAGTAATTTCTCCGCATTGCAAGGTGCAATTCTGAAATTTTTTGCTTTTTCCTGCTCCTCTTAGCATGATAAAGAAGATTCAAAGAGAGTGAGATGTCAGCTCCTTTCATTCAGTCAGTAGCTTCAAACATTTCTGGTATATGAATAACATGATGTTTTTCAATGGCAAAAATCAATGAATATTGTAAATACACAAACAGTAATTTCTCCGCATTGCAAGGTGCAATTCTGAAATTTTTTGCTTTTTCCTGCTCCTCTTAGCATGATAAAGAAGATTCAAAGAGAGTAAGATGCCAGATCCTTTCATTCAGTCAGTAGCTTCAATCATTTCTGGACGTTTTTCAATGGCAAAAATCAATGAATATTGTAAATGCACAAACAGTAATTTCTCCGCATTGCAAGGTGCAATTCTGAAATTTTTTGCTTTTTCCTGCTCCTCTTAGCATGATAAAAAAGATTCAAAGAGAGTGAGATGCCAGCTCCTTTCATTCAGTCAGTAGCTTCAATCATTTCTGGACGTTTTTCAATGGCAAAAAGCAATGAATATTGTAAATGCACAAACAGTAATTTCTCCGCATTGCAAGGTGCAATTCTGAAATTTTTTGCTTTTTCCTGCTCCTCTTAGCATGATAAAGAAGATTCAAAGAGAGTGAGATGCCAGCTCCTTTCATTCAGTCAGTAGCTTCAAACATTTCTGGAATATGAATAACATGATGTTTTTCAATGGCAAAAATCAATGAATATTGTAAATGCACAAACAGTAATTTCTCCGCATTGCAAGATGCAATTCTGAAATTTTTTGCTTTTTCCTGCTCCTATTAGCATGATAAAGAAGATTCAAAGAGAGTGAGATGCCAGCTCCTTTCATTCAGTCAGTAGCTTCAATCATTTCTGGACGTTTTTCAATGGCAAAAATCAATGAATATTGTAAATGCACAAACAGTAATTTCTCCGCATTGCAAGGTGCAATTCTGAAATTTTTTGCTTTTTCCTGCTCCTCTTAGCATGATAAAGAAGATTCAAAGAGAGTGAGATGCCAGCTCCTTTCATTCAGTCAGTAGCTTCAATCATTTCTGGACGTTTTTCAATGGCAAAAATCAATGAATATTGTAAATGCACAAACAGTAATTTCTCCGCATTGCAAGGTGCAATTCTGAAATTTTTTGCTTTTTCCTGCTCCTCTTAGCATGACAAAGAAGATTCCAAGAGAGTGAGATGCCAGCTCCTTTCATTCAGTCAGTAGCCTCAATCATTTCTGGACGTTTTTCAATGGCAAAAATCAATGAATATTAAAAATGCACAAACAGTAATTTCTCCGCATTGCAAGGTGCAATTCTGAAATTTTTTGCTTTTTCCTGCTCCTCTTAGCATGATAAAGAGGATTCAAAGAGAGTGAGATGCCAGCTCCTTTCATTCAGTCAGTAGCTTCAATCATTTCTGGACGTTTTTCAATGGCAAAAATCAATGAATATTGTAAATGCACAGACAGTAATTTCTCCGCATTGCAAGGTGCAATTCTGAAATTTTTTGCTTTTTCCTGCTCCTCTTAGCATGATAAAGAAGATTCAAAGAGAGTGAGATGCCAGCTCCTTTCATTCAGTCAGTAGCTTCAATCATTTCTGGACGTTTTTCAATGGCAAAAATCAATGAATATTGTAAATGCACAGACAGTAATTTCTCCGCATTGCAAGGAGCAATTCTGAAATTTTTTGCTTTATCCTGCTCCTCTTAGCATGATAAAGAAGATTCAAAGAGAGTGATATGTCAGCTCCTTTCATTCAGTCAGTAGCTTCAAACATTTCTGTTATATGAATAACATGATGTTTTTCAATGGCAAAAATCAATGAATATTGTAAATGCACAAACAGTAATTTCTCCGCATTGCAAGGTGCAATTCTGAAATTTTTTGCTTTTTCCTGCTCCTCTTTGCATGATAAAGAAGATTCAAAGAGAGTGAGATGCCAGCTCCTTTCATTCAGTCTGTAGCTTCAATCATTTCTGGACGTTTTTCAATGGCAAAAATCAATGAATATTGTAAATGCACAAACAGTAATTTCTCCGCATTGCAAGGTGCAATTCTGAAATTTTTTTGCTTTTTCCTGCTCCTCTTAGCATGATAAAGAAGATTCAAAGAGAGTGAGATGCCAGCTCCTTTCATTCAGTCAGTATCTTCAATCATTTCTGGACATTTTTCAATGGCAAAAATCAATTAATATTGTAAATGCACAAACAGTAATTTCTCCGCATTGCAAGGTGCAATTCTGAATTTTTTTGCTTTTTCCTGCTCCTCTTAGCATGATAAAGAAGATTCAATGAGAGTGAGATGCCAGCTCCTTTCATTCAGTCAGTAGCTTCAAACATTTCTGGTATATGAATAACATGATGTTTTTCAATGGCAAAAATCCATGAATATTGTAAATGCACAAACAGTAATTTCTCCGCATTGCAAGGTGCAATTCTGAAATTTTTTGCTTTTTCCTGCTCCTCTTAGCATGATAAAGAAGATTCAAAGAGAGTGAGATGCCAGCTCCTTTCATTCAGTCAGTAGCTTCAATCATTTCTGGACGTTTTTCAATGGCAAAAATCAATGAATATTGTAAATGCACAAACAGTAATTTCTCCGCATTGCAAGGTGCAATTCTGAAATTTTTTGCTTTTTCCTGCTCCTCTTAGCATGGTAAAGAAGATTCAAAGAGAGTGAGATGCCAGCTCCTTTCATTCAGTCAGTAGCTTCAAACATTTCTGGTATATGAATAACATGATGTTTTTCAATGGCAAAAATCAATGAATATTGTAAATGCACAAACAGTAATTTCTCCGCATTGCAAGGTGCAATTCTGAAATTTTTTGCTTTTTCCTGCTCCTCTTAGCATGATAAAGAAGATTCAAAGAGAGTGAGATGCCAGCTCCTTTCATTCAGTCAGTAGCTTCAAACATTTCTTGTATATGAATAACATGTTTTTCAATGGCAAAAATCAATGAATATTGTAAATGCACAAACAGTAATTTCTCCTCATTGCAAGGTGCAATTCTGAAATTTTTTGCTTTTTCCTGCTCCTCTTAGCATGATAAAGAAGATTCAAAGAGAGTGAGATGCCAGCTCCTTTCATTCAGTCAGTAGCTTCAATCATTTCTGGACGTTTTTCAATGGCAAAAATCAATGAATATTGTAAATGCACAAACAGTAATTTCTCCGCATTGCAAGGTGCAATTCTGAAATTTTTTGCTTTTTCCTGCTCCTCTTAGCATGATAAAGAAGATTCAAAGAGAGTGAGATGCCAGCTCCTTTCATTCAGTCAGTAGCTTCAAACATTTCTGGTATATGAATAACATGATGTTTTTCAATGGCAAAAATCAATGAATATTGTAAATGCACAAACAGTAATTTCTCCGCATTGCAAGGTGCAATTCTGAAATTTTTTGCTTTTTCCTGCTCCTCTTAGCATGATAAAGAATATTCAAAGAGAGTGAGATGCCAGCTCCTTTCATTCAGTCAGTAGCTTCAATCATTTCTGGACGTTTTTCAATGGCAAAAATCAATGAATATTGTAAATGCACAAACAGTAATTTCTCCACATTGCAAGGTGCAATTCTGAAATTTTTTGCTTTTTCCTGCTCCTCTTAGCATGATAAAGAAGATTCAAAGAGAGTGAGATGCCAGCTCCTTTCATTCAGTCAGTAGCTTCAAATATTTCTAGTATATGAATAACATGATGTTTTTCAATGGCAAAAATCAATGAATATTGTAAATGCACAAACAGTAATTTCTCCGCATTGCAAGGTGCAATTCTGAAATTTTTTGCTTTTTCCTGCTCCTCTTAGCATTATAAAGAAGATTCAAAGAGAGTGAGATGCCAGCTCCTTTCATTCAGTCAGTAGCTTCAATCATTTCTGGACGTTTTTCAATGGCAAAAATCAATGAATATTGTAAATGCACAAACAGTAATTTCTCCGCATTGCAAGGTGCAATTCTGAAATTTTTTGCTTTTTCCTGCTCCTCTTAGCATGATAAAGAAGATTCAAAGAGAGTGAGATGCCAGCTCCTTTCATTCAGTCAGTAGCTTCAATCATTTCTGGACGTTTTTCAATGGCAAAAATCAATGAATATTGTAAATGCACAAACAGTAATTTCTCCGCATTGCAAGGTGCAATTCTGAAATTTTTTGCTTTTTCTTGCTCCTCTTAGCATGATAAAGAAGATTCAATGAGAGGGAGATGCCAGCTCCTTTCATTCAGTCAGTAGCTTCAAACATTTCTGGTATATGAATAACATGATGTTTTTCAATGGCAAAAATCAATGAATATTGTAAATGCACAAACAGTAATTTCTCCGCATTGCAAGGTGCAATTCTGAAATTTTTTGCTTTTTCCTGCTCCTCTTAGCATGATAAAGAAGATTCAAAGAGAGTGAGATGCCAGCTCCTTTCATTCAGTCAGTAGCTTCAATCATTTCTGGACGTTTTTCAATGGCAAAAATCAATGAATATTGTAAATGCACAAACAGTAATTTCTCCGCATTGCAAGGTGCAATTCTGAAATTTTTTGCTTTTTCCTGCTCCTCTTAGCATGATAAAGAAGATTCAAAGAGAGTGAGATGCCAGCTCCTTTCATTCAGTTAGTAGCTTCAAACATTTCTGGTATATGAATAACATGATGTTTTTCAATGGCAAAAATCAATGAATATTGTAAATGCACAAACAATAATTTCTCCGCATTGCAAGGTGCAATTCTGAAATTTTTTGCTTTTTCCTGCTCCTCTTAGCATGATAAAGAAGATTCAAAGAGAGTGAGATGCCAGCTCCTTTCATTCAGTCAGTAGCTTCAAACATTTCTGGTATATGAATAACATTTTTCAATGGCAAAAATCAATGAATATTGTTAATGCACAAACAGTAATTTCTCCTCATTGCAAGGTGCAATTCTGAAATTTTTTGCTTTTTCCTGCTCCTCTTAGCATGATAAAGAAGATTCAAAGAGAGTGAGATGCCAGCTCCTTTCATTCAGTCAGTAGCTTCAATCATTTCTGGACGTTTTTCAATGGCAAAAATCAATGAATATTGTAAATGCACAAACAGTAATTTCTCCGCATTGCAAGGTGCAATTCTGAAATTTTTTGCTTTTTCCTGCTCCTCTTAGCATGATAAAGAAGATTCAAAGAGAGTGAGATGTCATCTCCTTTCATTCAGTCAGTAGCTTCAAACATTTCTGGTATATGAATAGCATGATGTTTTTCAATGGCAAAAATCAATGAATATTGTAAATGCACAAACAGTAATTTCTCCGCATTGCAAGGTGCAATTCTGAAATTTTTTGCTTTTTCCTGCTCCTCTTAGCATGATAAAGAAGATTCAAAGAGAGTGAGATGCCAGATCCTTTCATTCAGTCAGTAGCTTCAATCATTTCTGGACGTTTTTCAATGGCAAAAATCAATGAATATTGTAAATGCACAAACAGTAATTTCTCCGCATTGCAAGGTGCAATTCTGAAATTTTTTGCTTTTTCCTGCTCCTCTTAACATGATAAAGAAGATTCAAAGAGAGTGAGATGCCAGCTCCTTTCATTCAGTCAGTAGCTTCAATCATTTCTGGACGTTTTTCAATGGCAAAAATCAATGAATATTGTAAATGCACAAACAGTAATTTCTCCGCATTGCAAGGTGCAATTCTGAAATTTTTTGCTTTTTCCTGCTCCTCTTAGCATGATAAAGAAAATTCAAAGAGAGTGAGATGCCAGCTCCTTTCATTCAGTCAGTAGCTTCAAACATTTCTGGTATATGAATAACATGATGTTTTTCAATGGCAAAAATCAATGAATATTGTAAATGCACAAACAGTAATTTCTCCGCATTGCAAGGTGCAATTCTGAAATTTTTTGCTTTTTCCTGCTCCTCTTAGCATGATAAAGAAGATTCAAAGAGAGTGAGATGCCAGCTCCTTTCATTCAGTCAGTAGCTTCAATCATTTCTGGACGTTTTTCAATTGCAAAAATCAATGAATATTGTAAATGCACAAACAGTAATTTCTCCGCATTGCAAGGTGCAATTCTGAAATTTTTTGCTTTTTCCTGCTCCTCTTAGCATGATAAAGAAGATTCAAAGAGAGTGAGATGCCAGCTTCTTTCATTCAGTCAGTAGCTTCAAACATTTCTCGTATATGAATAACATGATGTTTTTCAATGGCAAAAATCAATGAATATTGTAAATGCACAAACAGTAATTTCTCCGCATTGCAAGGTGCAAATCTGAAATTTTTTGCTTTTTCCTGCTCCTCTTAGCATGATAAAGAAGATTCAAAGAGAGTGAGATGCCAGCTCCTTTCATTCAGTCAGTAGCTTCAATCATTTCTGGACGTTTTTCAATGGCAAAAATCAATGAATATTGTAAATGCACAAACAGTAATTTCTCCGCATTGCAAGGTGCAATTCTGAAATTTTTTGCTTTTTCCTGCTCCTCTTAGCATGATAAAGAAAATTCAAAGAGAGTGAGATGCCAGCTCCTTTCATTCAGTCAGTAGCTTCAACATTTCTCGTATATGAATAACATGATGTTTTTCAATGGCAAAAATCCATGAATATTGTAAATGCACAAACAGTAATTTCTCCGCATTGCAAGGTGCAATTCTGAAATTTTTTGCTTTTTCCTGCTCCTCTTAGCATGATAAAGAAGATTCAAAGAGAGTGAGATGCCAGCTCCTTTCATTCAGTCAGTAGCTTCAATCATTTCTGGACGTTTTTCAATGGCAAAAATCAATGAATATTGTAAATGCACAAACAGTAATTTCTCCGCATTGCAAGGTGCAATTCTGAAATTTTTTGCTTTTTCCTGCTCCTCTTAGCATGGTAAAGAAGATTCAAAGAGAGTGAGATGCCAGCTCCTTTCATTCAGTCAGTAGCTTCAAACATTTCTGGTATATGAATAACATGATGTTTTTCAATGGCAAAAATCAATGAATATTGTAAATGCACAAACAGTAATTTCTCCGCATTGCAAGGTGCAATTCTGAAATTTTTTGCTTTTTCCTGCTCCTCTTAGCATGATAAAGAATATTCAAAGAGAGTGAGATGCCAGCTCCTTTCATTCAGTCAGTAGCTTCAATCATTTCTGGACGTTTTTCAATGGCAAAAATCAATGAATATTGTAAATGCACAAACAGTAATTTCTCCACATTGCAAGGTGCAATTCTGAAATTTTTTGCTTTTTCCTGCTCCTCTTAGCATGATAAAGAAGATTCAAAGAGAGTGAGATGCCAGCTTCTTTCATTCAGTCAGTAGCTTCAAATATTTCTAGTATATGAATAACATGATGTTTTTCAATGGCAAAAATCAATGAATATTGTAAATGCACAAACAGTAATTTCTCCGCATTGCAAGGTGCAATTCTGAAATTTTTTGCTTTTTCCTGCTCCTCTTAGCATTATAAAGAAGATTCAAAGAGAGTGAGATGCCAGCTCCTTTCATTCAGTCAGTAGCTTCAATCATTTCTGGACGTTTTTCAATGGCAAAAATCAATGAATATTGTAAATGCACAAACAGTAATTTCTCCGCATTGCAAGGTGCAATTCTGAAATTTTTTGCTTTTTCCTGCTCCTCTTAGCATGATAAAGAAGATTCAAAGAGAGTGAGATGCCAGCTCCTTTCATTCAGTCAGTAGCTTCAATCATTTCTGGACGTTTTTCAATGGCAAAAATCAATGAATATTGTAAATGCACAAACAGTAATTTCTCCGCATTGCAAGGTGCAATTCTGAAATTTTTTGCTTTTTCTTGCTCCTCTTAGCATGATAAAGAAGATTCAATGAGAGGGAGATGCCAGCTCCTTTCATTCAGTCAGTAGCTTCAAACATTTCTGGTATATGAATAACATGATGTTTTTCAATGGCAAAAATCAATGAATATTGTAAATGCACAAACAGTAATTTCTCCGCATTGCAAGGTGCAATTCTGAAATTTTTTGCTTTTTCCTGCTCCTCTTAGCATGATAAAGAAGATTCAAAGAGAGTGAGATGCCAGCTCCTTTCATTCAGTCAGTAGCTTCAATCATTTCTGGACGTTTTTCAATGGCAAAAATCAATGAATATTGTAAATGCACAAACAGTAATTTCTCCGCATTGCAAGGTGCAATTCTGAAATTTTTTGCTTTTTCCTGCTCCTCTTAGCATGATAAAGAAGATTCAAAGAGAGTGAGATGCCAGCTCCTTTCATTCAGTTAGTAGCTTCAAACATTTCTGGTATATGAATAACATGATGTTTTTCAATGGCAAAAATCAATGAATATTGTAAATGCACAAACAATAATTTCTCCGCATTGCAAGGTGCAATTCTGAAATTTTTTGCTTTTTCCTGCTCCTCTTAGCATGATAAAGAAGATTCAAAGAGAGTGAGATGCCAGCTCCTTTCATTCAGTCAGTAGCTTCAAACATTTCTGGTATATGAATAACATTTTTCAATGGCAAAAATCAATGAATATTGTTAATGCACAAACAGTAATTTCTCCTCATTGCAAGGTGCAATTCTGAAATTTTTTGCTTTTTCCTGCTCCTCTTAGCATGATAAAGAAGATTCAAAGAGAGTGAGATGCCAGCTCCTTTCATTCAGTCAGTAGCTTCAATCATTTCTGGACGTTTTTCAATGGCAAAAATCAATGAATATTGTAAATGCACAAACAGTAATTTCTCCGCATTGCAAGGTGCAATTCTGAAATTTTTTGCTTTTTCCTGCTCCTCTTAGCATGATAAAGAAGATTCAAAGAGAGTGAGATGTCATCTCCTTTCATTCAGTCAGTAGCTTCAAACATTTCTGGTATATGAATAGCATGATGTTTTTCAATGGCAAAAATCAATGAATATTGTAAATGCACAAACAGTAATTTCTCCGCATTGCAAGGTGCAATTCTGAAATTTTTTGCTTTTTCCTGCTCCTCTTAGCATGATAAAGAAGATTCAAAGAGAGTGAGATGCCAGCTCCTTTCATTCAGTCAGTAGCTTCAATCATTTCTGGACGTTTTTCAATGGCAAAAATCAATGAATATTGTAAATGCACAAACAGTAATTTCTCCGCATTGCAAGGTGCAATTCTGAAATTTTTTGCTTTTTCCTGCTCCTCTTAACATGATAAAGAAGATTCAAAGAGAGTGAGATGCCAGCTCCTTTCATTCAGTCAGTAGCTTCAATCATTTCTGGACGTTTTTCAATGGCAAAAATCAATGAATATTGTAAATGCACAAACAGTAATTTCTCCGCATTGCAAGGTGCAATTCTGAAATTTTTTGCTTTTTCCTGCTCCTCTTAGCATGATAAAGAAAATTCAAAGAGAGTGAGATGCCAGCTCCTTTCATTCAGTCAGTAGCTTCAAACATTTCTGGTATATGAATAACATGATGTTTTTCAATGGCAAAAATCAATGAATATTGTAAATGCACAAACAGTAATTTCTCCGCATTGCAAGGTGCAATTCTGAAATTTTTTGCTTTTTCCTGCTCCTCTTAGCATGATAAAGAAGATTCAAAGAGAGTGAGATGCCAGCTCCTTTCATTCAGTCAGTAGCTTCAATCATTTCTGGACGTTTTTCAATTGCAAAAATCAATGAATATTGTAAATGCACAAACAGTAATTTCTCCGCATTGCAAGGTGCAATTCTGAAATTTTTTGCTTTTTCCTGCTCCTCTTAGCATGATAAAGAAGATTCAAAGAGAGTGAGATGCCAGCTTCTTTCATTCAGTCAGTAGCTTCAAACATTTCTCGTATATGAATAACATGATGTTTTTCAATGGCAAAAATCAATGAATATTGTAAATGCACAAACAGTAATTTCTCCGCATTGCAAGGTGCAAATCTGAAATTTTTTGCTTTTTCCTGCTCCTCTTAGCATGATAAAGAAGATTCAAAGAGAGTGAGATGCCAGCTCCTTTCATTCAGTCAGTAGCTTCAATCATTTCTGGACGTTTTTCAATGGCAAAAATCAATGAATATTGTAAATGCACAAACAGTAATTTCTCCGCATTGCAAGGTGCAATTCTGAAATTTTTTGCTTTTTCCTGCTCCTCTTAGCATGATAAAGAAAATTCAAAGAGAGTGAGATGCCAGCTCCTTTCATTCAGTCAGTAGCTTCAACATTTCTCGTATATGAATAACATGATGTTTTTCAATGGCAAAAATCCATGAATATTGTAAATGCACAAACAGTAATTTCTCCGCATTGCAAGGTGCAATTCTGAAATTTTTTGCTTTTTCCTGCTCCTCTTAGCATGATAAAGAAGATTCAAAGAGAGTGAGATGCCAGCTCCTTTCATTCAGTCAGTAGCTTCAATCATTTCTGGACGTTTTTCAATGGCAAAAATCAATGAATATTGTAAATGCACAAACAGTAATTTCTCCGCATTGCAAGGTGCAATTCTGAAATTTTTTGCTTTTTCCTGCTCCTCTTAGCATGGTAAAGAAGATTCAAAGAGAGTGAGATGCCAGCTCCTTTCATTCAGTCAGTAGCTTCAAACATTTCTGGTATATGAATAACATGATGTTTTTCAATGGCAAAAATCAATGAATATTGTAAATGCACAAACAGTAATTTCTCCGCATTGCAAGGTGCAATTCTGAAATTTTTTGCTTTTTCCTGCTCCTCTTAGCATGATAAAGAAGATTCAAAGAGAGTGAGATGCCAGCTCCTTTCATTCAGTCAGTAGCTTCAAACATTTCTTGTATATGAATAACATGTTTTTCAATGGCAAAAATCAATGAATATTGTAAATGCACAAACAGTAATTTCTCCTCATTGCAAGGTGCAATTCTGAAATTTTTTGCTTTTTCCTGCTCCTCTTAGCATGATAAAGAAGATTCAAAGAGAGTGAGATGCCAGCTCCTTTCATTCAGTCAGTAGCTTCAATCATTTCTGGACGTTTTTCAATGGCAAAAATCAATGAATATTGTAAATGCACAAACAGTAATTTCTCCGCATTGCAAGGTGCAATTCTGAAATTTTTTGCTTTTTCCTGCTCCTCTTAGCATGATAAAGAAGATTCAAAGAGAGTGAGATGCCAGCTCCTTTCATTCAGTCAGTAGCTTCAAACATTTCTGGTATATGAATAACATGATGTTTTTCAATGGCAAAAATCAATGAATATTGTAAATGCACAAACTGTAATTTCTCCGCATTGCAAGGTGCAATTCTGAAATTTTTTGCTTTTTCCTGCTCCTCTTAGCATGATAAAGAATATTCAAAGAGAGTGAGATGCCAGCTCCTTTCATTCAGTCAGTAGCTTCAATCATTTCTGGACGTTTTTCAATGGCAAAAATCAATGAATATTGTAAATGCACAAACAGTAATTTCTCCACATTGCAAGGTGCAATTCTGAAATTTTTTGCTTTTTCCTGCTCCTCTTAGCATGATAAAGAAGATTCAAAGAGAGTGAGATGCCAGCTCCTTTCATTCAGTCAGTAGCTTCAAATATTTCTAGTATATGAATAACATGATGTTTTTCAATGGCAAAAATCAATGAATATTGTAAATGCACAAACAGTAATTTCTCCGCATTGCAAGGTGCAATTCTGAAATTTTTTGCTTTTTCCTGCTCCTCTTAGCATTATAAAGAAGATTCAAAGAGAGTGAGATGCCAGCTCCTTTCATTCAGTCAGTAGCTTCAATCATTTCTGGACGTTTTTCAATGGCAAAAATCAATGAATATTGTAAATGCACAAACAGTAATTTCTCCGCATTGCAAGGTGCAATTCTGAAATTTTTTGCTTTTTCCTGCTCCTCTTAGCATGATAAAGAAGATTCAAAGAGTGTGAGATGCCAGCTCCTTTCATTCAGTCAGTAGCTTCAATCATTTCTGGACGTTTTTCAATGGCAAAAATCAATGAATATTGTAAATGCACAAACAGTAATTTCTCCGCATTGCAAGGTGCAATTCTGAAATTTTTTGCTTTTTCTTGCTCCTCTTAGCATGATAAAGAAGATTCAATGAGAGGGAGATGCCAGCTCCTTTCATTCAGTCAGTAGCTTCAAACATTTCTGGTATATGAATAACATGATGTTTTTCAATGGCAAAAATCAATGAATATTGTAAATGCACAAACAGTAATTTCTCCGCATTGCAAGGTGCAATTCTGAAATTTTTTGCTTTTTCCTGCTCCTCTTAGCATGATAAAGAAGATTCAAAGAGAGTGAGATGCCAGCTCCTTTCATTCAGTCAGTAGCTTCAATCATTTCTGGACGTTTTTCAATGGCAAAAATCAATGAATATTGTAAATGCACAAACAGTAATTTCTCCGCATTGCAAGGTGCAATTCTGAAATTTTTTGCTTTTTCCTGCTCCTCTTAGCATGATAAAGAAGATTCAAAGAGAGTGAGATGCCAGCTCCTTTCATTCAGTTAGTAGCTTCAAACATTTCTGGTATATGAATAACATGATGTTTTTCAATGGCAAAAATCAATGAATATTGTAAATGCACAAACAATAATTTCTCCGCATTGCAAGGTGCAATTCTGAAATTTTTTGCTTTTTCCTGCTCCTCTTAGCATGATAAAGAAGATTCAAAGAGAGTGAGATGCCAGCTCCTTTCATTCAGTCAGTAGCTTCAAACATTTCTGGTATATGAATAACATTTTTCAATGGCAAAAATCAATGAATATTGTTAATGCACAAACAGTAATTTCTCCTCATTGCAAGGTGCAATTCTGAAATTTTTTGCTTTTTCCTGCTCCTCTTAGCATGATAAAGAAGATTCAAAGAGAGTGAGATGCCAGCTCCTTTC
This sequence comes from Phyllobates terribilis, assembly GCF_046119375.1. Taxonomy (NCBI): domain Eukaryota; kingdom Metazoa; phylum Chordata; class Amphibia; order Anura; family Dendrobatidae; genus Phyllobates; species Phyllobates terribilis. Next base: position 832,715 of record NW_027363348.1, read on the forward strand.
ATTCAGTCAGTAGCTTCAATCATTTCTGGACGTTTTTCAATGGCAAAAATCAATGAATATTGTAAATGCACAAACAGTAATTTCTCCGCATTGCAAGGTGCAATTCTGAAATTTTTTGCTTTTTCCTGCTCCTCTTAGCATGATAAAGAAGATTCAAAGAGAGTGAGATGCCAGCTCCTTTCATTCAGTCAGTAGCTTCAAACATTTCTGGTATATGAATAACATGATGTTTTTCAATGGCAAAAATCAATGAATATTGTAAATGCACAAACAGTAATTTCTCCGCATTGCAAGGTGCAATTCTGAAATTTTTTGCTTTTTCCTGCTCCTCTTAGCATGATAAAGAAGATTCAAAGAGAGTGAGATGCCAGCTCCTTTCATTCAGTCAGTAGCTTCAATCATTTCTGGACGTTTTTCAATGGCAAAAATCAATGAATATTGTAAATGCACAAACAGTAATTTCTCCGCATTGCAAGGTGCAATTCTGAAATTTTTTGCTTTTTCCTGCTCCTCTTAGCATGATAAAGAAGATTCAAAGAGAGTGAGATGCCAGCTCCTTTCATTCAGTCAGTAGCTTCAAACATTTCTGGTATATGAATAACATGATGTTTTTCAATGGCAAAAATCAATGAATATTGTAAATGCACAAACAGTAATTTCTCCGCATTGCAAGGTGCAATTCTGAAATTTTTTGCTTTTTCCTGCTCCTCTTAGCATGATAAAGAAGATTCAAAGAGAGTGAGATGCCAGCTCCTTTCATTCAGTCAGTAGATTCAATCATTTCTGGACGTTTTTCAATGGCAAAAATCAATGAATATTGTAAATGCACAAACAGTAATTTCTCCGCATTGCAAGGTGCAATTCTGAAATTTTTTGCTTTTTCCTGCTCCTCTTAGCATGATAAAGAAGATTCAAAGAGAGTGAGATGTCATCTCCTTTCATTCAGTCAGTAGCTTCAAACATTTCTGGTATATGAATAGCATGATGTTTTTCAATGGCAAAAATCAATGAATATTGTAAATGCACAAACAGTAATTTCTCCGCATTGTAAGGTGCAATTCTGAAATTTTTTGCTTTTTCCTGCTCCTCTTAGCATGATAAAGAAGATTCAAAGAGAGTGAGATGCCAGCTCCTTTCATTCAGTCAGTAGCTTCAATCATTTCTGGACGTTTTTCAATGGCAAAAATCAATGAATATTGTAAATGCACAAACAGTAATTTCTCCGCATTGCAAGGTGCAATTCTGAAATTTTTTGCTTTTTCCTGCTCCTCTTAACATGATAAAGAAGATTCAAAGAGAGTGAGATGCCAGCTCCTTTCATTCAGTCAGTAGCTTCAATCATTTCTGGACGTTTTTCAATGGCAAAAATCAATGAATATTGTAAATGCACAAACAGTAATTTCTCCGCATTGCAAGGTGCAATTCTGAAATTTTTTGCTTTTTCCTGCTCCTCTTAGCATGATAAAGAAAATTCAAAGAGAGTGAGATGCCAGCTCCTTTCATTCAGTCAGTAGCTTCAAACATTTCTGGTATATGAATAACATGATGTTTTTCAATGGCAAAAATCAATGAATATTGTAAATGCACAAACAGTAATTTCTCCGCATTGCAAGGTGCAATTCTGAAATTTTTTGCTTTTTCCTGCTCCTCTTAGCATGATAAAGAAGATTCAAAGAGAGTGAGATGCCAGCTCCTTTCATTCAGTCAGTAGCTTCAATCATTTCTGGACGTTTTTCAATTGCAAAAATCAATGAATATTGTAAATGCACAAACAGTAATTTCTCCGCATTGCAAGGTGCAATTCTGAAATTTTTTGCTTTTTCCTGCTCCTCTTAGCATGATAAAGAAGATTCAAAGAGAGTGAGATGCCAGCTTCTTTCATTCAGTCAGTAGCTTCAAACATTTCTCGTATATGAATAACATGATGTTTTTCAATGGCAAAAATCAATGAATATTGTAAATGCACAAACAGTAATTTCTCCGCATTGCAAGGTGCAAATCTGAAATTTTTTGCTTTTTCCTGCTCCTCTTAGCATGATAAAGAAGATTCAAAGAGAGTGAGATGCCAGCTCCTTTCATTCAGTCAGTAGCTTCAATCATTTCTGGACGTTTTTCAATGGCAAAAATCAATGAATATTGTAAATGCACAAACAGTAATTTCTCCGCATTGCAAGGTGCAATTCTGAAATTTTTTGCTTTTTCCTGCTCCTCTTAGCATGATAAAGAAAATTCAAAGAGAGTGAGATGCCAGCTCCTTTCATTCAGTCAGTAGCTTCAACATTTCTCGTATATGAATAACATGATGTTTTTCAATGGCAAAAATCAATGAATATTGTAAATGCACAAACAGTAATTTCTCCGCATTGCAAGGTGCAATTCTGAAATTTTTTGCTTTTTCCTGCTCCTCTTAGCATGATAAAGAAGGTTCAAAGAGAGTGAGATGCCAGCTCCTTTCATTCAGTCAGTAGCTTCAATCATTTCTGGACGTTTTTCAATGGCAAAAATCAATGAATATTGTAAATGCACAAACAGTAATTTCTCCGCATTGCAAGGTGCAATTCTGAAATTTTTTGCTTTTTCCTGCTACTCTTAGCATGATAAAGAAGATTCAAAGAGAGTGAGATGCCAGCTCCTTTCATTCAGTCAGTAGCTTCAAACATTTCTGGTATATGAATAACATGATGTTTTTCAATGGCAAAAATCAATGAATATTGTAAATGCACAAACAGTAATTTCTCCGCATTGCAAGGTGCAATTCTGAAATTTTTTGCTTTTTCCTGCTCCTCTTAGCATGATAAAGAAGATTCAAAGAGAGTGAGATGCCAGCTCCTTTCATTCAGTCAGTAGCTTCAATCATTTCTGGACGTTTTTCAATGGCAAAAATCAATGAATATTGTAAATGCACAAACAGTAATTTCTCCGCATTGCAAGGTGCAATTCTGAAATTTTTTGCTTTTTCCTGCTCCTCTTAGCATGATAAAGAAAATTCAAAGAGAGTGAGATGCCAGCTCCTTTCATTCAGTCAGTAGCTTCAACATTTCTCGTATATGAATAACATGATGTTTTTCAATGGCAAAAATCAATGAATATTGTAAATGCACAAACAGTAATTTCTCCGCATTGCAAGGTGCAATTCTGAAATTTTTTGCTTTTTCCTGCTCCTCTTAGCATGATAAAGAAGGTTCAAAGAGAGTGAGATGCCAGCTCCTTTCATTCAGTCAGTAGCTTCAATCATTTCTGGACGTTTTTCAATGGCAAAAATCAATGAATATTGTAAATGCACAAACAGTAATTTCTCCGCATTGCAAGGTGCAATTCTGAAATTTTTTGCTTTTTCCTGCTACTCTTAGCATGATAAAGAAGATTCAAAGAGAGTGAGATGCCAGCTCCTTTCATTCAGTCAGTAGCTTCAAACATTTCTGGTATATGAATAACATGATGTTTTTCAATGGCAAAAATCAATGAATATTGTAAATGCACAAACAGTAATTTCTCCGCATTGCAAGGTGCAATTCTGAAATTTTTTGCTTTTTCCTGCTCCTCTTAGCATGATAAAGAAGATTCAAAGAGAGTGAGATGCCAGCTCCTTTCATTCAGTCAGTAGCTTCAATCATTTCTGGACGTTTTTCAATGGCAAAAATCAATGAATATTGTAAATGCACAAGCAGTAATTTCTCCGCATTGCAAGGTGCAATTCTGAAAGTTTTTGGTTTTTCCTGCTCCTCTTAGCATGATAAAGAAGATTCAAAGAGAGTGAGATGCCAGCTCCTTTCATTCAGTCAATAGCTTCAAACATTTCTGGTATATGAATAACATGATGTTTTTCAATGGCAAAAAACAATGAATATTGTAAATGCACAAACAGTAATTTCTCCGCATTGCAAGGTGCAATTCTGAAATTTTTTGCTTTTTCCTGCTCCTCTTAGCATGATAAAGAAGATTCAAAGAGAGTGAGATGCCAGCTCCTTTCATTCAGTCAGTAGCTTCAATCATTTCTGGACGTTTTTCAATGGCAAAAATCAATGAATATTGTAAATGCACAAACAGTAATTTCTCCGCATTGCAAGGTGCAATTCTGAAATTTTTTGCTTTTTCCTGCTCCTCTTAGCATGATAAAGAAGATTCAAACAGAGTGAGATGCCAGCTCCTTTCATTCAGTCAGTAGCTTCAATCATTTCTGGACGTTTTTCAATGGCAAAAATCAATGAATATTGTAAATGCACAAACAGTAATTTCTCCGCATTGCAAGGTGCAATTCTGAAATTTTTTGCTTTTTTCCTGCTCCTCTTAGCATGATAAAGAAGATTCAAAGAGAGTGAGATGCCAGCTCCTTTCATTCAGTCAGTAGCTTCAAACATTTCTGGTATATGAATAACATGATGTTTTTCAATGACAAAAATCAATGAATATTGTAAATGCACAAACAGTAATTTCTCCGCATTGCAAGGTGCAATTCTGAAATTTTTTGCTTTTTCCTGCTCCTCTTAGCATGATAAAGAAGATTCAAAGAGAGTGAGATGCCAGCTCCTTTCATTCAGTCAGTAGCTTCAATCATTTCTGGACGTTTTTCAATGGTAAAAATCAATGAATATTGTAAATGCACAAACAGTAATTTCTCCGCATTGCAAGGTGCAATTCTGAAATTTTTTGCTTTTTCCTGCTCCTCTTAGCATGATAAAGAAGATTCAAAGAGAGTGAGATGCCAGCTCCTTTCATTCAGTCAGTAGCTTCAAACATTTCTGGTATATGAATAACATGATGTTTTTCAATGGCAAAAATCAATGAATATTGTAAATGCACAAACAGTAATTTCTCCGCATTGCAAGGTGCAATTCTGAAATTTTTTGCTTTTTCCTGCTCCTCTTAGCATGATAAAGAAGATTCAAAGAGAGTGAGATGCCAGCTCCTTTCATTCAGTCAGTAGCTTCAAACATTTCTGGTATATGAATAACATGATGTTTTTCAATGGCAAAAATCAATGAATATTGTAAATGCACAAACAGTAATTTCTCCGCATTGCAAGGTGCAATTCTGAAATTTTTTGCTTTTTCCTGCTCCTCTTAGCATGGTAAAGAAGATTCAAAGAGAGTGAGATGCCAGCTCCTTTCATTCAGTCAGTAGCTTCAATCATTTCTGGACGTTTTTCAATGGCAAAAATCAATGAATATTGTAAATGCACAAACAGTAATTTCTCCGCATTGCAAGGTGCAATTCTGAAATTTTTTGCTTTTTCCTGCTCCTCTTAGCATGATAAAGAAGATTCAAAGAGAGTGAGATTCCAGCTCCTTTCATTCAGTCAGTAGCTTCAAACATTTCTGGTATATGAATAACATGATGTTTTTCAATGGCAAAAATCAATGAATATTGTAAATGCACAAACAGTAATTTCTCTGCATTGCAAGGTGCAATTCTGAAATTTTTTGCTTTTTCCTGCTCCTCTTAGCATGATAAAGAAGATTCAAAGAGAGTGAGATGCCTGCTCCTTTCATTCAGTCAGTAGCTTCAATCATTTCTGGATGTTTTTCAATGGCAAAAATCAATGAATATTGTAAATGCACAAACAGTAATTTCTCCGCATTGCAAGGTGCAATTCTGAAATTTTTTGCTTTTTCCTGCTCCTCTTAGCATGATAAAGAAGATTCAAAGAGAGTGAGATGCCAGCTCCTTTCATTCAGTCAGTAGCTTCAAACATTTCTGGTATATGAATAACATGATGTTTTTCAATGGCAAGAATCAATGAATATTGTAAATGCACAAACAGTAATTTCTCCGCATTGCAAGGTGCAATTCTGAAATTTTTTGCTTTTTCCTGCTCCTCTTAGCATGATAAAGAAGATTCAAAGAGAGTGAAATGCCAGCTCCTTTCATTCAGTCAGTAGCTTCAATCATTTCTGGACATTTTTCAATGGCAAAAATCAATGAATATTGGAAATGCACAAACAGTAATTTCTCCGCATTGCAAGGTGCAATTCTGAAATTTTTTGCTTTTTCCTGCTCCTCTTAGCATGATAAAGAAGATTCAAAGAGAGTGAGATGCCAGCTCCTTTCATTCAGTCAGTAGCTTCAAACATTTCTGGTATATGAATTACATGATGTTTTTCAATGGCAAAAATCAATGAATATTGTAAATGCACAAACAGTAATTTCTCCGCAGTGCAAGGTGCAATTCTGAAATTTTTTGCTTTTTCCTGCTCCTCTTAGCATGATAAACAAGATTCAAAGAGAGTGAGATGCCAGCTCCTTTCATTCAGTCAGTAGCTTCAATTATTTCTGGACGTTTTTCAATGGCAAAAATCAATGAATATTGTAAATGCACAAACAGTAATTTCTCCGCATTGCAAGGTGCAATTCTGAAAGTTTTTGCTTTTTCCTGCTCCTCTTAGCATGATAAAGAAGATTCAAAGAGAGTGAGATGCCAGCTCCTTTCATTCAGTCAGTAGCTTCAATCATTTCTGGACGTTTTTCAATGGCAAAAATCAATGAATATTGTAAATGCACAAACAGTAATTTCTCCGCATTGCAAGGTGCAATTCTGAAATTTTTTGCTTTTTCCTGCTCCTCTTAGCATGATAAAGAAAATTCAAAGAGAGTGAGATGCCAGCTCCTTTCATTCAGTCAGTAGCTTCAAACATTTCTGGTATATGAATAACATGATGTTTTTCAATGGCAAAAATCAATGAATATTGTAAATGCACAAACAGTAATTTCTACGCATTGCAAGGTGCAATTCTGAAATTTTTTGCTTTTCCTGCTCCTCTTAGCATGATAAAGAAGATTCAAAGAGAGTGAGATGCCAGCTCCTTTCATTCAGTCAGTAGCTTCAATCATTTCTGGACGTTTTTCAATGGCAAAAATCAATGAATATTGTAAATGCACAAACAGTAATTTATCCGCATTGCAAGGTGCAATTCTGAAATTTTTTGCTTTTTCCTGCTCCTCTTAGCATGATAAAGAAGATTCAAAGAGAGTGAGATGCCAGCTCCTTTCATTCAGTCAGTAGCTTCAATCATTTCTGGACGTTTTTCAATGGCAAAAATCAATGAATATTGTAAATGCACAAACAGTAATTTCTCCGCATTGCAAGGTGCAATTCTGAAATTTTTTGCTTTTTCCTGCTCCTCTTAGCATGATAAAGAAGATTCAAAGAGAGTGAGATGCCAGCTCCTTTCATTCAGTCAGTAGCTTCAAACATTTCTGGACGTTTTTCAATGGCAAAAATCAATGAATATTGTAAATGCACAAACAGTAATTTCTCCGCATTGCAAGGTGCAATTCTGAAATTTTTTGCTTTTTCCTGCTCCTCTTAGCATGATAAAGAAGATTCAAAGAGAGTGAGATGCCAGCTCCTTTCATTCAGTCAGTAGCTTCAAACATTTCTGGTATATGAATAACATGATGTTTTTCAATGACAAAAATCAATGAATATTGTAAATGCACAAACAGTAATTTCTCCACATTGCAAGGTGCAATTCTGAAATTTTTTGCTTTTTCCTGCTCCTCTTAGCATGATAAAGAAGATTCAAAGAGAGTGAGATGCCTGCTCCTTTCATTCAGTCAGTAGCTTCAATCATTTCTGGATGTTTTTCAATGGCAAAAATCAATGAATATTGTAAATGCACAAACAGTAATTTCTCCGCATTGCAAGGTGCAATTCTGAAATTTTTTGCTTTTTCCTGCTCCTCTTAGCATGATAAAGAAGATTCAAAGAGAGTGAGATGCCAGCTCCTTTCATTCAGTCAGTAGCTTCAAACATTTCTGGTATATGAATAACATGATGTTTTTCAATGGCAAGAATCAATGAATATTGTAAATGCACAAACAGTAATTTCTCCGCATTGCAAGGTGCAATTCTGAAATTTTTTGCTTTTTCCTGCTCCTCTTAGCATGATAAAGAAGATTCAAAGAGAGTGAAATGCCAGCTCCTTTCATTCAGTCAGTAGCTTCAATCATTTCTGGACATTTTTCAATGGCAAAAATCAATGAATATTGGAAATGCACAAACAGTAATTTCTCCGCATTGCAAGGTGCAATTCTGAAATTTTTTGCTTTTTCCTGCTCCTCTTAGCATGATAAAGAAGATTCAAAGAGAGTGAGATGCCAGCTCCTTTCATTCAGTCAGTAGCTTCAAACATTTCTGGTATATGAATTACATGATGTTTTTCAATGGCAAAAATCAATGAATATTGTAAATGCACAAACAGTAATTTCTCCGCATTGCAAGGTGCAATTCTGAAATTTTTTGCTTTTTCCTGCTCCTCTTAGCATGATAAAGAAGATTCAAAGAGAGTGAGATGCCAGCTCCTTTCATTCAGTCAGTAGCTTCAATCATTTCTGGACGTTTTTCAATGGCAAAAATCAATGAATATTGTAAATGCACAAACAGTAATTTCTCCGCAGTGCAAGGTGCAATTCTGAAATTTTTTGCTTTTTCCTGCTCCTCTTAGCATGATAAACAAGATTCAAAGAGAGTGAGATGCCAGCTCCTTTCATTCAGTCAGTAGCTTCAATTATTTCTGGACGTTTTTCAATGGCAAAAATCAATGAATATTGTAAATGCACAAACAGTAATTTCTCCGCATTGCAAGGTGCAATTCTGAAAGTTTTTGCTTTTTCCTGCTCCTCTTAGCATGATAAAGAAGATTCAAAGAGAGTGAGATGCCAGCTCCTTTCATTCAGTCAGTAGCTTCAATCATTTCTGGACGTTTTTCAATGGCAAAAATCAATGAATATTGTAAATGCACAAACAGTAATTTCTCCGCATTGCAAGGTGCAATTCTGAAATTTTTTGCTTTTTCCTGCTCCTCTTAGCATGATAAAGAAAATTCAAAGAGAGTGAGATGCCAGCTCCTTTCATTCAGTCAGTAGCTTCAAACATTTCTGGTATATGAATAACATGATGTTTTTCAATGGCAAAAATCAATGAATATTGTAAATGCACAAACAGTAATTTCTACGCATTGCAAGGTGCAATTCTGAAATTTTTTGCTTTTCCTGCTCCTCTTAGCATGATAAAGAAGATTCAAAGAGAGTGAGATGCCAGCTCCTTTCATTCAGTCAGTAGCTTCAATCATTTCTGGACGTTTTTCAATGGCAAAAATCAATGAATATTGTAAATGCACAAACAGTAATTTATCCGCATTGCAAGGTGCAATTCTGAAATTTTTTGCTTTTTCCTGCTACTCTTAGCATGATAAAGAAGATTCAAAGAGAGTGAGATGCCAGCTCCTTTCATTCAGTCAGTAGCTTCAATCATTTCTGGACGTTTTTCAATGGCAAAAATCAATGAATATTGTAAATGCACAAGCAGTAATTTCTCCGCATTGCAAGGTGCAATTCTGAAATTTTTTGCTTTTTCCTGCTCCTCTTAGCATGATAAAGAAGATTCAAAGAGAGTGAGATGCCAGCTCCTTTCATTCAGTCAGTAGCTTCAAACATTTCTGGTATATGAATAACATGATGTTTTTCAAGGGCAAAAATCAATGAATATTGTAAATGCACAAACAGTAATTTCTCCGCATTGCAAGGTGCAATTCTGAAATTTTTTGCTTTTTCCTGCTCCTCTTAGCATGATAAAGAAGATTCAAAGAGAGTGAGATGCCAGCTCCTTTCATTCAGTCAGTAGCTTCAATCATTTCTGGACGTTTTTCAATGGCAAAAATCAATGAATATTGTAAATGCACAAACAGTAATTTCTCCGCATTGCAAGGTGCAATTCTGAAATTTTTTGCTTTTTCCTGCTCCTCTTAGCATGATAAAGAAGATTCAAAGAGAGTGAGATGCCAGCTCCTTTCATTCAGTCAGTAGCTTCAATCATTTCTGGACGTTTTTCAATGGCAAAAATCAATGAATATTGTAAATGCACAAACAGTAATTTCTCCGCATTGCAAGGTGCAATTCTGAAATTTTTTGCTTTTTCCTGCTCCTCTTAGCATGATAAAGAAGATTCAAAGAGAGTGAGATGCCAGCTCCTTTCATTCAGTCAGTAGCTTCAAACATTTCTGGTATATGAATAACATGATGTTTTTCAATGACAAAAATCAATGAATATTGTAAATGCACAAACAGTAATTTCTCCGCATTGCAAGGTGCAATTCTGAAATTTTTTGCTTTTTCCTGCTCCTCTTAGCATGATAAAGAAGATTCAAAGAGAGTGAGATGCCAGCTCCTTTCATTCAGTCAGTAGCTTCAATCATTTCTGGACGTTTTTCAATGGTAAAAATCAATGAATATTGTGAATGCACAAACAGTAATTTCTCCGCATTGCAAGGTGCAATTCTGAAATTTTTTACTTTTTCCTGCTCCTCTTAGCATGATAAAGAAGATTCAAAGAGAGTGAGATGCCAGCTCCTTTCATTCAGTCAGTAGCTTCAAACATTTCTGGTATATGAATAACAAGATGTTTTTCAATGGCAAAAATCAATGAATATTGTAAATGCACAAACAGTAATTTCTCCGCATTGCAAGGTGCAATTCTGAAATTTTTTGCTTTTTCCTGCTCCTCTTAGCATGATAAAGAAGATTCAAAGAGAGTGAGATGCCAGCTCCTTTCATTCAGTCAGTAGCTTCAATCATTTCTGGACGTTTTTCAATGGCAAAAATCAATGAATATTGTAAATGCACAAACAGTAATTTCTCCGCATTGCAAGGTGCAATTCTGAAATTTTTTGCTTTTTCCTGCTCCTCTTAGCATGATAAAGAAGATTCAAAGAGAGTGAGATGCCAGCTCCTTTCATTCAGTCAGTAGCTTCAAACATTTCTGGTATATGAATAACATGATGTTTTTCAATGGCAAAAATCAATGAATATTGTAAATGCACAAACAGTAATTTCTCCGCATTGCAAGGTGCAATTCTGAAATTTTTTGCTTTTTCCTGCTCCTCTTAGCATGATAAAGAAGATTCAAAGAGAGTGAGATGCCAGCTCCTTTCATTCAGTCAGTAGCTTCAAACATTTCTGGTGTATGAATAACATGATGTTTTTCAATGGCAAAAATCAATGAATATTGTAAATGCACAAACAGTAATTTCTCCGCATTGCAAGGTGCAATTCTGAAATTTTTTTACTTTTTCCTGCTCCTCTTAGCATGATAAAGAAGATTCAAAGAGAGTGAGATGCCAGCTCCTTTCATTCAGTCAGTAGCTTCAATCATTTCTGGTATATGAATAACATGATGTTTTTCAATGGCAAAAATCAATGAATATTATAAATGCACAAACAGTAATTTCTCTGCATTGCAAGGTGCAATTCTGAAATTTTTTGCTTTTTCCTGCTCCTCTTAGCATGATAAAGAAGATTCAAAGAGAGTGAAATGCCAGCTCCTTTCATTCAGTCAGTAGCTTCAATCATTTCTGGACGTTTTTCAATGGCAAAAATCAATGAATATTGGAAATGCACAAACAGTAATTTCTCCGCATTGCAAGGTGCAATTCTGAAAGTTTTTGCTTTTTCCTGCTCCTATTAGCATGATAAAGAAGATTCAAAGAGAGTGAGATGCCAGCTCCTTTCATTCAGTCAGTAGCTTCAAACATTTCTGGTATATGAATAACATGATGTTTTTCAATGGCAAAAATCAATGAATATTGTAAATGCACAAACAGTAATTTCTCCGCATTGCAAGGTGCAATTCTGAAATTTTTTGCTTTTTCCTGCTCCTCTTAGCATGATAAAGAAGATTCAAAGAGAGTGAGATGCCAGCTCCTTTCATTCAGTCAGTAGCTTCAATCATTTCTGGACGTTTTTCAATGGCAAAAATCATTGAATATTGTAAATGCACAAACAGTAATTTCTCCGCATTGCAAGGTGCAATTCTGAAATTTTTTACTTTTTCCTGCTCCTCTTAGCATGATAAAGAAGATTCAAAGAGAGTGAGATGCCAGCTCCTTTCATTCAGTCAGTAGCTTCAATCATTTCTGGACGTTTTTCAATGGCAAAAATCAATGAATATTGTAAATGCACAAACAGTAATTTCTCCGCATTGCAAGGTGCAATTCTGAAATTTTTTGCTTTTTCCTGCTCCTCTTAGCATGATAAAGAAGATTCAAAGAGAGTGAGATGCCAGCTCCTTTCATTCAGTCAGTAGCTTCAAACATTTCTGGTATATGAATAACAAGATGTTTTTCAATGGCAAAAATCAATGAATATTGCAAATGCACAAACAGTAATTTCTCCGCATTGCAAGGTGCAATTCTGAAATTTTTTGCTTTTTCCTGCTCCTCTTAGCATGATAAAGAAGATTCAAAGAGAGTGAGATGCCAGCTCCTTTCATTCAGTCAGTAGCTTCAAACATTTCTGGTATATGAATAACATGATGTTTTTCAATGGCAAAAATCAATGAATATTGTAAATGCACAAACAGTAATTTCTCCGCATTGCAAGGTGCAATTCTGAAATTTTTTGCTTTTTCCTGCTCCTCTTAGCATGATAAAGAAGATTCAAAGAGAGTGAGATGCCAGCTCCTTTCATTCAGTCAGTAGCTTCAATCATTTCTGGACGTTTTTCAATGGCAAAAATCAATGAATATTGTAAATGCACAAACAGTAATTTCTCCGCATTGCAAGGTGCAATTCTGAAATTTTTTGCTTTTTCCTGCTCCTCTTAGCATGATAAAGAAGATTCAAAGAGAGTGAGATGCCAGCTCCTTTCATTCAGTCAGTAGCTTCAAACATTTCTGGTATATGAATAACATGATGTTTTTCAATGGCAAAAATCAATGAATATTGTAAATGCACAAACAGTAATTTCTCCGCATTGCAAGGTGCAATTCTGAAATTTTTTGCTTTTTCCTGCTCCTCTTAGCATGATAAAGAAGATTCAAAGAGAGTGAGATGCCAGCTCCTTTCATTCAGTCAGTAGCTTCAATCATTTCTGGACGTTTTTCAATGGCAAAAATCAATGAATATTGTAAATGCACAAACAGTAATTTCTCCGCATTGCAAGGTGCAATTCTGAAATTTTTTGCTTTTTCCTGCTCCTCTTAGCATGATAAAGAAGATTCAAAGAGAGTGAGATGCCAGCTCCTTTCATTCAGTCAGTAGCTTCAAACATTTCTGGTATATGAATAACATGATGTTTTTCAATGGCAAAAATCAATGAATATTGTAAATGCACAAACAGTAATTTCTCCGCATTGCAAGGTGCAATTCTGAAATTTTTTGCTTTTTCCTGCTCCTCTTAGCATGATAAAGAAGATTCAAAGAGAGTGAGATGCCAGCTCCTTTCATTCAGTCAGTAGCTTCAAACATTTCTGGTATATGAATAACATGATGTTTTTCAATGGCAAAAATCAATGAATATTGTAAATGCACAAACAGTAATTTCTCCGCATTGCAAGGTGCAATTCTGAAATTTTTTTACTTTTTCCTGCTCCTCTTAGCATGATAAAGAAGATTCAAAGAGAGTGAGATGCCAGCTCCTTTCATTCAGTCAGTAGCTTCAATCATTTCTGGTATATGAATAACATGATGTTTTTCAATGGCAAAAATCAATGAATATTGTAAATGCACAAACAGTAATTTCTCTGCATTGCAAGGTGCAATTCTGAAATTTTTTACTTTTTCCTACTCCTCTTAGCATGATAAAGAAGATTCAAAGAGAGTGAAATGCCAGCTCCTTTCATTCAGTCAGTAGCTTCAATCATTTCTGGACGTTTTTCAATGGCAAAAATCAATGAATATTGGAAATGCACACAGTAATTTCTCCGCATTGCAAGGTGCAATTCTGAAATTTTTTGCTTTTTCCTGCTCCTCTTAGCATGATAAAGAAGATTCAAAGAGACTGAGATGCCAGCTCCTTTCATTCAGTCAGTAGCTTCAAACATTTCTGGTATATGAATAACATGATGTTTTTCAATGGCAAAAATCAATGAATATTGTAAATGCACAAACAGTAATTTCTCCGCATTGCAAGGTGCAATTCTGAAATTTTTTGCTTTTTCCTGCTCCTCTTAGCATGATAAAGAAGATTCAAAGAGAGTGAGATGCCAGCTCCTTTCATTCAGTCAGTAGCTTCAATCATTTCTGGACGTTTTTCAATGGCAAAAATCATTGAATATTGTAAATGCACAAACAGTAATTTCTCTGCATTGCAAGGTGCAATTCTGAAATTTTTTGCTTTTTCCTGCTCCTCTTAGCATGATAAAGAAGATTCAAAGAGAGTGAAATGCCAGCTCCTTTCATTCAGTCAGTAGCTTCAATCATTTCTGGACGTTTTTCAATGGCAAAAATCAATGAATATTGGAAATGCACAAACAGTAATTTCTCCGCATTGCAAGGTGCAATTCTGAAAGTTTTTGCTTTTTCCTGCTCCTCTTAGCATGATAAAGAAGATTCAAAGAGAGTGAGATGCCAGCTCCTTTCATTCAGTCAGTAGCTTCAAACATTTCTGGTATATGAATAACATGATGTTTTTCAATGGCAAAAATCAATGAATATTGTAAATGCACAAACAGTAATTTCTCCGCATTGCAAGGTGAAATTCTGAAATTTTTTGCTTTTTCCTGCTCCTCTTAGCATGATAAAGAAGATTCAAAGAGAGTGAGATGCCAGCTCCTTTCATTCAGTCAGTAGCTTCAATCATTTCTGGACGTTTTTCAATGGCAAAAATCATTGAATATTGTAAATGCACAAACAGTAATTTCTCCGCATTGCAAGGTGCAATTCTGAAATTTTTTACTTTTTCCTGCTCCTCTTAGCATGATAAAGAAGATTCAAAGAGAGTGAGATGCCAGCTCCTTTCATTCAGTCAGTAGCTTCAATCATTTCTGGACGTTTTTCAATGGCAAAAATCAATGAATATTGTAAATGCACAAACAGTAATTTCTCCGCATTGCAAGGTGCAATTCTGAAATTTTTTGCTTTTTCCTGCTCCTCTTAGCATGATAAAGAAGATTCAAAGAGAGTGAGATGCCAGCTCCTTTCATTCAGTCAGTAGCTTCAAACATTTCTGGTATATGAATAACAAGATGTTTTTCAATGGCAAAAATCAATGAATATTGTAAATGCACAAACAGTAATTTCTCCGCATTGCAAGGTGCAATTCTGAAATTTTTTGCTTTTTCCTGCTCCTCTTAGCATGATAAAGAAAATTCAAAGAAAGTGAGATGCCAGCTCCTTTCATTCAGTCAGTAGCTTCAAACATTTCTGGTATATGAATAACATGATGTTTTTCAATGGCAAAAATCAATGAATATTGTAAATGCACAAACAGTAATTTCTCCGCATTGCAAGGTGCAATTCTGAAATTTTTTGCTTTTTCCTGCTCCTCTTAGCATGATAAAGAAGATTCAAAGAGAGTGAGATGCCAGCTCCTTTCATTCAGTCAGTAGCTTCAATCATTTCTGGACGTTTTTCAATGGCAAAAATCAATGAATATTGTAAATGCACAAACAGTAATTTCTCCGCATTGCAAGGTGCAATTCTGAAATTTTTTGCTTTTTCCTGCTCCTCTTAGCATGATAAAGAAGATTCAAAGAGAGTGAGATGCCAGCTCCTTTCATTCAGTCAGTAGCTTCAAACATTTCTGGTATATGAATAACATGATGTTTTTCAATGGCAAAAATCAATGAATATTGTAAATGCACAAACAGTAATTTCTCCGCATTGCAAGGTGAAATTCTGAAATTTTTTGCTTTTTCCTGCTCCTCTTAGCATGATAAAGAAGATTCAAAGAGAGTGAGATGCCAGCTCCTTTCATTCAGTCAGTAGCTTCAATCATTTCTGGACGTTTTTCAATGGCAAAAATCAATGAATATTGTAAATGCACAAACAGTAATTTCTCCGCATTGCAAGGTGCAATTCTGAAATTTTTTGCTTTTTCCTGCTCCTCTTAGCATGATAAAGAAGATTCAAAGAGAGTGAGATGCCAGCTCCTTTCATTCAGTCAGTAGCTTCAAACATTTCTGGTATATGAATAACATGATGTTTTTCAATGGCAAAAATCAATGAATATTGTAAATGCACAAACAGTAATTTCTCCGCATTGCAAGGTGCAATTCTGAAATTTTTTGCTTTTTCCTGCTCCTCTTAGCATGATAAAGAAGATTCAAAGAGAGTGAGATGCCAGCTCCTTTCATTCAGTCAGTAGCTTCAAACATTTCTGGTATATGAATAACATGATGTTTTTCAATGGCAAAAATCAATGAATATTGTAAATGCACAAACAGTAATTTCTCCGCATTGCAAGGTGCAATTCTGAAATTTTTTTACTTTTTCCTGCTCCTCTTAGCATGATAAAGAAGATTCAAAGAGAGTGAGATGCCAGCTCCTTTCATTCAGTCAGTAGCTTCAATCATTTCTGGTATATGAATAACATGATGTTTTTAAATGGCAAAAATCAATGAATATTGTAAATGCACAAACAGTAATTTCTCTGCATTGCAAGGTGCAATTCTGAAATTTTTTGCTTTTTCCTACTCCTCTTAGCATGATAAAGAAGATTCAAAGAGAGTGAAATGCCAGCTCCTTTCATTCAATCAGTAGCTTCAATCATTTCTGGACGTTTTTCAATGGCAAAAATCAATGAATATTGGAAATGCACACAGTAATTTCTCCGCATTGCAAGGTGCAATTCTGAAATTTTTTGCTTTTTCCTGCTCCTCTTAGCATGATAAAGAAGATTCAAAGAGACTGAGATGCCAGCTCCTTTCATTCAGTCAGTAGCTTCAAACATTTCTGGTATATGAATAACATGATGTTTTTCAATGGCAAAAATCAATGAATATTGTAAATGCACAAACAGTAATTTCTCCGCATTGCAAGGTGCAATTCTGAAATTTTTTGCTTTTTCCTGCTCCTCTTAGCATGATAAAGAAGATTCAAAGAGAGTGAGATGCCAGCTCCTTTCATTCAGTCAGTAGCTTCAATCATTTCTGGACGTTTTTCAATGGCAAAAATCATTGAATATTGTAAATGCACAAACAGTAATTTCTCCGCATTGCAAGGTGCAATTCTGAAATTTTTTACTTTTTCCTGCTCCTCTTAGCATGATAAAGAAGATTCAAAGAGAGTGAGATGCCAGCTCCTTTCATTCAGTCAGTAGCTTCAATCATTTCTGGTATATGAATAACATGATGTTTTTCAATGGCAAAAATCAATGAATATTGTAAATGCACAAACAGTAATTTCTCCGCATTGCAATCTGCAATTCTGAAATTTTTTGCTTTTTCCTGCTCCTCTTAGCATGATAAAGAAGATTCAAAGAGAGTGAGATGCCAGCTCCTTTCATTCAGTCAGTAGCTTCAATCATTTCTGGACGTTTTTCAATGGCAAAAATCAATGAATATTGTAAATGCACAAACAGTAATTTCTCCGCATTGCAAGGTGCAATTCTGAAATTTTTTGCTTTTTCCTGCTCCTCTTAGCATGATAACAAGATTCAAAGAGAGTGAGATGCCAGCTCCTTTCATTCAGTCAGTAGCTTCAATCATTTCTGGACGTTTTTCAATGGCAAAAATCAATGAATATTGTAAATGCACAAACAGTAATTTCTCCGCATTGCAAGGTGCAATTCTGAAATTTTTTGCTTTTTCCTGCTCCTCTTAGCATGATAAAGAAGATTCAAAGAGAGTGAGATGCCAGCTCCTTTCATTCAGTCAGTAGCTTCAAACATTCCTGGTATATGAATAACATGATGTTTTTCAATGGCAAAAATCAATGAATATTGTAAATGCACAAACAGTAATTTCTCCGCATTGCAAGGTGCAATTCTGAAATTTTTTGCTTTTTCCTGCTCCTCTTAGCATGATAAAGAAGATTCAAAGAGAGTGAGATGCCAGCTCCTTTCATTCAGTCAGTAGCTTCAATCATTTCTGGACGTTTTTCAATTGCAAAAATCAATGAATATTGTAAATGCACAAACAGTAATTTCTCCGCATTGCAAGGTGCAATTCTGAAATTTTTTGCTTTTTCCTGCTCCTCTTAGCATGATAAAGAAGATTCAAAGAGAGTGAGATGCCAGCTCCTTTCATTCAGTCAGTAGCTTCAATCATTTCTGGTATATGAATAACATGATGTTTTTCAATGGCAAAAATCAATGAATATTGTCAATGCACAAACAGTAATTTCTCCGCATTGCAAGGTGCAATTCTGAAATTTTTTGCTTTTTCCTGCTCCTCTTAGCATGATAAAGAAGATTCAAAGAGAGTGAGATGCCAGCTCCTTTCATTCAGTCAGTAGCTTCAATCATTTCTGGTATATGAATAACATGATGTTTTTCAATGGCAAAAATCAATGAATATTGTAAATGCACAAACAGTAATTTCTCCGCATTGCAAGGTGCAATTCTGAAATTTTTTGCTTTTTCCTGCTCCTCTTAGCATGATAAAGAAGATTCAAAGAGAGTGAGATGCCAGCTCCTTTCATTCAGTCAGTAGCTTCAAACATTTCTGGTATATGAATAACATGATGTTTTTCAATGGCAAAAATCAATGAATATTGTAAATGCACAAACAGTAATTTCTCCGCATTGCAAGGTGCAATTCTGAAATTTTTTTACTTTTTCCTGCTTCTCTTAGCATGATAAAGAAGATTCAAAGAGAGTGAGATGCCAGCTCCTTTCATTCAGTCAGTAGCTTCAATCATTTCTGGTATATGAATAACATGATGTTTTTCAATGGCAAAAATCAATGAATATTGTAAATGCACAAACAGTAATTTCTCTGCATTGCAAGGTGCAATTCTGAAATTTTTTGCTTTTTCCTGCTCCTCTTAGCATGATAAAGAAGATTCAAAGAGAGTGAAATGCCAGCTCCTTTCATTCAGTCAGTAGCTTCAATCATTTCTGGACGTTTTTCAATGGCAAAAATCAATGAATATTGGAAATGCACAAACAGTAATTTCTCCGCATTGCAAGGTGCAATTCTGAAATTTTTTGCTTTTTCCTGCTCCTCTTAGCATAATAAAGAAGATTCAAAGAGAGTGAGATGCCAGCTCCTTTCATTCAGTCAGTAGCTTCAAACATTTCTGGTATATGAATAACATGATGTTTTTCAATGGCAAAAATCAATGAATATTGTAAATGCACAAACAGTAATTTCTCCGCATTGCAAGGTGCAATTCTGAAATTTTTTACTTTTTCCTGCTCCTCTTAGCATGATAAAGAAGATTCAAAGAGAGTGAGATGCCAGCTCCTTTCATTCAGTCAGTAGCTTCAATCATTTCTGGACGTTTTTCAATGGCAAAAATCAATGAATATTGTAAATGCACAAACAGTAATTTCTCCGCATTGCAAGGTGCAATTCTGAAATTTTTTGCTTTTTCCTGCTCCTCTTAGCATGATAAAGAAGATTCAAAGAGAGTGAGATGCCAGCTCCTTTCATTCAGTCAGTAGCTACAAACATTTCTGGTATATGAATAACAAGATGTTTTTCAATGGCAAAAATCAATGAATATTGCAAATGCACAAACAGTAATTTCTCCGCATTGCAAGGTGCAATTCTGAAATTTTTTGCTTTTTCCTGCTCCTCTTAGCATGATAAAGAAGATTCAAAGAGAGTGAGATGCCAGCTCCTTTCATTCAGTCAGTAGCTTCAAACATTTCTGGTATATGAATAACATGATGTTTTTCAATGGCAAAAATCAATGAATATTGTAAATGCACAAACAGTAATTTCTCCGCATTGCAAGGTGCAATTCTGAAATTTTTTGCTTTTTCCTGCTCCTCTTAGCATGATAAAGAAGATTCAAAGAGAGTGAGATGCCAGCTCCTTTCATTCAGTCAGTAGCTTCAATCATTTCTGGACGTTTTTCAATGGCAAAAATCAATGAATATTGTAAATGCACAAACAGTAATTTCTCCGCATTGCAAGGTGCAATTCTGAAATTTTTTGCTTTTTCCTGCTCCTCTTAGCATGATAAAGAAGATTCAAAGAGAGTGAGATGCCAGCTCCTTTCATTCAGTCAGTAGCTTCAAACATTTCTGGTATATGAATAACATGATGTTTTTCAATGGCAAAAATCAATGAATATTGTAAATGCACAAACAGTAATTTCTCCGCATTGCAAGGTGCAATTCTGAAATTTTTTGCTTTTTCCTGCTCCTCTTAGCATGATAAAGAAGATTCAAAGAGAGTGAGATGCCAGCTCCTTTCATTCAGTCAGTAGCTTCAATCATTTCTGGACGTTTTTCAATGGCAAAAATCAATGAATATTGTAAATGCACAAACAGTAATTTCTCCGCATTGCAAGGTGCAATTCTGAAATTTTTTGCTTTTTCCTGCTCCTCTTAGCATGATAAAGAAGATTCAAAGAGAGTGAGATGCCAGCTCCTTTCATTCAGTCAGTAGCTTCAAACATTTCTGGTATATGAATAACATGATGTTTTTCAATGGCAAAAATCAATGAATATTGTAAATGCACAAACAGTAATTTCTCCGCATTGCAAGGTGCAATTCTGAAATTTTTTGCTTTTTCCTGCTCCTCTTAGCATGATAAAGAAGATTCAAAGAGAGTGAGATGCCAGCTCCTTTCATTCAGTCAGTAGCTTCAAACATTTCTGGTATATGAATAACATGATGTTTTTCAATGGCAAAAATCAATGAATATTGTAAATGCACAAACAGTAATTTCTCCGCATTGCAAGGTGCAATTCTGAAATTTTTTTACTTTTTCCTGCTCCTCTTAGCATGATAAAGAAGATTCAAAGAGAGTGAGATGCCAGCTCCTTTCATTCAGTCAGTAGCTTCAATCATTTCTGGTATATGAATAACATGATGTTTTTCAATGGCAAAAATCAATGAATATTGTAAATGCACAAACAGTAATTTCTCTGCATTGCAAGGTGCAATTCTGAAATTTTTTACTTTTTCCTACTCCTCTTAGCATGATAAAGAAGATTCAAAGAGAGTGAAATGCCAGCTCCTTTCATTCAGTCAGTAGCTTCAATCATTTCTGGACGTTTTTCAATGGCAAAAATCAATGAATATTGGAAATGCACACAGTAATTTCTCCGCATTGCAAGGTGCAATTCTGAAATTTTTTGCTTTTTCCTGCTCCTCTTAGCATGATAAAGAAGATTCAAAGAGACTGAGATGCCAGCTCCTTTCATTCAGTCAGTAGCTTCAAACATTTCTGGTATATGAATAACATGATGTTTTTCAATGGCAAAAATCAATGAATATTGTAAATGCACAAACAGTAATTTCTCCGCATTGCAAGATGCAATTCTGAAATTTTTTGCTTTTTCCTGCTCCTCTTAGCATGATAAAGAAGATTCAAAGAGAGTGAGATGCCAGCTCCTTTCATTCAGTCAGTAGCTTCAATCATTTCTGGACGTTTTTCAATGGCAAAAATCATTTAATATTGTAAATGCACAAACAGTAATTTCTCTGCATTGCAAGGTGCAATTCTGAAATTTTTTGCTTTTTCCTGCTCCTCTTAGCATGATAAAGAAGATTCAAAGAGAGTGAAATGCCAGCTCCTTTCATTCAGTCAGTAGCTTCAATCATTTCTGGACGTTTTTCAATGGCAAAAATCAATGAATATTGGAAATGCACAAACAGTAATTTCTCCGCATTGCAAGGTGCAATTCTGAAAGTTTTTGCTTTTTCCTGCTCCTCTTAGCATGATAAAGAAGATTCAAAGAGAGTGAGATGCCAGCTCCTTTCATTCAGTCAGTAGCTTCAAACATTTCTGGTATATGAATAACATGATGTTTTTCAATGGCAAAAATCAATGAATATTGTAAATGCACAAACAGTAATTTCTCCGCATTGCAAGGTGCAATTCTGAAATTTTTTGCTTTTTCCTGCTCCTCTTAGCATGATAAAGAAGATTCAAAGAGAGTGAGATGCCAGCTCCTTTCATTCAGTCAGTAGCTTCAATCATTTCTGGACGTTTTTCAATGGCAAAAATCAATGAATATTGTAAATGCACAAACAGTAATTTCTCCGCATTGCAAGGTGCAATTCTGAAATTTTTTGCTTTTTCCTGCTCCTCTTAGCATGATAAAGAAGATTCAAAGAGAGTGAGATGCCAGCTCCTTTCATTCAGTCAGTAGCTTCAAACATTTCTGGTATATGAATAACAAGATGTTTTTCAATGGCAAAAATCAATGAATATTGTAAATGCACAAACAGTAATTTCTCCGCATTGCAAGGTGCAATTCTGAAATTTTTTGCTTTTTCCTGCTCCTCTTAGCATGATAAAGAAAATTCAAAGAGAGTGAGATGCCAGCTCCTTTCATTCAGTCAGTAGCTTCAAACATTTCTGGTATATGAATAACATGATGTTTTTCAATGGCAAAAATCAATGAATATTGTAAATGCACAAACAGTAATTTCTCCGCATTGCAAGGTGCAATTCTGAAATTTTTTGCTTTTTCCTGCTCCTCTTAGCATGATAAAGAAGATTCAAAGAGAGTGAGATGCCAGCTCCTTTCATTCAGTCAGTAGCTTCAATCATTTCTGGACGTTTTTCAATGGCAAAAATCAATGAATATTGTAAATGCACAAACAGTAATTTCTCCGCATTGCAAGGTGCAATTCTGAAATTTTTTGCTTTTTCCTGCTCCTCTTAGCATGATAAAGAAGATTCAAAGAGAGTGAGATGCCAGCTCCTTTCATTCAGTCAGTAGCTTCAAACATTTCTGGTATATGAATAACATGATGTTTTTCAATGGCAAAAATCAATGAATATTGTAAATGCACAAACAGTAATTTCTCCGCATTGCAAGGTGAAATTCTGAAATTTTTTGCTTTTTCCTGCTCCTCTTAGCATGATAAAGAAGATTCAAAGAGAGTGAGATGCCAGCTCCTTTCATTCAGTCAGTAGCTTCAATCATTTCTGGACGTTTTTCAATGGCAAAAATCAATGAATATTGTAAATGCACAAACAGTAATTTCTCCGCATTGCAAGGTGCAATTCTGAAATTTTTTGCTTTTTCCTGCTCCTCTTAGCATGATAAAGAAGATTCAAAGAGAGTGAGATGCCAGCTCCTTTCATTCAGTCAGTAGCTTCAAACATTTCTGGTATATGAATAACATGATGTTTTTCAATGGCAAAACTCAATGAATATTGTAAATGCACAAACAGTAATTTCTCCGCATTGCAAGGTGCAATTCTGAAATTTTTTGCTTTTTCCTGCTCCTCTTAGCATGATAAAGAAGATTCAAAGAGAGTGAGATGCCAGCTCCTTTCATTCAGTCAGTAGCTTCAAACATTTCTGGTATATGAATAACATGATGTTTTTCAATGGCAAAAATCAATGAATATTGTAAATGCACAAACAGTAATTTCTCCGCATTGCAAGGTGCAATTCTGAAATTTTTTTACTTTTTCCTGCTCCTCTTAGCATGATAAAGAAGATTCAAAGAGAGTGAGATGCCAGCTCCTTTCATTCAGTCAGTAGCTTCAATCATTTCTGGTATATGAATAACATGATGTTTTTCAATGGCAAAAATCAATGAATATTGTAAATGCACAAACAGTAATTTCTCTGCATTGCAAGGTGCAATTCTGAAATTTTTTACTTTTTCCTACTCCTCTTAGCATGATAAAGAAGATTCAAAGAGAGTGAAATGCCAGCTCCTTTCATTCAGTCAGTAGCTTCAATCATTTCTGGACGTTTTTCAATGGCAAAAATCAATGAATATTGGAAATGCACACAGTAATTTCTCCGCATTGCAAGGTGCAATTCTGAAATTTTTTGCTTTTTCCTGCTCCTCTTAGCATGATAAAGAAGATTCAAAGAGACTGAGATGCCAGCTCCTTTCATTCAGTCAGTAGCTTCAAACATTTCTGGTATATGAATAACATGATGTTTTTCAATGGCAAAAATCAATGAATATTGTAAATGCACAAACAGTAATTTCTCCGCATTGCAAGGTGCAATTCTGAAATTTTTTGCTTTTTCCTGCTCCTCTTAGCATGATAAAGAAGATTCAAAGAGAGTGAGATGCCAGCTCCTTTCATTCAGTCAGTAGCTTCAATCATTTCTGGACGTTTTTCAATGGCAAAAATCATTGAATATTGTAAATGCACAAACAGTAATTTCTCCGCATTGCAAGGTGCAATTCTGAAATTTTTTACTTTTTCCTGCTCCTCTTAGCATGATAAAGAAGATTCAAAGAGAGTGAGATGCCAGCTCCTTTCATTCAGTCAGTAGCTTCAAACATTTCTGGTATATGAATAACATGATGTTTTTCAATGGCAAAAATCAATGAATATTGTAAATGCACAAACAGTAATTTCTCCGCATTGCAAGGTGAAATTCTGAAATTTTTTGCTTTTTCCTGCTCCTCTTAGCATGATAAAGAAGATTCAAAGAGAGTGAGATGCCAGCTCCTTTCATTCAGTCAGTAGCTTCAATCATTTCTGGACGTTTTTCAATGGCAAAAATCAATGAATATTGTAAATGCACAAACAGTAATTTCTCCGCATTGCAAGGTGCAATTCTGAAATTTTTTGCTTTTTCATGCTCCTCTTAGCATGATAAAGAAGATTCAAAGAGAGTGAGATGCCAGCTCCTTTCATTCAGTCAGTAGCTTCAAACATTTCTGGTATATGAATAACATGATGTTTTTCAATGGCAAAAATCAATGAATATTGTAAATGCACAAACAGTAATTTCTCCGCATTGCAAGGTGCAATTCTGAAATTTTTTGCTTTTTCCTGCTCCTCTTAGCATGATAAAGAAGATTCAAAGAGAGTGAGATGCCAGCTCCTTTCATTCAGTCAGTAGCTTCAAACATTTCTGGTATATGAATAACATGATGTTTTTCAATGGCAAAAATCAATGAATATTGTAAATGCACAAACAGTAATTTCTCCGCATTGCAAGGTGCAATTCTGAAATTTTTTTACTTTTTCCTTCTCCTCTTAGCATGATAAAGAAGATTCAAAGAGAGTGAGATGCCAGCTCCTTTCATTCAGTCAGTAGCTTCAATCATTTCTGGTATATGAATAACATGATGTTTTTCAATGGCAAAAATCAATGAATATTGTAAATGCACAAACAGTAATTTCTCTGCATTGCAAGGTGCAATTCTGAAATTTTTTACTTTTTCCTACTCCTCTTAGCATGGTAAAGAAGATTCAAAGAGAGTGAAATGCCAGCTCCTTTCATTCAGTCAGTAGCTTCAATCATTTCTGGACGTTTTTCAATGGCAAAAATCAATGAATATTGGAAATGCACACAGTAATTTCTCCGCATTGCAAGGTGCAATTCTGAAATTTTTTGCTTTTTCCTGCTCCTCTTAGCATGATAAAGAAGATTCAAAGAGACTGAGATGCCAGCTCCTTTCATTCAGTCAGTAGCTTCAAACATTTCTGGTATATGAATAACATGATGTTTTTCAATGGCAAAAATCAATGAATATTGTAAATGCACAAACAGTAATTTCTCCGCATTGCAAGGTGCAATTCTGAAATTTTTTGCTTTTTCCTGCTCCTCTTAGCATGATAAAGAAGATTCAAAGAGAGTGAGATGCCAGCTCCTTTCATTCAGTCAGTAGCTTCAATCATTTCTGGACGTTTTTCAATGGCAAAAATCAATGAATATTGTAAATGCACAAACAGTAATTTCTCCGCATTGCAAGGTGCAATTCTGAAATTTTTTGCTTTTTCCTGCTCCTCTTAGCATGATAAAGAAGATTCAAAGAGAGTGAGATGCCAGCTCCTTTCATTCAGTCAGTAGCTTCAAACATTCCTGGTATATGAATAACATGATGTTTTTCAATGGCAAAAATCAATGAATATTGTAAATGCACAAACAGTAATTTCTCCGCATTGCAAGGTGCAATTCTGAAATTTTTTGCTTTTTCCTGCTCCTCTTAGCATGATAAAGAAGATTCAAAGAGAGTGAGATGCCAGCTCCTTTCATTCAGTCAGTAGCTTCAATCATTTCTGGACGTTTTTCAATTGCAAAAATCAATGAATATTGTAAATGCACAAACAGTAATTTCTCCGCATTGCAAGGTGCAATTCTGAAATTTTTTGCTTTTTCCTGCTCCTCTTAGCATGATAAAGAAGATTCAAAGAGAGTGAGATGCCAGCTCCTTTCATTCAGTCAGTAGCTTCAATCATTTCTGGTATATGAATAACATGATGTTTTTCAATGGCAAAAATCAATGAATATTGTCAATGCACAAACAGTAATTTCTCCGCATTGCAAGGTGCAATTCTGAAATTTTTTGCTTTTTCCTGCTCCTCTTAGCATGATAAAGAAGATTCAAAGAGAGTGAGATGCCAGCTCCTTTCATTCAGTCAGTAGCTTCAATCATTTCTGGTATATGAATAACATGATGTTTTTCAATGGCAAAAATCAATGAATATTGTAAATGCACAAACAGTAATTTCTCCGCATTGCAAGGTGCAATTCGGAAATTTTTTGCTTTTTCCTGCTCCTCTTAGCATGATAAAGAAGATTCAAAGAGAGTGAGATGCCAGCTCCTTTCATTCAGTCAGTAGCTTCAAACATTTCTGGTATATGAATAACATGATGTTTTTCAATGGCAAAAATCAATGAATATTGTAAATGCACAAACAGTAATTTCTCCGCATTGCAAGGTGCAATTCTGAAATTTTTTTACTTTTTCCTGCTCCTCTTAGCATGATAAAGAAGATTCAAAGAGAGTGAGATGCCAGCTCCTTTCATTCAGTCAGTAGCTTCAATCATTTCTGGTATATGAATAACATGATGTTTTTCAATGGCAAAAATCAATGAATATTGTAAATGCACAAACAGTAATTTCTCTGCATTGCAAGGTGCAATTCTGAAATTTTTTGCTTTTTCCTGCTCCTCTTAGCATGATAAAGAAGATTCAAAGAGAGTGAAATGCCAGCTCCTTTCATTCAGTCAGTAGCTTCAATCATTTCTGGACGTTTTTCAATGGCAAAAATCAATGAATATTGGAAATGCACAAACAGTAATTTCTCCGCATTGCAAGGTGCAATTCTGAAATTTTTTGCTTTTTCCTGCTCCTCTTAGCATAATAAAGAAGATTCAAAGAGAGTGAGATGCCAGCTCCTTTCATTCAGTCAGTAGCTTCAAACATTTCTGGTATATGAATAACATGATGTTTTTCAATGGCAAAAATCAATGAATATTGTAAATGCACAAACAGTAATTTCTCCGCATTGCAAGGTGCAATTCTGAAATTTTTTGCTTTTTCCTGCTCCTCTTAGCATGATAAAGAAGATTCAAAGAGAGTGAGATGCCAGCTCCTTTCATTCAGTCAGTAGCTTCAATCATTTCTGGACGTTTTTCAATGGCAAAAATCATTGAATATTGTAAATGCACAAACAGTAATTTCTCCGCATTGCAAGGTGCAATTCTGAAATTTTTTACTTTTTCCTGCTCCTCTTAGCATGATAAAGAAGATTCAAAGAGAGTGAGATGCCAGCTCCTTTCATTCAGTCAGTAGCTTCAATCATTTCTGGACGTTTTTCAATGGCAAAAATCAATGAATATTGTAAATGCACAAACAGTAATTTCTCCGCATTGCAAGGTGCAATTCTGAAATTTTTTGCTTTTTCCTGCTCCTCTTAGCATGATAAAGAAGATTCAAAGAGAGTGAGATGCCAGCTCCTTTCATTCAGTCAGTAGCTTCAAACATTTCTGGTATATGAATAACAAGATGTTTTTCAATGGCAAAAATCAATGAATATTGTAAATGCACAAACAGTAATTTCTCCGCATTGCAAAGTGCAATTCTGAAATTTTTTGCTTTTTCCTGCTCCTCTTAGCATGATAAAGAAGATTCAAAGAGAGTGAGATGCCAGCTCCTTTCATTCAGTCAGTAGCTTCAAACATTTCTGGTATATGAATAACATGATGTTTTTCAATGGCAAAAATCAATGAATATTGTAAATGCACAAACAGTAATTTCTCCGCATTGCAAGGTGCAATTCTGAAATTTTTTGCTTTTTCCTGCTCCTCTTAGCATGATAAAGAAGATTCAAAGAGAGTGAGATGCCAGCTCCTTTCATTCAGTCAGTAGCTTCAATCATTTCTGGACGTTTTTCAATGGCAAAAATCAATGAATATTGTAAATGCACAAACAGTAATTTCTCCGCATTGCAAGGTGCAATTCTGAAATTTTTTGCTTTTTCCTGCTCCTCTTAGCATGATAAAGAAGATTCAAAGAGAATGAGATGCCAGCTCCTTTCATTCAGTCAGTAGCTTCAAACATTTCTGGTATATGAATAACATGATGTTTTTCAATGGCAAAAATCAATGAATATTGTAAATGCACAAACAGTAATTTCTCCGCATTGCAAGGTGCAATTCTGAAATTTTTTGCTTTTTCCTGCTCCTCTTAGCATGATAAAGAAGATTCAAAGAGAGTGAGATGCCAGCTCCTTTCATTCAGTCAGTAGCTTCAATCATTTCTGGACGTTTTTCAATGGCAAAAATCAATGAATATTGTAAATGCACAAACAGTAATTTCTCCGCATTGCAAGGTGCAATTCTGAAATTTTTTGCTTTTTCCTGCTCCTCTTAGCATGATAAAGAAGATTCAAAGAGAGTGAGATGCCAGCTCCTTTCATTCAGTCAGTAGCTTCAAACATTTCTGGTATATGAATAACATGATGTTTTTCAATGGCAAAAATCAATGAATATTGTAAATGCACAAACAGTAATTTCTCCGCATTGCAAGGTGCAATTCTGAAATTTTTTGCTTTTTCCTGCTCCTCTTAGCATGATAAAGAAGATTCAAAGAGAGTGAGATGCCAGCTCCTTTCATTCAGTCAGTAGCTTCAAACATTTCTGGTATATGAATAACGATGTTTTTCAATGGCAAAAATCAATGAATATTGTAAATGCACAAACAGTAATTTCTCCGCATTGCAAGGTGCAATTCTGAAATTTTTTTACTTTTTCCTGCTCCTCTTAGCATGATAAAGAAGATTCAAAGAGAGTGAGATGCCAGCTCCTTTCATTCAGTCAGTAGCTTCAATCATTTCTGGTATATGAATAACATGATGTTTTTCAATGGCAAAAATCAATGAATATTGTAAATGCACAAACAGTAATTTCTCTGCATTGCAAGGTGCAATTCTGAAATTTTTTGCTTTTTCCTACTCCTCTTAGCATGATAAAGAAGATTCAAAGAGAGTGAAATGCCAGCTCCTTTTATTCAGTCAGTAGCTTCAATCATTTCTGGACGTTTTTCAATGGCAAAAATCAATGAATATTGGAAATGCACACAGTAATTTCTCCGCATTGCAAGGTGCAATTCTGAAATTTTTTGCTTTTTCCTGCTCCTCTTAGCATGATAAAGAAGATTCAAAGAGAGTGAGATGCCAGCTCCTTTCATTCAGTCAGTAGCTTCAAACATTTCTGGTATATGAATAACATGATGTTTTTCAATGGCAAAAATCAATGAATATTGTAAATGCACAAACAGTAATTTCTCCGCATTGCAAGGTGCAATTCTGAAATTTTTTGCTTTTTCCTGCTCCTCTTAGCATGATAAAGAAGATTCAAAGAGAGTGAGATGCCAGCTCCTTTCATTCAGTCAGTAGCTTCAATCATTTCTGGACGTTTTTCAATGGCAAAAATCATTGAATATTGTAAATGCACAAACAGTAATTTCTCCGCATTGCAAGGTGCAATTCTGAAATTTTTTACTTTTTCCTGCTCCTCTTAGCATGATAAAGAAGATTCAAAGAGAGTGAGATGCCAGCTCCTTTCATTCAGTCAGTAGCTTCAATCATTTCTGGTATATGAATAACATGATGTTTTTCAATGTCAAAAATCAATGAATATTGTAAATGCACAAACAGTAATTTCTCCGCATTGCAATCTGCAATTCTGAAATTTTTTGCTTTTTCCTGCTCCTCTTAGCATGATAAAGAAGATTCAAAGAGAGTGAGATGCCAGCTCCTTTCATTCAGTCAGTAGCTTCAATCATTTCTGGACGTTTTTCAATGGCAAAAATCAATGAATATTGTAAATGCACAAACAGTAATTTCTCCGCATTGCAAGGTGCAATTCTGAAATTTTTTGCTTTTTCCTGCTCCTCTTAGCATGATAAACAAGATTCAAAGAGAGTGAAATGCCAGCTCCTTTCATTCAGTCAGTAGCTTCAATCATTTCTGGACGTTTTTCAATGGCAAAAATCAATGAATATTGTAAATGCACAAACAGTAATTTCTCCGCATTGCAAGGTGCAATTCTGAAATTTTTTGCTTTTTCCTGCTCCTCTTAGCATGATAAAGAAGATTCAAAGAGAGTGAGATGCCAGCTCCTTTCATTCAGTCAGTAGCTTCAAACATTCCTGGTATATGAATAACATGATGTTTTTCAATGGCAAAAATCAATGAATATTGTAAATGCACAAACAGTAATTTCTCCGCATTGCAAAGTGCAATTCTGAAATTTTTTGCTTTTTCCTGCTCCTCTTAGCATGATAAAGAAGATTCAAAGAGAGTGAGATACCAGCTCCTTTCATTCAGTCAGTAGCTTCAATCATTTCTGGACGTTTTTCAATTGCAAAAATCAATGAATATTGTAAATGCACAAACAGTAATTTCTCCGCATTGCAAGGTGCAATTCTGAAATTTTTTGCTTTTTCCTGCTCCTCTTAGCATGATAAAGAAGATTCAAAGAGAGTGAGATGCCAGCTCCTTTCATTCAGTCAGTAGCTTCAATCATTTCTGGTATATGAATAACATGATGTTTTTCAATGGCAAAAATCAATGAATATTGTAAATGCACAAACAGTAATTTCTCCGCATTGCAAGGTGCAATTCTGAAATTTTTTGCTTTTTCCTGCTCCTCTTAGCATGATAAAGAAGATTCAAAGAGAGTGAGATGCCAGCTCCTTTCATTCAGTCAGTAGCTTCAATCATTTCTGGTATATGAATAACATGATGTTTTTCAATGGCAAAAATCAATGAATATTGTAAATGCACAAACAGTAATTTCTCTGCATTGCAAGGTGCAATTCTGAAATTTTTTGCTTTTTCCTGCTCCTCTTAGCATGATAAAGAAGATTCAAAGAGAGTGAAATGCCAGCTCCTTTCATTCAGTCAGTAGCTTCAATCATTTCTGGACGTTTTTCAATGGCAAAAATCAATGAATATTGGAAATGCACAAACAGTAATTTCTCCGCATTGCAAGGTGCAATTCTGAAATTTTTTGCTTTTTCCTGCTCCTCTTAGCATGATAAAGAAGATTCAAAGAGAGTGAGATGCCAGCTCCTTTCATTCAGTCAGTAGCTTCAAACATTCCTGGTATATGAATAACATGATGTTTTTCAATGGCAAAAATCAATGAATATTGTAAATGCACAAACAGTAATTTCTCCGCATTGCAAAGTGCAATTCTGAAATTTTTTGCTTTTTCCTGCTCCTCTTAGCATGATAAAGAAGATTCAAAGAGAGTGAGATACCAGCTCCTTTCATTCAGTCAGTAGCTTCAATCATTTCTGGACGTTTTTCAATTGCAAAAATCAATGAATATTGTAAATGCACAAACAGTAATTTCTCCGCATTGCAAGGTGCAATTCTGAAATTTTTTGCTTTTTCCTGCTCCTCTTAGCATGATAAAGAAGATTCAAAGAGAGTGAGATGCCAGCTCCTTTCATTCAGTCAGTAGCTTCAATCATTTCTGGTATATGAATAACATGATGTTTTTCAATTGCAAAAATCAATGAATATTGTAAATGCACAAACAGTAATTTCTCCGCATTGCAAGGTGCAATTCTGAAATTTTTTGCTTTTTCCTGCTCCTCTTAGCATGATAAAGAAGATTCAAAGAGAGTGAGATGCCAGCTCCTTTCATTCAGTCAGTAGCTTCAATCATTTCTGGTATATGAATAACATGATGTTTTTCAATGGCAAAAATCAATGAATATTGTAAATGCACAAACAGTAATTTCTCTGCATTGCAAGGTGCAATTCTGAAATTTTTTGCTTTTTCCTGCTCCTCTTAGCATGATAAAGAAGATTCAAAGAGAGTGAAATGCCAGCTCCTTTCATTCAGTCAGTAGCTTCAATCATTTCTGGACGTTTTTCAATGGCAAAAATCAATGAATATTGGAAATGCACAAACAGTAATTTCTCCGCATTGCAAGGTGCAATTCTGAAATTTTTTGCTTTTTCCTGCTCCTCTTAGCATAATAAAGAAGATTCAAAGAGAGTGAGATGCCAGCTCCTTTCATTCAGTCAGTAGCTTCAAACATTTCTGGTATATGAATAACATGATGTTTTTCAATGGCAAAAATCAATGAATATTGTAAATGCACAAACAGTAATTTCTCCGCATTGCAAGGTGCAATTCTGAAATTTTTTGCTTTTTCCTGCTCCTCTTAGCAAGATAAAGAAGATTCAAAGAGAGTGAGATGCCAGCTCCTTTCATTCAGTCAGTAGCTTCAATCATTTCTGGACGTTTTTCAATGGCAAAAATCATTGAATATTGTAAATGCACAAACAGTAATTTCTCCGCATTGCAAGGTGCAATTCTGAAATTTTTTACTTTTTCCTGCTCCTCTTAGCATGATAAAGAAGATTCAAAGAGAGTGAGATGCCAGCTCCTTTCATTCAGTCAGTAGCTTCAATCATTTCTGGACGTTTTTCAATGGCAAAAATCAATGAATATTGTAAATGCACAAACAGTAATTTCTCCGCATTGCAAGGTGCAATTCTGAAATTTTTTGCTTTTTCCTGCTCCTCTTAGCACGATAAAGAAGATTCAAAGAGAGTGAGATGCCAGCTCCTTTCATTCAGTCAGTAGCTTCAAACATTTCTGGTATATGAATAACAAGATGTTTTTCAATGGCAAAAATCAATGAATATTGTAAATGCACAAACAGTAATTTCTCCGCATTGCAAGGTGCAATTCTGAAATTTTTTGCTTTTTCCTGCTCCTCTTAGCATGATAAAGAAGATTCAAAGAGAGTGAGATGCCAGCTCCTTTCATTCAGTCAGTAGCTTCAAACATTCCTGGTATATGAATAACATGATGTTTTTCAATGGCAAAAATCAATGAATATTGTAAATGCACAAACAGTAATTTCTCCGCATTGCAAAGTGCAATTCTGAAATTTTTTGCTTTTTCCTGCTCCTCTTAGCATGATAAAGAAGATTCAAAGAGAGTGAGATACCAGCTCCTTTCATTCAGTCAGTAGCTTCAATCATTTCTGGACGTTTTTCAATTGCAAAAATCAATGAATATTGTAAATGCACAAACAGTAATTTCTCCGCATTGCAAGGTGCAATTCTGAAATTTTTTGCTTTTTCCTGCTCCTCTTAGCATGATAAAGAAGATTCAAAGAGAGTGAGATGCCAGCTCCTTTCATTCAGTCAGTAGCTTCAATCATTTCTGGTATATGAATAACATGATGTTTTTCAATGGCAAAAATCAATGAATATTGTAAATGCACAAACAGTAATTTCTCCGCATTGCAAGGTGCAATTCTGAAATTTTTTGCTTTTTCCTGCTCCTCTTAGCATGATAAAGAAGATTCAAAGAGAGTGAGATGCCAGCTCCTTTCATTCAGTCAGTAGCTTCAATCATTTCTGGTATATGAATAACATGATGTTTTTCAATGGCAAAAATCAATGAATATTGTAAATGCACAAACAGTAATTTCTCCGCATTGCAAGGTGCAATTCTGAAATTTTTTTACTTTTTCCTGCTCCTCTTAGCATGATAAAGAAGATTCAAAGAGAGTGAGATGCCAGCTCCTTTCATTCAGTCAGTAGCTTCAATCATTTCTGGTATATGAATAACATGATGTTTTTCAATGGCAAAAATCAATGAATATTGTAAATGCACAAACAGTAATTTCTCTGCATTGCAAGGTGCAATTCTGAAATTTTTTGCTTTTTCCTGCTCCTCTTAGCATAATAAAGAAGATTCAAAGAGAGTGAGATGCCAGCTCCTTTCATTCAGTCAGTAGCTTCAAACATTTCTGGTATATGAATAACATGATGTTTTTCAATGGCAAAAATCAATGAATATTGTAAATGCACAAACAGTAATTTCTCCGCATTGCAAGGTGCAATTCTGAAATTTTTTGCTTTTTCCTGCTCCTCTTAGCATGATAAAGAAGATTCAAAGAGAGTGAGATGCCAGCTCCTTTCATTCAGTCAGTAGCTTCAATCATTTCTGGACGTTTTTCAATGGCAAAAATCATTGAATATTGTAAATGCACAAACAGTAATTTCTCCGCATTGCAAGGTGCAATTCTGAAATTTTTTACTTTTTCCTGCTCCTCTTAGCATGATAAAGAAGATTCAAAGAGAGTGAGATGCCAGCTCCTTTCATTCAGTCAGTAGCTTCAATCATTTCTGGACGTTTTTCAATGGCAAAAATCAATGAATATTGTAAATGCACAAACAGTAATTTCTCCGCATTGCAAGGTGCAATTCTGAAATTTTTTGCTTTTTCCTGCTCCTCTTAGCACGATAAAGAAGATTCAAAGAGAGTGAGATGCCAGCTCCTTTCATTCAGTCAGTAGCTTCAAACATTTCTGGTATATGAATAACAAGATGTTTTTCAATGGCAAAAATCAATGAATATTGTAAATGCACAAACAGTAATTTCTCCGCATTGCAAGGTGCAATTCTGAAATTTTTTGCTTTTTCCTGCTCCTCTTAGCATGATAAAGAAGATTCAAAGAGAGTGAGATGCCAGCTCCTTTCATTCAGTCAGTAGCTTCAAACATTTCTGGTATATGAATAACATGATGTTTTTCAATGGCAAAAATCAATGAATATTGTAAATGCACAAACAGTAATTTCTCCGCATTGCAAGGTGCAATTCTGAAATTTTTTGCTTTTTCCTGCTCCTCTTAGCATGATAAAGAAGATTCAAAGAGAGTGAGATGCCAGCTCCTTTCATTCAGTCAGTAGCTTCAATCATTTCTGGACGTTTTTCAATGGCAAAAATCAATGAATATTGTAAATGCACAAACAGTAATTTCTCCGCATTGCAAGGTGCAATTCTGAAATTTTTTGCTTTTTCCTGCTCCTCTTAGCATGATAAAGAAGATTCAAAGAGAATGAGATGCCAGCTCCTTTCATTCAGTCAGTAGCTTCAAACATTTCTGGTATATGAATAACATGATGTTTTTCAATGGCAAAAATCAATGAATATTGTAAATGCACAAACAGTAATTTCTCCGCATTGCAAGGTGCAATTCTGAAATTTTTTGCTTTTTCCTGCTCCTCTTAGCATGATAAAGAAGATTCAAAGAGAGTGAGATGCCAGCTCCTTTCATTCAGTCAGTAGCTTCAATCATTTCTGGACGTTTTTCAATGGCAAAAATCAATGAATATTGTAAATGCACAAACAGTAATTTCTCCGCATTGCAAGGTGCAATTCTGAAATTTTTTGCTTTTTCCTGCTCCTCTTAGCATGATAAAGAAGATTCAAAGAGAGTGAGATGCCAGCTCCTTTCATTCAGTCAGTAGCTTCAAACATTTCTGGTATATGAATAACATGATGTTTTTCAATGGCAAAAATCAATGAATATTGTAAATGCACAAACAGTAATTTCTCCGCATTGCAAGGTGCAATTCTGAAATTTTTTGCTTTTTCCTGCTCCTCTTAGCATGATAAAGAAGATTCAAAGAGAGTGAGATGCCAGCTCCTTTCATTCAGTCAGTAGCTTCAAACATTTCTGGTATATGAATAACATGATGTTTTTCAATGGCAAAAATCAATGAATATTGTAAATGCACAAACAGTAATTTCTCCGCATTGCAAGGTGCAATTCTGAAATTTTTTTACTTTTTCCTGCTCCTCTTAGCATGATAAAGAAGATTCAAAGAGAGTGAGATGCCAGCTCCTTTCATTCAGTCAGTAGCTTCAATCATTTCTGGTATATGAATAACATGATGTTTTTCAATGGCAAAAATCAATGAATATTGTAAATGCACAAACAGTAATTTCTCTGCATTGCAAGGTGCAATTCTGAAATTTTTTGCTTTTTCCTGCTCCTCTTAGCATGATAAAGAAGATTCAAAGAGAGTGAAATGCCAGCTCCTTTCATTCAGTCAGTAGCTTCAATCATTTCTGGACGTTTTTCAATGGCAAAAATCAATGAATATTGGAAATGCACAAACAGTAATTTCTCCGCATTGCAAGGTGCAATTCTGAAATTTTTTGCTTTTTCCTGCTCCTCTTAGCATGATAAAGAAGATTCAAAGAGAGTGAGATGCCAGCTCCTTTCATTCAGTCAGTAGCTTCAAACATTTCTGGTATATGAATAACATGATGTTTTTCAATGGCAAAAATCAATGAATATTGTAAATGCACAAACAGTAATTTCTCCGCATTGCAAGGTGCAATTCTGAAATTTTTTGCTTTTTCCTGCTCCTCTTAGCATGATAAAGAAGATTCAAAGAGAGTGAGATGCCAGCTCCTTTCATTCAGTCAGTAGCTTCAATCATTTCTGGACGTTTTTCAATGGCAAAAATCATTGAATATTGTAAATGCACAAACAGTAATTTCTCCGCATTGCAAGGTGCAATTCTGAAATTTTTTACTTTTTCCTGCTCCTCTTAGCATGATAAAGAAGATTCAAAGAGAGTGAGATGCCAGCTCCTTTCATTCAGTCAGTAGCTTCAATCATTTCTGGTATATGAATAACATGATGTTTTTCAATGGCAAAAATCAATGAATATTGTAAATGCACAAACAGTAATTTCTCCGCATTGCAATCTGCAATTCTGAAATTTTTTGCTTTTTCCTGCTCCTCTTAGCATGATAAAGAAGATTCAAAGAGAGTGAGATGCCAGCTCCTTTCATTCAGTCAGTAGCTTCAATCATTTCTGGACGTTTTTCAATGGCAAAAATCAATGAATATTGTAAATGCCCAAACAGTAATTTCTCCGCATTGCAAGGTGCAATTCTGAAATTTTTTGCTTTTTCCTGCTCCTCTTAGCATGATAAACAAGATTCAAAGAGAGTGAGATGCCAGCTCCTTTCATTCAGTCAGTAGCTTCAATCATTTCTGGACGTTTTTCAATGGCAAAAATCAATGAATATTGTAAATGCACAAACAGTAATTTCTCCGCATTGCAAGGTGCAATTCTGAAATTTTTTGCTTTTTCCTGCTCCTCTTAGCATGATAAAGAAGATTCAAAGAGAGTGAGATGCCAGCTCCTTTCATTCAGTCAGTAGCTTCAAACATTCCTGGTATATGAATAACATGATGTTTTTCAATGGCAAAAATCAATGAATATTGTAAATGCACAAACAGTAATTTCTCCGCATTGCAAGGTGCAATTCTGAAATTTTTTGCTTTTTCCTGCTCCTCTTAGCATGATAAAGAAGATTCAAAGAGAGTGAGATGCCAGCTCCTTTCATTCAGTCAGTAGCTTCAAACATTTCTGGTATATGAATAACATGATGTTTTTCAATGGCAAAAATCAATGAATATTGTAAATGCACAAACAGTAATTTCTCCGCATTGCAAGGTGCAATTCTGAAATTTTTTTACTTTTTCCTGCTCCTCTTAGCATGATAAAGAAGATTCAAAGAGAGTGAGATGCCAGCTCCTTTCATTCAGTCAGTAGCTTCAATCATTTCTGGTATATGAATAACATGATGTTTTTCAATGGCAAAAATCAATGAATATTGTAAATGCACAAACAGTAATTTCTCTGCATTGCAAGGTGCAATTCTGAAATTTTTTGCTTTTTCCTGCTCCTCTTAGCATGATAAAGAAGATTCAAAGAGAGTGAAATGCCAGCTCCTTTCATTCAGTCAGTAGCTTCAATCATTTCTGGACGTTTTTCAATGGCAAAAATCAATGAATATTGGAAATGCACAAACAGTAATTTCTCCGCATTGCAAGGTGCAATTCTGAAATTTTTTGCTTTTTCCTGCTCCTCTTAGCATGATAAAGAAGATTCAAAGAGAGTGAGATGCCAGCTCCTTTCATTCAGTCAGTAGCTTCAAACATTTCTGGTATATGAATAACATGATGTTTTTCAATGGCAAAAATCAATGAATATTGTAAATGCACAAACAGTAATTTCTCCGCATTGCAAGGTGCAATTCTGAAATTTTTTGCTTTTTCCTGCTCCTCTTAGCATGATAAAGAAGATTCAAAGAGAGTGAGATGCCAGCTCCTTTCATTCAGTCAGTAGCTTCAATCATTTCTGGACGTTTTTCAATGGCAAAAATCATTGAATATTGTAAATGCACAAACAGTAATTTCTCCGCATTGCAAGGTGCAATTCTGAAATTTTTTACTTTTTCCTGCTCCTCTTAGCATGATAAAGAAGATTCAAAGAGAGTGAGATGCCAGCTCCTTTCATTCAGTCAGTAGCTTCAATCATTTCTGGTATATGAATAACATGATGTTTTTCAATGGCAAAAATCAATGAATATTGTAAATGCACAAACAGTAATTTCTCCGCATTGCAATCTGCAATTCTGAAATTTTTTGCTTTTTCCTGCTCCTCTTAGCATGATAAAGAAGATTCAAAGAGAGTGAGATGCCAGCTCCTTTCATTCAGTCAGTAGCTTCAATCATTTCTGGACGTTTTTCAATGGCAAAAATCAATGAATATTGTAAATGCACAAACAGTAATTTCTCCGCATTGCAAGGTGCAATTCTGAAATTTTTTGCTTTTTCCTGCTCCTCTTAGCATGATAAACAAGATTCAAAGAGAGTGAGATGCCAGCTCCTTTCATTCAGTCAGTAGCTTCAATCATTTCTGGACGTTTTTCAATGGCAAAAATCAATGAATATTGTAAATGCACAAACAGTAATTTCTCCGCATTGCAAGGTGCAATTCTGAAATTTTTTGCTTTTTCCTGCTCCTCTTAGCATGATAAAGAAGATTCAAAGAGAGTGAGATTCCAG
This sequence comes from Phyllobates terribilis, assembly GCF_046119375.1. Classification (NCBI taxonomy): domain Eukaryota; kingdom Metazoa; phylum Chordata; class Amphibia; order Anura; family Dendrobatidae; genus Phyllobates; species Phyllobates terribilis. Next base: position 871,479 of record NW_027363348.1, read on the forward strand.
CTCCTTTCATTCAGTCAGTAGCTTCAAACATTCCTGATATATGAATAACATGATGTTTTTCAATGGCAAAAATCAATGAATATTGTAAATGCACAAACAGTAATTTCTCCGCATTGCAAGGTGCAATTCTGAAATTTTTTGCTTTTTCCTGCTCCTCTTAGCATGATAAAGAAGATTCAAAGAGAGTGAGATGCCAGCTCCTTTCATTCAGTCAGTAGCTTCAATCATTTCTGGACGTTTTTCAATTGCAAAAATCAATGAATATTGTAAATGCACAAACAGTAATTTCTCCGCATTGCAAGGTGCAATTCTGAAATTTTTTGCTTTTTCCTGCTCCTCTTAGCATGATAAAGAAGATTCAAAGAGAGTGAGATGCCAGCTCCTTTCATTCAGTCAGTAGCTTCAATCATTTCTGGTATATGAATAACATGATGTTTTTCAATGGCAAAAATCAATGAATATTGTAAATGCACAAACAGTAATTTCTCCGCATTGCAAGGTGCAATTCTGAAATTTTTTGCTTTTTCCTGCTCCTCTTAGCATGATAAAGAAGATTCAAAGAGAGTGAGATGCCAGCTCCTTTCATTCAGTCAGTAGCTTCAATCATTTCTGGACGTTTTTCAATGGCAAAAATCATTGAATATTGTAAATGCACAAACAGTAATTTCTCCGCATTGCAAGGTGCAATTCTGAAATTTTTTACTTTTTCCTGCTCCTCTTAGCATGATAAAGAAGATTCAAAGAGAGTGAGATGCCAGCTCCTTTCATTCAGTCAGTAGCTTCAATCATTTCTGGTATATGAATAACATGATGTTTTTCAATGGCAAAAATCAATGAATATTGTAAATGCACAAACAGTAATTTCTCCGCATTGCAATCTGCAATTCTGAAATTTTTTGCTTTTTCCTGCTCCTCTTAGCATGATAAAGAAGATTCAAAGAGAGTGAGATGCCAGCTCCTTTCATTCAGTCAGTAGCTTCAATCATTTCTGGACGTTTTTCAATGGCAAAAATCAATGAATATTGTAAATGCACAAACAGTAATTTCTCCGCATTGCAAGGTGCAATTCTGAAATTTTTTGCTTTTTCCTGCTCCTCTTAGCATGATAAACAAGATTCAAAGAGAGTGAGATGCCAGCTCCTTTCATTCAGTCAGTAGCTTCAATCATTTCTGGACGTTTTTCAATGGCAAAAATCAATGAATATTGTAAATGCACAAACAGTAATTTCTCCGCATTGCAAGGTGCAATTCTGAAATTTTTTGCTTTTTCCTGCTCCTCTTAGCATGATAAAGAAGATTCAAAGAGAGTGAGATGCCAGCTCCTTTCATTCAGTCAGTAGCTTCAAACATTTCTGGTATATGAATAACATGATGTTTTTCAATGGCAAAAATCAATGAATATTGTAAATGCACAAACAGTAATTTCTCCGCATTGCAAGGTGCAATTCTGAAATTTTTTGCTTTTTCCTGCTCCTCTTAGCATGATAAAGAAGATTCAAAGAGAGTGAGATGCCAGCTCCTTTCATTCAGTCAGTAGCTTCAATCATTTCTGGACGTTTTTCAATGGCAAAAATCAATGAATATTGTAAATGCACAAACAGTAATTTCTCCGCATTGCAAGGTGCAATTCTGAAATTTTTTGCTTTTTCCTGCTCCTCTTAGCATGATAAAGAAGATTCAAAGAGAATGAGATGCCAGCTCCTTTCATTCAGTCAGTAGCTTCAAACATTTCTGGTATATGAATAACATGATGTTTTTCAATGGCAAAAATCAATGAATATTGTAAATGCACAAACAGTAATTTCTCCGCATTGCAAGGTGCAATTCTGAAATTTTTTGCTTTTTCCTGCTCCTCTTAGCATGATAAAGAAGATTCAAAGAGAGTGAGATGCCAGCTCCTTTCATTCAGTCAGTAGCTTCAATCATTTCTGGACGTTTTTCAATGGCAAAAATCAATGAATATTGTAAATGCACAAACAGTAATTTCTCCGCATTGCAAGGTGCAATTCTGAAATTTTTTGCTTTTTCCTGCTCCTCTTAGCATGATAAAGAAGATTCAAAGAGAGTGAGATGCCAGCTCCTTTCATTCAGTCAGTAGCTTCAAACATTTCTGGTATATGAATAACATGATGTTTTTCAATGGCAAAAATCAATGAATATTGTAAATGCACAAACAGTAATTTCTCCGCATTGCAAGGTGCAATTCTGAAATTTTTTGCTTTTTCCTGCTCCTCTTAGCATGATAAAGAAGATTCAAAGAGAGTGAGATGCCAGCTCCTTTCATTCAGTCAGTAGCTTCAATCATTTCTGGACGTTTTTCAATGGCAAAAATCATTGAATATTGTAAATGCACAAACAGTAATTTCTCCGCATTGCAAGGTGCAATTCTGAAATTTTTTACTTTTTCCTGCTCCTCTTAGCATGATAAAGAAGATTCAAAGAGAGTGAGATGCCAGCTCCTTTCATTCAGTCAGTAGCTTCAATCATTTCTGGTATATGAATAACATGATGTTTTTCAATGGCAAAAATCAATGAATATTGTAAATGCACAAACAGTAATTTCTCCGCATTGCAATCTGCAATTCTGAAATTTTTTGCTTTTTCCTGCTCCTCTTAGCATGATAAAGAAGATTCAAAGAGAGTGAGATGCCAGCTCCTTTCATTCAGTCAGTAGCTTCAATCATTTCTGGACGTTTTTCAATGGCAAAAATCAATGAATATTGTAAATGCACAAACAGTAATTTCTCCGCATTGCAAGGTGCAATTCTGAAATTTTTTGCTTTTTCCTGCTCCTCTTAGCATGATAAACAAGATTCAAAGAGAGTGAGATGCCAGCTCCTTTCATTCAGTCAGTAGCTTCAATCATTTCTGGACGTTTTTCAATGGCAAAAATCAATGAATATTGTAAATGCACAAACAGTAATTTCTCCGCATTGCAAGGTGCAATTCTGAAATTTTTTGCTTTTTCCTGCTCCTCTTAGCATGATAAAGAAGATTCAAAGAGAGTGAGATGCCAGCTCCTTTCATTCAGTCAGTAGCTTCAAACATTTCTGGTATATGAATAACATGATGTTTTTCAATGGCAAAAATCAATGAATATTGTAAATGCACAAACAGTAATTTCTCCGCATTGCAAGGTGCAATTCTGAAATTTTTTGCTTTTTCCTGCTCCTCTTAGCATGATAAAGAAGATTCAAAGAGAGTGAGATGCCAGCTCCTTTCATTCAGTCAGTAGCTTCAATCATTTCTGGACGTTTTTCAATGGCAAAAATCAATGAATATTGTAAATGCACAAACAGTAATTTCTCCGCATTGCAAGGTGCAATTCTGAAATTTTTTGCTTTTTCCTGCTCCTCTTAGCATGATAAAGAAGATTCAAAGAGAATGAGATGCCAGCTCCTTTCATTCAGTCAGTAGCTTCAAACATTTCTGGTATATGAATAACATGATGTTTTTCAATGGCAAAAATCAATGAATATTGTAAATGCACAAACAGTAATTTCTCCGCATTGCAAGGTGCAATTCTGAAATTTTTTGCTTTTTCCTGCTCCTCTTAGCATGATAAAGAAGATTCAAAGAGAGTGAGATGCCAGCTCCTTTCATTCAGTCAGTAGCTTCAATCATTTCTGGACGTTTTTCAATGGCAAAAATCAATGAATATTGTAAATGCACAAACAGTAATTTCTCCGCATTGCAAGGTGCAATTCTGAAATTTTTTGCTTTTTCCTGCTCCTCTTAGCATGATAAAGAAGATTCAAAGAGAGTGAGATGCCAGCTCCTTTCATTCAGTCAGTAGCTTCAAACATTTCTGGTATATGAATAACATGATGTTTTTCAATGGCAAAAATCAATGAATATTGTAAATGCACAAACAGTAATTTCTCCGCATTGCAAGGTGCAATTCTGAAATTTTTTGCTTTTTCCTGCTCCTCTTAGCATGATAAAGAAGATTCAAAGAGAGTGAGATGCCAGCTCCTTTCATTCAGTCAGTAGCTTCAAACATTTCTGGTATATGAATAACATGATGTTTTTCAATGGCAAAAATCAATGAATATTTTAAATGCACAAACAGTAATTTCTCCGCATTGCAAGGTGCAATTCTGAAATTTTTTTACTTTTTCCTGCTCCTCTTAGCATGATAAAGAAGATTCAAAGAGAGTGAGATGCCAGCTCCTTTCATTCAGTCAGTAGCTTCAATCATTTCTGGTATATGAATAACATGATGTTTTTCAATGGCAAAAATCAATGAATATTGTAAATGCACAAACAGTAATTTCTCTGCATTGCAAGGTGCAATTCTGAAATTTTTTGCTTTTTCCTGCTCCTCTTAGCATGATAAAGAAGATTCAAAGAGAGTGAAATGCCAGCTCCTTTCATTCAGTCAGTAGCTTCAATCATTTCTGGACGTTTTTCAATGGCAAAAATCAATGAATATTGGAAATGCACAAACAGTAATTTCTCCGCATTGCAAGGTGCAATTCTGAAATTTTTTGCTTTTTCCTGCTCCTCTTAGCATGATAAAGAAGATTCAAAGAGAGTGAGATGCCAGCTCCTTTCATTCAGTCAGTAGCTTCAAACATTTCTGGTATATGAATAACATGATGTTTTTCAATGGCAAAAATCAATGAATATTGTAAATGCACAAACAGTAATTTCTCCGCATTGCAAGGTGCAATTCTGAAATTTTTTGCTTTTTCCTGCTCCTCTTAGCATGATAAAGAAGATTCAAAGAGAGTGAGATGCCAGCTCCTTTCATTCAGTCAGTAGCTTCAATCATTTCTGGACGTTTTTCAATGGCAAAAATCATTGAATATTGTAAATGCACAAACAGTAATTTCTCCGCATTGCAAGGTGCAATTCTGAAATTTTTTACTTTTTCCTGCTCCTCTTAGCATGATAAAGAAGATTCAAAGAGAGTGAGATGCCAGCTCCTTTCATTCAGTCAGTAGCTTCAATCATTTCTGGTATATGAATAACATGATGTTTTTCAATGGCAAAAATCAATGAATATTGTAAATGCACAAACAGTAATTTCTCCGCATTGCAATCTGCAATTCTGAAATTTTTTGCTTTTTCCTGCTCCTCTTAGCATGATAAAGAAGATTCAAAGAGAGTGAGATGCCAGCTCCTTTCATTCAGTCAGTAGCTTCAATCATTTCTGGACGTTTTTCAATGGCAAAAATCAATGAATATTGTAAATGCACAAACAGTAATTTCTCCGCATTGCAAGGTGCAATTCTGAAATTTTTTGCTTTTTCCTGCTCCTCTTAGCATGATAAACAAGATTCAAAGAGAGTGAGATGCCAGCTCCTTTCATTCAGTCAGTAGCTTCAATCATTTCTGGACGTTTTTCAATGGCAAAAATCAATGAATATTGTAAATGCACAAACAGTAATTTCTCCGCATTGCAAGGTGCAATTCTGAAATTTTTTGCTTTTTCCTGCTCCTCTTAGCATGATAAAGAAGATTCAAAGAGAGTGAGATGCCAGCTCCTTTCATTCAGTCAGTAGCTTCAAACATTCCTGGTATATGAATAACATGATGTTTTTCAATGGCAAAAATCAATGAATATTGTAAATGCACAAACAGTAATTTCTCCGCATTGCAAGGTGCAATTCTGAAATTTTTTGCTTTTTCCTGCTCCTCTTAGCATGATAAAGAAGATTCAAAGAGAGTGAGATGCCAGCTCCTTTCATTCAGTCAGTAGCTTCAATCATTTCTGGACGTTTTTCAATTGCAAAAATCAATGAATATTGTAAATGCACAAACAGTAATTTCTCCGCATTGCAAGGTGCAATTCTGAAATTTTTTGCTTTTTCCTGCTCCTCTTAGCATGATAAAGAAGATTCAAAGAGAGTGAGATGCCAGCTCCTTTCATTCAGTCAGTAGCTTCAATCATTTCTGGTATATGAATAACATGATGTTTTTCAATGGCAAAAATCAATGAATATTGTAAATGCACAAACAGTAATTTCTCCGCATTGCAAGGTGCAATTCTGAAATTTTTTGCTTTTTCCTGCTCCTCTTAGCATGATAAAGAAGATTCAAAGAGAGTGAGATGCCAGCTCCTTTCATTCAGTCAGTAGCTTCAATCATTTCTGGATGTTTTTCAATGGCAAAAATCATTGAATATTGTAAATGCACAAACAGTAATTTCTCCGCATTGCAAGGTGCAATTCTGAAATTTTTTACTTTTTCCTGCTCCTCTTAGCATGATAAAGAAGATTCAAAGAGAGTGAGATGCCAGCTCCTTTCATTCAGTCAGTAGCTTCAATCATTTCTGGTATATGAATAACATGATGTTTTTCAATGGCAAAAATCAATGAATATTGTAAATGCACAAACAGTAATTTCTCCGCATTGCAATCTGCAATTCTGAAATTTTTTGCTTTTTCCTGCTCCTCTTAGCATGATAAAGAAGATTCAAAGAGAGTGAGATGCCAGCTCCTTTCATTCAGTCAGTAGCTTCAATCATTTCTGGACGTTTTTCAATGGCAAAAATCAATGAATATTGTAAATGCACAAACAGTAATTTCTCCGCATTGCAAGGTGCAATTCTGAAATTTTTTGCTTTTTCCTGCTCCTCTTAGCATGATAAACAAGATTCAAAGAGAGTGAGATGCCAGCTCCTTTCATTCAGTCAGTAGCTTCAATCATTTCTGGACGTTTTTCAATGGCAAAAATCAATGAATATTGTAAATGCACAAACAGTAATTTCTCCGCATTGCAAGGTGCAATTCTGAAATTTTTTGCTTTTTCCTGCTCCTCTTAGCATGATAAAGAAGATTCAAAGAGAGTGAGATGCCAACTCCTTTCATTCAGTCAGTAGCTTCAAACATTCCTGGTATATGAATAACATGATGTTTTTCAATGGCAAAAATCAATGAATATTGTAAATGCACAAACAGTAATTTCTCCGCATTGCAAGGTGCAATTCTGAAATTTTTTGCTTTTTCCTGCTCCTCTTAGCATGATAAAGAAGATTCAAAGAGAGTGAGATGCCAGCTCCTTTCATTCAGTCAGTAGCTTCAATCATTTCTGGACGTTTTTCAATTGCAAAAATCAATGAATATTGTAAATGCACAAACAGTAATTTCTCCGCATTGCAAGGTGCAATTCTGAAATTTTTTGCTTTTTCCTGCTCCTCTTAGCATGATAAAGAAGATTCAAAGAGAGTGAGATGCCAGCTCCTTTCATTCAGTCAGTAGCTTCAATCATTTCTGGTATATGAATAACATGATGTTTTTCAATGGCAAAAATCAATGAATATTGTAAATGCACAAACAGTAATTTCTCCGCATTGCAAGGTGCAATTCTGAAATTTTTTGCTTTTTCCTGCTCCTCTTAGCATGATAAAGAAGATTCAAAGAGAGTGAGATGCCAGCTCCTTTCATTCAGTCAGTAGCTTCAATCATTTCTGGTATATGAATAACATGATGTTTTTCAATGGCAAAAATCAATGAATATTGTAAGTGCACAAACAGTAATTTCTCCGCATTGCAAGGTGCAATTCTGAAATTTTTTGCTTTTTCCTGCTCCTCTTAGCATGATAAAGAAGATTCAAAGAGAGTGAGATGCCAGCTCCTTTCATTCAGTCAGTAGCTTCAAACATTTCTGGTATATGAATAACATGATGTTTTTCAATGGCAAAAATCAATGAATATTGTAAATGCACAAACAGTAATTTCTCCGCATTGCAAGGTGCAATTTTGAAATTTTTTGCTTTTTCCTGCTCCTCTTAGCATGATAAAGAAGATTCAAAGAGAGTGAGATGCCAGCTCCTTTCATTCAGTCAGTAGCTTCAATCATTTCTGGACGTTTTTCAATGGCAAAAATCAATGAATATTGTAAATGCACAAACTAATTTCTCCGCATTGCAAGGTGCAATTCTGAAATTTTTGGCTTTTTCCTGCTCCTCTTAGCATGATAAAGAAAATTCAGAGTGAGATGCCAGCTCCTTTCATTCAGTCAGTAGCTTCAATCATTTCTGGACGTTTTTCAATGGCAAAAATCAATGAATATTGTAAATGCACAAACAGTAATTTCTCCGCATTGCAAGGTGCAATTCTGAAATTTTTTGCTTTTTCCTGCTCCTCTTAGCATGATAAAGAAGATTCAAAGAGAGTGAGATGCCAGCTCCTTTCATTCAGTCAGTAGCTTCAAACATTTCTGGTATATGAATAACATGATGTTTTTCAATGGCAAAAATCAATGAATATTGTAAATGCACAAACAGTAATTTCTCCGCATTGCAAGGTGCAATTCTGAAATTTTTTGCTTTTTCCTGCTCCTCTTAGCATGATAAAGAAGATTCAAAGAGAGTGAGATGCCAGCTCCTTTCGTTCAGTCAGTAGCTTCAATCATTTCTGGACGTTTTTCAAAGGCAAAAATCATTGAATATTGTAAATGCACAAACAGTAATTTCTCCGCATTGCAAGGTGCAATTCTGAAATTTTTTACTTTTTCCTGCTCCTCTTAGCATGATAAAGAAGATTCAAAGAGAGTGAGATGCCAGCTCCTTTCATTCAGTCAGTAGCTTCAATCATTTCTGGTATATGAATAACATGATGTTTTTCAATGGCAAAAATCAATGAATATTGTAAGTGCACAAACAGTAATTTCTCCGCATTGCAAGTTGCAATTCTGAAATTTTTTGCTTTTTCCTGCTCCTCTTAGCATGATAAAGAAGATTCAAAGAGAGTGAGATGCCAGATCCTTTCATTCAGTCAGTAGCTTCAATCATTTCTGGACGTTTTTCAATGGCAAAAATCAATGAATATTGTAAATGCACAAACAGTAATTTCTTCGCATTGCAAGGTGCAATTCTGAAATTTTTTGCTTTTTCCTGCTCCTCTTAGCATGATAAAGAAGATTCAAAGAGAGTGAGATGCCAGCTCCTTTCATTCAGTCAGTAGCTTCAAACATTCCTGGTATATGAATAACATGATGTATTTCAATGGCAAAAATCAATGAATATTGTAAATGCACAAACAGTAATTTCTCCGCATTGCAAGGTGCAATTCTGAAATTTTTTGCTTTTTCCTGCTCCTCTTAGCATGATAAAGAAGATTCAAAGAGAGTGAGATGCCAGCTCCTTTCATTCAGTCAGTAGCTTCAATCATTTCTGGACGTTTTTCAATGGCAAAAATCATTGAATATTGTAAATGCACAAACAGTAATTTCTCCGCATTGCAAGGTGCAATTCTGAAATTTTTTACTTTTTCCTGCTCCTCTTAGCATGATAAAGAAGATTCAAAGAGTGTGAGATGCCAGCTCCTTTCATTCAGTCAGTAGCTTCAATCATTTCTGGTATATGAATAACATGATGTTTTTCAATGGCAAAAATCAATGAATATTGTAAATGCACAAACAGTAATTTCTCCGCATTGCAAGGTGCAATTCTGAAATTTTTTGCTTTTTCCTGCTCCTCTTAGCATGATAAAGAAGATTCAAAGAGAGTGAGATGCCAGCTCCTTTCATTCAGTCAGTAGCTTCAATCATTTCTGGACGTTTTTCAATGGCAAAAATCAATGAATATTGTAAATGCACAAACAGTAATTTCTTCGCATTGCAAGGTGCAATTCTGAAATTTTTTGCTTTTTCCTGCTCCTCTTAGCATGATAAACAAGATTCAAAGAGAGTGAGATGCCAGCTCCTTTCATTCAGTCAGTAGCTTCAATCATTTCTGGACGTTTTTCAATGGCAAAAATCAATGAATATTGTAAATGCACAAACAGTAATTTCTCCGCATTGCAAGGTGCAATTCTGAAATTTTTTGCTTTTTCCTGCTCCTCTTAGCATGATAAAGAAGATTCAAAGAGAGTGAGATGCCAGCTCCTTTCATTCAGTCAGTAGCTTCAAACATTCCTGGTATATGAATAACATGATGTTTTTCAATGGCAAAAATCAATGAATATTGTAAATGCACAAACAGTAATTTCTCCGCATTGCAAGGTGCAATTCTGAAATTTTTTGCTTTTTCCTGCTCCTCTTAGCATGATAAAGAAGATTCAAAGAGAGTGAGATGCCAGCTCCTTTCATTCAGTCAGTAGCTTCAATAATTTCTGGACGTTTTTCAATTGCAAAAATCAATGAATATTGTAAATGCACAAACAGTAATTTCTCCGCATTGCAAGGTGCAATTCTGAAATTTTTTGCTTTTTCCTGCTCCTCTTAGCATGATAAAGAAGATTCAAAGAGAGTGAGATGCCAGCTCCTTTCATTCAGTCAGTAGCTTCAATCATTTCTGGTATATGAATAACATGATGTTTTTCAATGGCAAAAATCAATGAATATTGTAAATGCACAAACAGTAATTTCTCCGCATTGCAAGGTGGAATTCTGAAATTTTTTGCTTTTTCCTGCTCCTCTTAGCATGATAAAGAAGATTCAAAGAGAGTGAGATGCCAGCTCCTTTCATTCAGTCAGTAGCTTCAATCATTTCTGGACGTTTTTCAATGGCAAAAATCAATGAATATTGTAAATGCACAAACAGTAATTTCTCCGCATTGCAAGGTGCAATTCTGAAATTTTTTGCTTTTTCCTGCTCCTCTTAGCATGATAAACAAGATTCAAAGAGAGTGAGATGCCAGCTCCTTTCATACAGTCAGTAGCTTAAATCATTTCTGGACGTTTTTCAATGGCAAAAATCAATGAATATTGTAAATGCACAAACAGTAATTTCTCCGCATTGCAAGGTGCAATTTTGAAATTTTTTGCTTTTTCCTGCTCCTCTTAGCATGATAAAGAAGATTCAAAGAGAGTGAGATGCCAGCTCCTTTCATTCAGTCAGTAGCTTCAAACATTCCTGGTATATGAATAACATGATGTTTTTCAATGGCAAAAATCAATGAATATTGTAAATGCACAAACAGTAATTTCTCCGCATTGCAAGGTGCAATTCTGAAATTTTTTGCTTTTTCCTGCTCCTCTTAGCATGATAAAGAAGATTCAAAGAGAGTGAGATGCCAGCTCCTTTCATTCAGTCAGTAGCTTCAATCATTTCTGGTATATGAATAACATGATGTTTTTCAATGGCAAAAATCAATGAATATTGTAAATGCACAAACAGTAATTTCTCCGCATTGCAAGGTGCAATTCTGAAATTTTTTGCTTTTTCCTGCTCATCTAAGCATGATAAAGAAGATTCAAAGAGAGTGAGATGCCAGCTCCTTTCATTCAGTCAGTAGCTTCAATCATTTATGGACGTTTTTCAATGGCAAAAATCAATGAATATTGTAAATGCACAAACAGTAATTTCTCCACATTGCAAGGTGCAATTCTGAAATTTTTTGCTTTTTCCTGCTCCTCTTAGCATGATAAAGAAGATTCAAAGAGAGTGAGATGCCAGCTCCTTTCATTCAGTCAGTAGCTTAAATAATTTCTGGACATTTTTCAATGGCAAAAATCAATGAATATTGTAAATGCACAAACAGTAATTTCTCCGCATTGCAAGGTGCAATTTTGAAATTTTTTGCTTTTTCCTGCTCCTCTTAGCATGATAAAGAAGATTCAAAGAGAGTGAGATGCCAGCTCCTTTCATTCAGTCAGTAGCTTCAAACATTCCTGGTATATGAATAACATGATGTTTTTCAATGGCAAAAATCAATGAATATTGTAAATGCACAAACAGTAATTTCTCCGCATTGCAAGGTGCAATTCTGAAATTTTTTGCTTTTTCCTGCTCCTCTTAGCATGATAAAGAAGATTCAAAGAGAGTGAGATGCCAGCTCCTTTCATTCAGTCAGTAGCTTCAATCATTTCTGGTATATGAATAACATGATGTTTTTCAATGGCAAAAATCAATGAATATTGTAAATGCACAAACAGTAATTTCTCCGCATTGCAAGGTGCAATTCTGAAATTTTTTGCTTTTTCCTGCTCATCTAAGCATGATAAAGAAGATTCAAAGAGAGTGAGATGCCAGCTCCTTTCATTCAGTCAGTAGCTTCAATCATTTATGGACGTTTTTCAATGGCAAAAATCAATGAATATTGTAAATGCACAAACAGTAATTTCTCCACATTGCAAGGTGCAATTCTGAAATTTTTTGCTTTTTCCTGCTCCTCTTAGCATGATAAAGAAGATTCAAAGAGAGTGAGATGCCAGCTCCTTTCATTCAGTCAGTAGCTTAAATCATTTCTGGACATTTTTCAATGGCAAAAATCAATGAATATTGTAAATGCACAAACAGTAATTTCTCCGCATTGCAAGGTGCAATTTTGAAATTTTTTGCTTTTTCCTGCTCCTCTTAGCATGATAAAGAAGATTCAAAGAGAGTGAGATGCCAGCTCCTTTCATTCAGTCAGTAGCTTCAAACATTCCTGGTATATGAATAACATGATGTTTTTCAATGGCAAAAAATCAATGAATATTGTAAATGCACAAACAGTAATTTCTCCGCATTGCAAGGTGCAATTCTGAAATTTTTTGCTTTTTCCTGCTCCTCTTAGCATGATAAAGAAGATTCAAAGAGAGTGAGATGCCAGCTCCTTTCATTCAGTCAGTAGCTTCAATCATTTCTGGTATATGAATAACATGATGTTTTTCAATGGCAAAAATCAATGAATATTGTAAATGCACAAACAGTAATTTCTCCGCATTGCAAGGTGCAATTCTGAAATTTTTTGCTTTTTCCTGCTCATCTAAGCATGATAAAGAAGATTCAAAGAGAGTGAGATGCCAGCTCCTTTCATTCAGTCAGTAGCTTCAATCATTTATGGACGTTTTTCAATGGCAAAAATCAATGAATATTGTAAAAGCACAAACAGTAATTTCTCCACATTGCAAGGTGCAATTCTGAAATTTTTTGCTTTTTCCTGCTCCTCTTAGCATGATAAAGATTCAAAGAGAGTGAGATGCCAGCTCCTTTCATTCAGTCAGTAGCTTCAAACATTCCTGGTATATGAATAACATGATGTTTTTCAAAGGCAAAAATCAATGAATATTGTAAATGCACAAACAGTAATTTCTCCGCATTGCAAGGTGCAATTCTGAAATTTTTTGCTTTTTCCTGCTCCTCTTAGCATGATAAAGAAGATTCAAAGAGAGTGAGATGCCAGCTCCTTTCATTCAGTCAGTAGCTTCAATCATTGGACGTTTTTCAATTGCAAAAATCAATGAATATTGTAAATGCACAAACAGTAATTTCTCCGCATTGCAAGGTGCAATTCTGAAATTTTTTGCTTTTTCCTGCTCCTCTTAGCATGATAAAGAAGATTCAAAGAGAGTGAGATGCCAGCTCCTTTCATTCAGTCAGTAGCTTCAATCATTTCTGGTATATGAATAACATGATGTTTTTCAATGGCAAAAATCAATGAATATTGTAAATGCACAAACAGTAATTTCTCCGCATTGCAAGGTGCAATTCTGAAATGTTTTGCTTTTTCCTGCTCCTCTTAGCATGATAAAGAAGATTCAAAGAGAGTGAGATGCCAGCTCCTTTCATTCAGTCAGTAGCTTCAAACATTTCTGGTATATGAATAACATGATGTTTTTCAATGGCAAAAATCAATGAATATTGTAAATGCACAAACAGTAATTTCTCCGCATTGCAAGGTGCAATTCTGAAATTTTTTGCTTTTTCCTGCTCCTCTTAGCATGATAAAGAAGATTCAAAGAGAGTGAGATGCCAGCTCCTTTCATTCAGTCAGTAGCTTCAAACATTTCTGGTATATGAATAACATGATGTTTTTCAATGGCAAAAATCAATGAATATTGTAAATGCACAAACAGTAATTTCTCCGCATTGCAAGGTGCATATTCTGAAATTTTTTGCTTTTTCCTGCTCCTCTTAGCATGATAAAGAAGATTCAAAGAGAGTGAGATGCCAGCTCCTTTCATTCAGTCAGTAGCTTCAATCATTTCTGGACGTTTTTCAATGGCAAAAATCAATGAATATTGTAAATGCACAAACAGTAATTTCTCCGCATTGCAAGGTGCAATTCTGAAATTTTTTGCTTTTTCCTGCTCCTCTTAGCATGATAAAGAAAATTCAGAGTGAGATGCCAGCTCCTTTCATTCAGTCAGTAGCTTCAATCATTTCTGGACGTTTTTCAATGGCAAAAATCAATGAATATTGTAAATGCACAAACAGTAATTTCTCCGCATTGCAAGGTGCAATTCTGAAATTTTTTGCTTTTTCCTGCTCCTCTTAGCATGATAAAGAAGATTCAAAGAGAGTGAGATGCCAGCTCCTTTCATTCAGTCAGTAGCTTAAATAATTTCTGGACATTTTTCAATGGCAAAAATCAATGAATATTGTAAATGCACAAACAGTAATTTCTCCGCATTGCAAGGTGCAATTTTGAAATTTTTTGCTTTTTCCTGCTCCTCTTAGCATGATAAAGAAGATTCAAAGAGAGTGAGATGCCAGCTCCTTTCATTCAGTCAGTAGCTTCAAACATTCCTGGTATATGAATAACATGATGTTTTTCAATGGCAAAAATCAATGAATATTGTAAATGCACAAACAGTAATTTCTCCGCATTGCAAGGTGCAATTCTGAAATTTTTTGCTTTTTCCTGCTCCTCTTAGCATGATAAAGAAGATTCAAAGAGAGTGAGATGCCAGCTCCTTTCATTCAGTCAGTAGCTTCAATCATTTCTGGTATATGAATAACATGATGTTTTTCAATGGCAAAAATCAATGAATATTGTAAATGCACAAACAGTAATTTCTCCGCATTGCAAGGTGCAATTCTGAAATTTTTTGCTTTTTCCTGCTCATCTAAGCATGATAAAGAAGATTCAAAGAGAGTGAGATGCCAGCTCCTTTCATTCAGTCAGTAGCTTCAATCATTTATGGACGTTTTTCAATGGCAAAAATCAATGAATATTGTAAATGCACAAACAGTAATTTCTCCACATTGCAAGGTGCAATTCTGAAATTTTTTGCTTTTTCCTGCTCCTCTTAGCATGATAAAGAAGATTCAAAGAGAGTGAGATGCCAGCTCCTTTCATTCAGTCAGTAGCTTAAATCATTTCTGGACATTTTTCAATGGCAAAAATCAATGAATATTGTAAATGCACAAACAGTAATTTCTCCGCATTGCAAGGTGCAATTTTGAAATTTTTTGCTTTTTCCTGCTCCTCTTAGCATGATAAAGAAGATTCAAAGAGAGTGAGATGCCAGCTCCTTTCATTCAGTCAGTAGCTTCAAACATTCCTGGTATATGAATAACATGATGTTTTTCAATGGCAAAAAATCAATGAATATTGTAAATGCACAAACAGTAATTTCTCCGCATTGCAAGGTGCAATTCTGAAATTTTTTGCTTTTTCCTGCTCCTCTTAGCATGATAAAGAAGATTCAAAGAGAGTGAGATGCCAGCTCCTTTCATTCAGTCAGTAGCTTCAATCATTTCTGGTATATGAATAACATGATGTTTTTCAATGGCAAAAATCAATGAATATTGTAAATGCACAAACAGTAATTTCTCCGCATTGCAAGGTGCAATTCTGAAATTTTTTGCTTTTTCCTGCTCATCTAAGCATGATAAAGAAGATTCAAAGAGAGTGAGATGCCAGCTCCTTTCATTCAGTCAGTAGCTTCAATCATTTATGGACGTTTTTCAATGGCAAAAATCAATGAATATTGTAAAAGCACAAACAGTAATTTCTCCACATTGCAAGGTGCAATTCTGAAATTTTTTGCTTTTTCCTGCTCCTCTTAGCATGATAAAGATTCAAAGAGAGTGAGATGCCAGCTCCTTTCATTCAGTCAGTAGCTTCAAACATTCCTGGTATATGAATAACATGATGTTTTTCAAAGGCAAAAATCAATGAATATTGTAAATGCACAAACAGTAATTTCTCCGCATTGCAAGGTGCAATTCTGAAATTTTTTGCTTTTTCCTGCTCCTCTTAGCATGATAAAGAAGATTCAAAGAGAGTGAGATGCCAGCTCCTTTCATTCAGTCAGTAGCTTCAATCATTGGACGTTTTTCAATTGCAAAAATCAATGAATATTGTAAATGCACAAACAGTAATTTCTCCGCATTGCAAGGTGCAATTCTGAAATTTTTTGCTTTTTCCTGCTCCTCTTAGCATGATAAAGAAGATTCAAAGAGAGTGAGATGCCAGCTCCTTTCATTCAGTCAGTAGCTTCAATCATTTCTGGTATATGAATAACATGATCTTTTTCAATGGCAAAAATCAATGAATATTGTAAATGCACAAACAGTAATTTCTCCGCATTGCAAGGTGCAATTCTGAAATGTTTTGCTTTTTCCTGCTCCTCTTAGCATGATAAAGAAGATTCAAAGAGAGTGAGATGCCAGCTCCTTTCATTCAGTCAGTAGCTTCAAACATTTCTGGTATATGAATAACATGATGTTTTTCAATGGCAAAAATCAATGAATATTGTAAATGCACAAACAGTAATTTCTCCGCATTGCAAGGTGCAATTCTGAAATTTTTTGCTTTTTCCTGCTCCTCTTAGCATGATAAAGAAGATTCAAAGAGAGTGAGATGCCAGCTCCTTTCATTCAGTCAGTAGCTTCAAACATTTCTGGTATATGAATAACATGATGTTTTTCAATGGCAAAAATCAATGAATATTGTAAATGCACAAACAGTAATTTCTCCGCATTGCAAGGTGCATATTCTGAAATTTTTTGCTTTTTCCTGCTCCTCTTAGCATGATAAAGAAGATTCAAAGAGAGTGAGATGCCAGCTCCTTTCATTCAGTCAGTAGCTTCAATCATTTCTGGACGTTTTTCAATGGCAAAAATCAATGAATATTGTAAATGCACAAACAGTAATTTCTCCGCATTGCAAGGTGCAATTCTGAAATTTTTTGCTTTTTCCTGCTCCTCTTAGCATGATAAAGAAAATTCAGAGTGAGATGCCAGCTCCTTTCATTCAGTCAGTAGCTTCAATCATTTCTGGACGTTTTTCAATGGCAAAAATCAATGAATATTGTAAATGCACAAACAGTAATTTCTCCGCATTGCAAGGTGCAATTCTGAAATTTTTTGCTTTTTCCTGCTCCTCTTAGCATGATAAAGAAGATTCAAAGAGAGTGAGATGCCAGCTCCTTTCATTCAGTCAGTAGCTTCAAACATTTCTGGTATATGAATAACATGATGTTTTTCAATGGCAAAAATCAATGAATATTGTAAATGCACAAACAGTAATTTCTCCGCATTGCAAGGTGCAATTCTGAAATTTTTTGCTTTTTCCTGCTCCTCAGCATGATAAAGAAGATTCAAAGAGAGTGAGATGCCAAGCTCCTTTCGTTCAGTCAGTAGCTTCAATCATTTCTGGACGTTTTTCAAAGGCAAAAATCATTGAATATTGTAAATGCACAAACAGTAATTTCTCCGCATTGCAAGGTGCAATTCTGAAATTTTTTACTTTTTCCTGCTCCTCTTAGCATGATAAAGAAGATTCAAAGAGAGTGAGATGCCAGCTCCTTTCATTCAGTCAGTAGCTTCAATCATTTCTGGTATATGAATAACATGATGTTTTTCAATGGCAAAAATCAATGAATATTGTAAATGCACAAACAGTAATTTCTCCGCATTGCAAGGTGCAATTCTGAAGTTTTTTGCTTTTTCCTGCTCCTCTTAGCATGATAAAGAAGATTCAAAGAGAGTGAGATGCCAGCTCCTTTCATTCAGTCAGTAGCTTCAATCATTTCTGGACGTTTTTCAATGGCAAAAATCATTGAATATTGTAAATGCACAAACAGTAATTTCTCCGCATTGCAAGGTGCAATTCTGAAATTTTTTACTTTTTCCTGCTCCTCTTAGCATGATAAAGAAGATTCAAAGAGAGTGAGATGCCAGCTCCTTTCATTCAGTCAGTAGCTTCAATCATTTCTGGTATATGAATAACATGATGTTTTTCAATGGCAAAAATCAATGAATATTGTAAATGCACAAACAGTAATTTCTCCGCATTGCAAGGTGCAATTCTGAAATTTTTTGCTTTTTCCTGCTCCTCTTAGCATGATAAAGAAGATTCAAAGAGAGTGAGATGCCAGCTCCTTTCATTCAGTCAGTAGCTTCAATCATTTCTGGACATTTTTCAATGGCAAAAATCAATGAATATTGTAAATGCACAAACAGTAATTTCTCCGCATTGCAAGGTGCAATTTTGAAATTTTTTGCTTTTTCCTGCTCCTCTTAGCATGATAAAGAAGATTCAAAGAGAGTGAGATGCCAGCTCCTTTCATTCAGTCAGTAGCTTCAAACATTCCTGGTATATGAATAACATGATGTTTTTCAATGGCAAAAAATCAATGAATATTGTAAATGCACAAACAGTAATTTCTCCGCATTGCAAGGTGCAATTCTGAAATTTTTTGCTTTTTCCTGCTCCTCTTAGCATGATAAAGAAGATTCAAAGAGAGTGAGATGCCAGCTCCTTTCATTCAGTCAGTAGCTTCAATCATTTCTGGTATATGAATAACATGATGTTTTTCAATGGCAAAAATCAATGAATATTGTAAATGCACAAACAGTAATTTCTCCGCATTGCAAGGTGCAATTCTGAAATTTTTTGCTTTTTCCTGCTCATCTAAGCATGATAAAGAAGATTCAAAGAGAGTGAGATGCCAGCTCCTTTCATTCAGTCAGTAGCTTCAATCATTTATGGACGTTTTTCAATGGCAAAAATCAATGAATATTGTAAAAGCACAAACAGTAATTTCTCCACATTGCAAGGTGCAATTCTGAAATTTTTTGCTTTTTCCTGCTCCTCTTAGCATGATAAAGAAGATTCAAAGAGAGTGAGATGCCAGCTCCTTTCATTCAGTCAGTAGCTTCAATCATTTCTGGACATTTTTCAATGGCAAAAATCAATGAATATTGTAAATGCACAAACAGTAATTTCTCCGCATTGCAAGGTGCAATTCTGAAATTTTTTGCTTTTTCCTGCTCCTCTTAGCATGATAAAGAAGATTCAAAGAGAGTGAGATGCCAGATCCTTTCATTCAGTCAGTACCTTCAAACATTCCTGGTATATGAATAACATGATGTTTTTCAAAGGCAAAAATCAATGAATATTGTAAATGCACAAACAGTAATTTCTCCGCATTGCAAGGTGCAATTCTGAAATTTTTTGCTTTTTCCTGCTCCTCTTAGCATGATAAAGAAGATTCAAAGAGAGTGAGATGCCAGCTCCTTTCATTCAGTCAGTAGCTTCAATCATTTCTGGACGTTTTTCAATTGCAAAAATCAATGAATATTGTAAATGCACAAACAGTAATTTCTCCGCATTGCAAGGTGCAATTCTGAAATTTTTTGCTTTTTCCTGCTCCTCTTAGCATGATAAAGAAGATTCAAAGAGAGTGAGATGCCAGCTCCTTTCATTCAGTCAGTAGCTTCAATCATTTCTGGTATATGAATAACATGATGTTTTTCAATGGCAAAAATCAATGAATATTGTAAATGCACAAACAGTAATTTCTCCGCATTGCAAGGTGCAATTCTGAAATTTTTTGCTTTTTCCTGCTCCTCTTAGCATGATAAAGAAGATTCAAAGAGAGTGAGATGCCAGCTCCTTTCATTCAGTCAGTAGCTTCAAACATTTCTGGTATATGAATAACATGATGTTTTTCAATGGCAAAAATCAATGAATATTGTAAATGCACAAACAGTAATTTCTCCGCATTGCAAGGTGCAATTCTGAAATTTTTTGCTTTTTCCTGCTCCTCTTAGCATGATAAAGAAGATTCAAAGAGAGTGAGATGCCAGCTCCTTTCATTCAGTCAGTAGCTTCAAACATTTCTGGTATATGAATAACATGATGTTTTTCAATGGCAAAAATCAATGAATATTGTAAATGCACAAACAGTAATTTCTCCGCATTGCAAGGTGCATATTCTGAAATTTTTTGCTTTTTCCTGCTCCTCTTAGCATGATAAAGAAGATTCAAAGAGAGTGAGATGCCAGCTCCTTTCATTCAGTCAGTAGCTTCAATCATTTCTGGACGTTTTTCAATGGCAAAAATCAATGAATATTGTAAATGCACAAACAGTAATTTCTCCGCATTGCAAGGTGCAATTCTGAAATTTTTTGCTTTTTCCTGCTCCTCTTAGCATGATAAAGAAAATTCAGAGTGAGATGCCAGCTCCTTTCATTCAGTCAGTAGCTTCAATCATTTCTGGACGTTTTTCAATGGCAAAAATCAATGAATATTGTAAATGCACAAACAGTAATTTCTCCGCATTGCAAGGTGCAATTCTGAAATTTTTTGCTTTTTCCTGCTCCTCTTAGCATGATAAAGAAGATTCAAAGAGAGTGAGATGCCAGCTCCTTTCATTCAGTCAGTAGCTTCAAACATTTCTTTTATATGAATAACATGATGTTTTTCAATGGCAAAAATCAATGAATATTGTAAATGCACAAACAGTAATTTCTCCGCATTGCAAGGTGCAATTCTGAAATTTTTTGCTTTTTCCTGCTCCTCTTAGCATGATAAAGAAGATTCAAAGAGAGTGAGATGCCAAGCTCCTTTCGTTCAGTCAGTAGCTTCAATCATTTCTGGACGTTTTTCAAAGGCAAAAATCATTGAATATTGTAAATGCACAAACAGTAATTTCTCCGCATTGCAAGGTGCAATTCTGAAATTTTTTACTTTTTCCTGCTCCTCTTAGCATGATAAAGAAGATTCAAAGAGAGTGAGATGCCAGCTCCTTTCATTCAGTCAGTAGCTTCAATCATTTCTGGTATATGAATAACATGATGTTTTTCAATGGCAAAAATCAATGAATATTGTAAATGCACAAACAGTAATTTCTCCGCATTGCAAGGTGCAATTCTGAAGTTTTTTGCTTTTTCCTGCTCCTCTTAGCATGATAAAGAAGATTCAAAGAGAGTGAGATGCCAGCTCCTTTCATTCAGTCAGTAGCTTCAATCATTTCTGGACGTTTTTCAATGGCAAAAATCATTGAATATTGTAAATGCACAAACAGTAATTTCTCCGCATTGCAAGGTGCAATTCTGAAATTTTTTACTTTTTCCTGCTCCTCTTAGCATGATAAAGAAGATTCAAAGAGAGTGAGATGCCAGCTCCTTTCATTCAGTCAGTAGCTTCAATCATTTCTGGTATATGAATAACATGATGTTTTTCAATGGCAAAAATCAATGAATATTGTAAATGCACAAACAGTAATTTCTCCGCATTGCAAGGTGCAATTCTGAAATTTTTTGCTTTTTCCTGCTCCTCTTAGCATGATAAAGAAGATTCAAAGAGAGTGAGATGCCAGCTCCTTTCATTCAGTCAGTAGCTTCAATCATTTCTGGACGTTTTTCAATGGCAAAAATCAATGAATATTGTAAATGCACAAACAGTAATTTCTCCGCATTGCAAGGTGCAATTCTGAAATTTTTTGCTTTTTCCTGCTCCTCTTAGCATGATAAAGAAGATTCAAAGAGAGTGAGATGCCAGCTCCTTTCATTCAGTCAGTAGCTTCAAACATTCCTGGTATATGAATAACATGATGTTTTTCAATGGCAAAAATCAATGAATATTGTAAATGCACAAACAGTAATTTCTCCGCATTGCAAGGTGCAATTCTGAAATTTTTTGCTTTTTCCTGCTCCTCTTAGCATGATAAAGAAGATTCAAAGAGAGTGAGATGCCAGCTCCTTTCATTCAGTCAGTAGCTTCAATCATTTCTGGACGTTTTTCAATTGCAAAAATCAATGAATATTGTAAATGCACAAACAGTAATTTCTCCGCATTGCAAGGTGCAATTCTGAAATTTTTTGCTTTTTCCTGCTCCTCTTAGCATGATAAAGAAGATTCAAAGAGAGTGAGATGCCAGCTCCTTTCATTCAGTCAGTAGCTTCAAATATTTCTGGTATATGAATAACATGATGTTTTTCAATGGCAAAAATCAATGAATATTGTAAATGCACAAACAGTAATTTCTCCGCATTGCAAGGTGCAATTCTGAAATTTTTTGCTTTTTCCTGCTCCTCTTAGCATGATAAAGAAGATTCAAAGAGAGTGAGATGCCAGCTCCTTATATTCAGTCAGTAGCATCAATCATTTCTGATATATGAATAACATGATGTTTTTCAATGGCAAAAATCAATGAATATTGTAAATGCACAAACAGTAATTTCTCCGCATTGCAAGGTGCAATTCTGAAATTTTTTGCTTTTTCCTGCTCCTCTTAGCATGATAAAGAAGATTCAAAGAGAGTGAGATGCCAGCTCCTTTCATTCAGTCAGTAGCTTCAAACATTTCTGGTATATGAATAACATGATGTTTTTCAATGGCAAAAATCAATGAATATTGTAAATGCACAAACAGTAATTTCTCCGCATTGCAAGGTGCAATTCTGAAATTTTTTGCTTTTTCCTGCTCCTCTTAGCATGATAAAGAAGATTCAAAGAGAGTGAGATGCCAAGCTCCTTTCGTTCAGTCAGTAGCTTCAATCATTTCTGGACGTTTTTCAAAGTCAAAAATCATTGAATATTGTAAATGCACAAACAGTAATTTCTCCGCATTGCAAGGTGCAATTCTGAAATTTTTTACTTTTTCCTGCTCCTCTTAGCATGATAAAGAAGATTCAAAGAGAGTGAGATGCCAGCTCCTTTCATTCAGTCAGTAGCTTCAATCATTTCTGGTATATGAATAACATGATGTTTTTCAATGGCAAAAATCAATGAATATTGTAAATGCACAAACAGTAATTTCTCCGCATTGCAAGGTGCAATTCTGAAGTTTTTTGCTTTTTCCTGCTCCTCTTAGCATGATAAAGAAGATTCAAAGAGAGTGAGATGCCAGCTCCTTTCATTCAGTCAGTAGCTTCAATCATTTCTGGACGTTTTTCAATGGCAAAAATCATTGAATATTGTAAATGCACAAACAGTAATTTCTCCGCATTGCAAGGTGCAATTCTGAAATTTTTTACTTTTTCCTGCTCCTCTTAGCATGATAAAGAAGATTCAAAGAGAGTGAGATGCCAGCTCCTTTCATTCAGTCAGTAGCTTCAATCATTTCTGGTATATGAATAACATGATGTTTTTCAATGGCAAAAATCAATGAATATTGTAAATGCACAAACAGTAATTTCTCCGCATTGCAAGGTGCAATTCTGAAATTTTTTGCTTTTTCCTGCTCCTCTTAGCATGATAAAGAAGATTCAAAGAGAGTGAGATGCCAGCTCCTTTCATTCAGTCAGTAGCTTCAATCATTTCTGGACGTTTTTCAATGGCAAAAATCAATGAATATTGTAAATGCACAAACAGTAATTTCTCCGCATTGCAAGGTGCAATTCTGAAATTTTTTGCTTTTTCCTGCTCCTCTTAGCATGATAAAGAAGATTCAAAGAGAGTGAGATGCCAGCTCCTTTCATTCAGTCAGTAGCTTCAAACATTCCTGGTATATGAATAACATGATGTTTTTCAATGGCAAAAATCAATGAATATTGTAAATGCACAAACAGTAATTTCTCCGCATTGCAAGGTGCAATTCTGAAATTTTTTGCTTTTTCCTGCTCCTCTTAGCATGATAAAGAAGATTCAAAGAGAGTGAGATGCCAGCTCCTTTCATTCAGTCAGTAGCTTCAATCATTTCTGGACGTTTTTCAATTGCAAAAATCAATGAATATTGTAAATGCACAAACAGTAATTTCTCCGCATTGCAAGGTGCAATTCTGAAATTTTTTGCTTTTTCCTGCTCCTCTTAGCATGATAAAGAAGATTCAAAGAGAGTGAGATGCCAGCTCCTTTCATTCAGTCAGTAGCTTCAAATATTTCTGGTATATGAATAACATGATGTTTTTCAATGGCAAAAATCAATGAATATTGTAAATGCACAAACAGTAATTTCTCCGCATTGCAAGGTGCAATTCTGAAATTTTTTGCTTTTTCCTGCTCCTCTTAGCATGATAAAGAAGATTCAAAGAGAGTGAGATGCCAGCTCCTTATATTCAGTCAGTAGCATCAATCATTTCTGATATATGAATAACATGATGTTTTTCAATGGCAAAAATCAATGAATATTGTAAATGCACAAACAGTAATTTCTCCGCATTGCAAGGTGCAATTCTGAAATTTTTTGCTTTTTCCTGCTCCTCTTAGCATGATAAAGAAGATTCAAAGAGAGTGAGATGCCAGCTCCTTTCGTTCGGTCAGTAGCTTCAATCATTTCTGGACGTTTTTCAAAGGCAAAAATCATTGAATATTGTAAATGCACAAACAGTAATTTCTCCGCATTGCAAGGTGCAATTCTGAAATTTTTTGCTTTTTCCTGCTCCTCTTAGCATGATAAAGAAGATTCAAAGAGAGTGAGATGCCAGCTCCTTTCGTTCAGTCAGTAGCTTCAATCATTTCTGGACGTTTTTCAAAGGCAAAAATCATTGAATATTGTAAATGCACAAACAGTAATTTCTCCGCATTGCAAGGTGCAATTCTGAAATTTTTTACTTTTTCCTGCTCCTCTTAGCATGATAAAGAAGATTCAAAGAGAGTGAGATGCCAGCTCCTTTCATTCAGTCAGTAGCTTCAATCATTTCTGGTATATGAATAACATGATGTTTTTCAATGGCAAAAATCAATGAATATTGTAAATGCACAAACAGTAATTTCTCCGCATTGCAAGGTGCAATTCTGAAATTTTTTGCTTTTTCCTGCTCCTCTTAGCATGATAAAGAAGATTCAAAGAGAGTGAGATGCCAGCTCCTTTCGTTCAGTCAGTAGCTTCAATCATTTCTGGACGTTTTTCAAAGGCAAAAATCATTGAATATTGTAAATGCACAAACAGTAATTTCTCCGCATTGCAAGGTGCAATTCTGAAATTTTTTACTTTTTCCTGCTCCTCTTAGCATGATAAAGAAGATTCAAAGAGAGTGAGATGCCAGCTCCTTTCATTCAGTGAGTAGCTTCAATCATTTCTGGTATATGAATAACATGATGTTTTTCAATTGCAAAAATCAATGAATATTGTAAATGCACAAACAGTAATTTCTCCACATTGCAAGGTGCAATTCTGAAATTTTTTGCTTTTTCCTGCTCTTAGCATGATAAAGAAGATTCAAAGAGAGTGAGATGCCAGCTCCTTTCATTCAGTCAGTAGCTTCAATCATTTCTGGACGTTTTTCAATGGCAAAAATCATTGAATATTGTAAATGCACAAACAGTAATTTCTCCGCATTGCAAGGTGCAATTCTGAAATTTTTTACTTTTTCCTGCTCCTCTTAGCATGATAAAGAAGATTCAAAGAGAGTGAGATGCCAGCTCCTTTCATTCAGTCAGTAGCTTCAATCATTTCTGGTATATGAATAACATGATGTTTTTCAATGGCAAAAATCAATGAATATTGTAAATGCACAAACAGTAATTTCTCCGCATTGCAAGGTGCAATTCTGAAATTTTTTGCTTTTTCCTGCTCCTCTTAGCATGATAAAGAAGATTCAAAGAGAGTGAGATGCCAGCTCCTTTCATTCAGTCAGTAGCTTCAATCATTTCTGGACGTTTTTCAATGGCAAAAATCAATGAATATTGTAAATGCACAAACAGTAATTTCTCCGCATTGCAAGGTGCAATTCTGAAATTTTTTGCTTTTTCCTTCTCCTCTTAGCATGATAAACAAGATTCAAAGAGAGTGAGATGCCAGCTCCTTTCATTCAGTCAGTAGCTTCAATCATTTCTGGACGTTTTTCAATGGCAAAAATCAATGAATATTGTAAATGCACAAACAGTAATTTCTCCGCATTGCAAGGTGCAATTCTGAAATTTTTTGCTTTTTCCTGCTCCTCTTAGCATGATAAAGAAGATTCAAAGAGAGTGAGATGCCAGCTCCTTTCATTCAGTCAGTAGCTTCAAACATTCGTGGTATATGAATAACATGATGTTTTTCAATGGCAAAAATCAATGAATATTGTAAATGCACAAACAGTAATTTCTCCGCATTGCAAGGTGCAATTCTGAAATTTTTTGCTTTTTCCTGCTCCTCTTAGCATGATAAAGAAGATTCAAAGAGAGTGAGATGCCAGCTCCTTTCATTCAGTCAGTAGCTTCAATCATTTCTGGTATATGAATAACATGATGTTTTTCAACGGCAAAAATCAATGAATATTGTAAATGCACAAACAGTAATTTCTCCGCATTGCAAGGTGCAATTCTGAAATTTTTTGCTTTTTCCTGCTCCTCTTAGCATGATAAAGAAGATTCAAAGAGAGTGAGATGCCAGCTCCTTTCATTCAGTCAGTAGCTTCAAACATTTCTGGTATATGAATAACATGATGTTTTTCAATGGCAAAAATCAATGAATATTGTAAATGCACAAACAGTAATTTCTCCGCATTGCAAGGTGCAATTCTGAAATTTTTTGCTTTTTCCTGCTCCTCTTAGCATGATAAAGAAGATTCAAAGAGAGTGAGATGCCAGCTCCTTTCATTCAGTCAGTAGCTTCAATCATTTCTGGTATATGAATAACATGATGTTTTTCAATGGCAAAAATCAATGAATATTGTAAATGCACAAACAGTAATTTCTCCGCATTGCAAGGTGCAATTCTGAAATTTTTTGCTTTTTCCTGCTCCTCTTAGCATGATAAAGAAGATTCAAACAGAGTGAGATGCCAGCTCCTTTCATTCAGTCAGTAGCTTCAATCATTTCTGGTATATGAATAACATGATGTTTTTCAATGGCAAAAATCAATGAATATTGTAAGTGCACAAACAGTCATTTCTCCGCATTGCAAGGTGCAATTCTGAAATTTTTTGCTTTTTCCTGATCCTCTTAGCATGATAAAGAAGATTCAAAGAGAGTGAGATGCCAGCTCCTTTCATTCAGTCAGTAGCTTGAAACATTTCTGGTATATGAATAACATGATGTTTTTCAATGGCAAAAATCAATGAATATTGTAAATGCACAAACAGTAATTTCTCCGCATTGCAAGGTGCAATTCTGAAATTTTTTGCTTTTTCCTGCTCCTCTTAGCATGATAAAGAAGATTCAAAGAGAGTGAGATGCCAGCTCCTTTCATTCAGTCAGTAGCTTCAATCATTTCTGGACGTTTTTCAATGGCAAAAATCAATGAATATTGTAAATGCACAAACAGTAATTTCTCCGCATTGCAAGGTGCAATTCTGAAATTTTTTGCTTTTTCCTGCTCCTCTTAGCATGATAAAGAAGATTCAAGGAGAGTGAGATGCCAGCTCCTTTCATTCAGTCAGTAGCTTCAATCATTTCTGGACGTTTTTCAATTGCAAAAATCAATGAATATTGTAAATGCACAAACAGTAATTTCTCCGCATTGCAAGGTGCAATTCTGAAGTTTTTTGCTTTTTCCTGCTCCTCTTAGCATGATAAAGAAGATTCAAAGAGAGTGAGATGCCAGCTCCTTTCATTCAGTCAGTAGCTTCAATCATTTCTGGACGTTTTTCAATGGCAAAAATCATTGAATATTGTAAATGCACAAACAGTAATTTCTCCGCATTGCAAGGTGCAATTCTGAAATTTTTTACTTTTTCCTGCTCCTCTTAGCATGATAAAGAAGATTCAAAGAGAGTGAGATGCCAGCTCCTTTCATTCAGTCAGTAGCTTCAATCATTTCTGGTATATGAATAACATGATGTTTTTCAATGGCAAAAATCAATGAATATTGTAAATGCACAAACAGTAATTTCTCCGCATTGCAAGGTGCAATTCTGAAATTTTTTGCTTTTTCCTGCTCCTCTTAGCATGATAAGATTCAAAGAGAGTGAGATGCCAGCTCCTTTCATTCAGTCAGTAGCTTCAATCATTTCTGGACATTTTTCAATGGCAAAAATCAATGAATATTGTAAATGCACAAACAGTAATTTCTCCGCATTGCAAGGTGCAATTTTGAAATTTTTTGCTTTTTCCTGCTCCTCTTAGCATGATAAAGAAGATTCAAAGAGAGTGAGATGCCAGCTCCTTTCATTCAGTCAGTAGCTTCAAACATTCCTGGTATATGAATAACATGATGTTTTTCAATGGCAAAAAATCAATGAATATTGTAAATGCACAAACAGTAATTTCTCCGCATTGCAAGGTGCAATTCTGAAATTTTTTGCTTTTTCCTGCTCCTCTTAGCATGATAAAGAAGATTCAAAGAGAGTGAGATGCCAGCTCCTTTCATTCAGTCAGTAGCTTCAATCATTTCTGGTATATGAATAACATGATGTTTTTCAATGGCAAAAATCAATGAATATTGTAAATGCACAAACAGTAATTTCTCCGCATTGCAAGGTGCAATTCTGAAATTTTTTGCTTTTTCCTGCTCATCTAAGCATGATAAAGAAGATTCAAAGAGAGTGAGATGCCAGCTCCTTTCATTCAGTCAGTAGCTTCAATCATTTATGGACGTTTTTCAATGGCAAAAATCAATGAATATTGTAAAAGCACAAACAGTAATTTCTCCACATTGCAAGGTGCAATTCTGAAATTTTTTGCTTTTTCCTGCTCCTCTTAGCATGATAAAGAAGATTCAAAGAGAGTGAGATGCCAGCTCCTTTCATTCAGTCAGTAGCTTCAATCATTTCTGGACATTTTTCAATGGCAAAAATCAATGAATATTGTAAATGCACAAACAGTAATTTCTCCGCATTGCAAGGTGCAATTCTGAAATTTTTTGCTTTTTCCTGCTCCTCTTAGCATGATAAAGAAGATTCAAAGAGAGTGAGATGCCAGCTCCTTTCATTCAGTCAGTACCTTCAAACATTCCTGGTATATGAATAACATGATGTTTTTCAAAGGCAAAAATCAATGAATATTGTAAATGCACAAACAGTAATTTCTCCGCATTGCAAGGTGCAATTCTGAAATTTTTTGCTTTTTCCTGCTCCTCTTAGCATGATAAAGAAGATTCAAAGAGAGTGAGATGCCAGCTCCTTTCATTCAGTCAGTAGCTTCAATCATTTCTGGACGTTTTTCAATTGCAAAAATCAATGAATATTGTAAATGCACAAACAGTAATTTCTCCGCATTGCAAGGTGCAATTCTGAAATTTTTTGCTTTTTCCTGCTCCTCTTAGCATGATAAAGAAGATTCAAAGAGAGTGAGATGCCAGCTCCTTTCATTCAGTCAGTAGCTTCAATCATTTCTGGTATATGAATAACGATGTTTTTCAATGGCAAAAATCAATGAATATTGTAAATGCACAAACAGTAATTTCTCCGCATTGCAAGGTGCAATTCTGAAATTTTTTGCTTTTTCCTGCTCCTCTTAGCATGATAAAGAAGATTCAAAGAGAGTGAGATGCCAGCTCCTTTCATTCAGTCAGTAGCTTCAAACATTTCTGGTATATGAATAACATGATGTTTTTCAATGGCAAAAATCAATGAATATTGTAAATGCACAAACAGTAATTTCTCCGCATTGCAAGGTGCAATTCTGAAATTTTTTGCTTTTTCCTGCTCCTCTTAGCATGATAAAGAAGATTCAAAGAGAGTGAGATGCCAGCTCCTTTCATTCAGTCAGTAGCTTCAAACATTTCTGGTATATGAATAACATGATGTTTTTCAATGGCAAAAATCAATGAATATTGTAAATGCACAAACAGTAATTTCTCCGCATTGCAAGGTGCATATTCTGAAATTTTTTGCTTTTTCCTGCTCCTCTTAGCATGATAAAGAAGATTCATAGAGAGTGAGATGCCAGCTCCTTTCATTCAGTCAGTAGCTTCAATCATTTCTGGACGTTTTTCAATGGCAAAAATCAATGAATATTGTAAATGCACAAACAGTAATTTCTCCGCATTGCAAGGTGCAATTCTGAAATTTTTTGCTTTTTCCTGCTCCTCTTAGCATGATAAAGAAAATTCAGAGTGAGATGCCAGCTCCTTTCATTCAGTCAGTAGCTTCAATCATTTCTGGACGTTTTTCAATGGCAAAAATCAATGAATATTGTAAATGCACAAACAGTAATTTCTCCGCATTGCAAGGTGCAATTCTGAAATTTTTTGCTTTTTCCTGCTCCTCTTAGCATGATAAAGAAGATTCAAAGAGAGTGAGATGCCA
This sequence comes from Phyllobates terribilis, assembly GCF_046119375.1. Taxonomy (NCBI): domain Eukaryota; kingdom Metazoa; phylum Chordata; class Amphibia; order Anura; family Dendrobatidae; genus Phyllobates; species Phyllobates terribilis. The sequence goes on from NW_027363348.1 coordinate 901,431, forward strand.
GCTCCTTTCATTCAGTCAGTAGCTTCAAACATTTCTGGTATATGAATAACATGATGTTTTTCAATGGCAAAAATCAATGAATATTGTAAATGCACAAACAGTAATTTCTCCGCATTGCAAGGTGCAATTCTGAAATTTTTTGCTTTTTCCTGCTCCTCTTAGCATGATAAAGAAGATTCAAAGAGAGTGAGATGCCAAGCTCCTTTCGTTCAGTCAGTAGCTTCAATCATTTCTGGACGTTTTTCAAAGGCAAAAATCATTGAATATTGTAAATGCACAAACAGTAATTTCTCCGCATTGCAAGGTGCAATTCTGAAATTTTTTACTTTTTTCTGCTCCTCTTAGCATGATAAAGAAGATTCAAAGAGAGTGAGATGCCAGCTCCTTTCATTCAGTCAGTAGCTTCAATCATTTCTGGTATATGAATAACATGATGTTTTTCAATGGCAAAAATCAATGAATATTGTAAATGCACAAACAGTAATTTCTCCGCATTGCAAGGTGCAATTCTGAAGTTTTTTGCTTTTTCCTGCTCCTCTTAGCATGATAAAGAAGATTCAAAGAGAGTGAGATGCCAGCTCCTTTCATTCAGTCAGTAGCTTCAATCATTTCTGGACGTTTTTCAATGGCAAAAATCATTGAATATTGTAAATGCACAAACAGTAATTTCTCCGCATTGCAAGGTGCAATTCTGAAATTTTTTACTTTTTCCTGCTCCTCTTAGCATGATAAAGAAGATTCAAAGAGAGTGAGATGCCAGCTCCTTTCATTCAGTCAGTAGCTTCAATCATTTCTGGTATATGAATAACATGATGTTTTTCAATGGCAAAAATCAATGAATATTGTAAATGCACAAACAGTAATTTCTCCGCATTGCAAGGTGCAATTCTGAAATTTTTTGCTTTTTCCTGCTCCTCTTAGCATGATAAAGAAGATTCAAAGAGAGTGAGATGCCAGCTCCTTTCATTCAGTCAGTAGCTTCAATCATTTCTGGACGTTTTTCAATGGCAAAAATCAATGAATATTGTAAATGCACAAACAGTAATTTCTCCGCATTGCAAGGTGCAATTCTGAAATTTTTTGCTTTTTCCTGCTCCTCTTAGCATGATAAAGAAGATTCAAAGAGAGTGAGATGCCAGCTCCTTTCATTCAGTCAGTAGCTTCAAACATTCCTGGTATATGAATAACATGATGTTTTTCAATGGCAAAAATCAATGAATATTGTAAATGCACAAACAGTAATTTCTCCGCATTGCAAGGTGCAATTCTGAAATTTTTTGCTTTTTCCTGCTCCTCTTAGCATGATAAAGAAGATTCAAAGAGAGTGAGATGCCAGCTCCTTTCATTCAGTCAGTAGCTTCAATCATTTCTGGACGTTTTTCAATTGCAAAAATCAATGAATATTGTAAATGCACAAACAGTAATTTCTCCGCATTGCAAGGTGCAATTCTGAAATTTTTTGCTTTTTCCTGCTCCTCTTAGCATGATAAAGAAGATTCAAAGAGAGTGAGATGCCAGCTCCTTTCATTCAGTCAGTAGCTTCAAATATTTCTGGTATATGAATAACATGATGTTTTTCAATGGCAAAAATCAATGAATATTGTAAATGCACAAACAGTAATTTCTCCGCATTGCAAGGTGCAATTCTGAAATTTTTTGCTTTTTCCTGCTCCTCTTAGCATGATAAAGAAGATTCAAAGAGAGTGAGATGCCAGCTCCTTATATTCAGTCAGTAGCATCAATCATTTCTGATATATGAATAACATGATGTTTTTCAATGGCAAAAATCAATGAATATTGTAAATGCACAAACAGTAATTTCTCCGCATTGCAAGGTGCAATTCTGAAATTTTTTGCTTTTTCCTGCTCCTCTTAGCATGATAAAGAAGATTCAAAGAGAGTGAGATGCCAGCTCCTTTCGTTCGGTCAGTAGCTTCAATCATTTCTGGACGTTTTTCAAAGGCAAAAATCATTGAATATTGTAAATGCACAAACAGTAATTTCTCCGCATTGCAAGGTGCAATTCTGAAATTTTTTGCTTTTTCCTGCTCCTCTTAGCATGATAAAGAAGATTCAAAGAGAGTGAGATGCCAGCTCCTTTCGTTCAGTCAGTAGCTTCAATCATTTCTGGACGTTTTTCAAAGGCAAAAATCATTGAATATTGTAAATGCACAAACAGTAATTTCTCCGCATTGCAAGGTGCAATTCTGAAATTTTTTACTTTTTCCTGCTCCTCTTAGCATGATAAAGAAGATTCAAAGAGAGTGAGATGCCAGCTCCTTTCATTCAGTCAGTAGCTTCAATCATTTCTGGTATATGAATAACATGATGTTTTTCAATGGCAAAAATCAATGAATATTGTAAATGCACAAACAGTAATTTCTCCGCATTGCAAGGTGCAATTCTGAAATTTTTTGCTTTTTCCTGCTCCTCTTAGCATGATAAAGAAGATTCAAAGAGAGTGAGATGCCAGCTCCTTTCGTTCAGTCAGTAGCTTCAATCATTTCTGGACGTTTTTCAAAGGCAAAAATCATTGAATATTGTAAATGCACAAACAGTAATTTCTCCGCATTGCAAGGTGCAATTCTGAAATTTTTTACTTTTTCCTGCTCCTCTTAGCATGATAAAGAAGATTCAAAGAGAGTGAGATGCCAGCTCCTTTCATTCAGTCAGTAGCTTCAATCATTTCTGGTATATGAATAACATGATGTTTTTCAATTGCAAAAATCAATGAATATTGTAAATGCACAAACAGTAATTTCTCCACATTGCAAGGTGCAATTCTGAAATTTTTTGCTTTTTCCTGCTCATCTAAGCATGATAAAGAAGATTCAAAGAGAGTGAGATGCCAGCTCCTTTCATTCAGTCAGTAGCTTCAATCATTTATGGACGTTTTTCAATGGCAAAAATCAATGAATATTGTAAAAGCACAAACAGTAATTTCTCCACATTGCAAGGTGCAATTCTGAAATTTTTTGCTTTTTCCTGCTCCTCTTAGCATGATAAAGAAGATTCAAAGAGAGTGAGATGCCAGCTCCTTTCATTCAGTCAGTAGCTTCAATCATTTCTGGACATTTTTCAATGGCAAAAATCAATGAATATTGTAAATGCACAAACAGTAATTTCTCCGCATTGCAAGGTGCAATTCTGAAATTTTTTGCTTTTTCCTGCTCCTCTTAGCATGATAAAGAAGATTCAAAGAGAGTGAGATGCCAGCTCCTTTCATTCAGTCAGTACCTTCAAACATTCCTGGTATATGAATAACATGATGTTTTTCAAAGGCAAAAATCAATGAATATTGTAAATGCACAAACAGTAATTTCTCCGCATTGCAAGGTGCAATTCTGAAATTTTTTGCTTTTTCCTGCTCCTCTTAGCATGATAAAGAAGATTCAAAGAGAGTGAGATGCCAGCTCCTTTCATTCAGTCAGTAGCTTCAATCATTTCTGGACGTTTTTCAATTGCAAAAATCAATGAATATTGTAAATGCACAAACAGTAATTTCTCCGCATTGCAAGGTGCAATTCTGAAATTTTTTGCTTTTTCCTGCTCCTCTTAGCATGATAAAGAAGATTCAAAGAGAGTGAGATGCCAGCTCCTTTCATTCAGTCAGTAGCTTCAATCATTTCTGGTATATGAATAACGATGTTTTTCAATGGCAAAAATCAATGAATATTGTAAATGCACAAACAGTAATTTCTCCGCATTGCAAGGTGCAATTCTGAAATTTTTTGCTTTTTCCTGCTCCTCTTAGCATGATAAAGAAGATTCAAAGAGAGTGAGATGCCAGCTCCTTTCATTCAGTCAGTAGCTTCAAACATTTCTGGTATATGAATAACATGATGTTTTTCAATGGCAAAAATCAATGAATATTGTAAATGCACAAACAGTAATTTCTCCGCATTGCAAGGTGCAATTCTGAAATTTTTTGCTTTTTCCTGCTCCTCTTAGCATGATAAAGAAGATTCAAAGAGAGTGAGATGCCAGCTCCTTTCATTCAGTCAGTAGCTTCAAACATTTCTGGTATATGAATAACATGATGTTTTTCAATGGCAAAAATCAATGAATATTGTAAATGCACAAACAGTAATTTCTCCGCATTGCAAGGTGCATATTCTGAAATTTTTTGCTTTTTCCTGCTCCTCTTAGCATGATAAAGAAGATTCAAAGAGAGTGAGATGCCAGCTCCTTTCATTCAGTCAGTAGCTTCAATCATTTCTGGACGTTTTTCAATGGCAAAAATCAATGAATATTGTAAATGCACAAACAGTAATTTCTCCGCATTGCAAGGTGCAATTCTGAAATTTTTTGCTTTTTCCTGCTCCTCTTAGCATGATAAAGAAAATTCAGAGTGAGATGCCAGCTCCTTTCATTCAGTCAGTAGCTTCAATCATTTCTGGACGTTTTTCAATGGCAAAAATCAATGAATATTGTAAATGCACAAACAGTAATTTCTCCGCATTGCAAGGTGCAATTCTGAAATTTTTTGCTTTTTCCTGCTCCTCTTAGCATGATAAAGAAGATTCAAAGAGAGTGAGATGCCAGCTCCTTTCATTCAGTCAGTAGCTTCAAACATTTCTGGTATATGAATAACATGATGTTTTTCAATGGCAAAAATCAATGAATATTGTAAATGCACAAACAGTAATTTCTCCGCATTGCAAGGTGCAATTCTGAAATTTTTTGCTTTTTCCTGCTCCTCTTAGCATGATAAAGAAGATTCAAAGAGAGTGAGATGCCAAGCTCCTTTCGTTCAGTCAGTAGCTTCAATCATTTCTGGACGTTTTTCAAAGGCAAAAATCATTGAATATTGTAAATGCACAAACAGTAATTTCTCCGCATTGCAAGGTGCAATTCTGAAATTTTTTACTTTTTCCTGCTCCTCTTAGCATGATAAAGAAGATTCAAAGAGAGTGAGATGCCAGCTCCTTTCATTCAGTCAGTAGCTTCAATCATTTCTGGTATATGAATAACATGATGTTTTTCAATGGCAAAAATCAATGAATATTGTAAATGCACAAACAGTAATTTCTCCGCATTGCAAGGTGCAATTCTGAAGTTTTTTGCTTTTTCCTGCTCCTCTTAGCATGATAAAGAAGATTCAAAGAGAGTAAGATGCCAGCTCCTTTCATTCAGTCAGTAGCTTCAATCATTTCTGGACGTTTTTCAATGGCAAAAATCATTGAATATTGTAAATGCACAAACAGTAATTTCTCCGCATTGCAAGGTGCAATTCTGAAATTTTTTACTTTTTCCTGCTCCTCTTAGCATGATAAAGAAGATTCAAAGAGAGTGAGATGCCAGCTCCTTTCATTCAGTCAGTAGCTTCAATCATTTCTGGTATATGAATAACATGATGTTTTTCAATGGCAAAAATCAATGAATATTGTAAATGCACAAACAGTAATTTCTCCGCATTGCAAGGTGCAATTCTGAAATTTTTTGCTTTTTCCTGCTCCTCTTAGCATGATAAAGAAGATTCAAAGAGAGTGAGATGCCAGCTCCTTTCATTCAGTCAGTAGCTTCAATCATTTCTGGACGTTTTTCAATGGCAAAAATCAATGAATATTGTAAATGCACAAACAGTAATTTCTCCGCATTGCAAGGTGCAATTCTGAAATTTTTTGCCTTTTCCTGCTCCTCTTAGCATGATAAAGAAGATTCAAAGAGAGTGAGATGCCAGCTCCTTTCATTCAGTCAGTAGCTTCAAACATTCCTGGTATATGAATAACATGATGTTTTTCAATGGCAAAAATCAATGAATATTGTAAATGCACAAACAGTAATTTCTCCGCATTGCAAGGTGCAATTCTGAAATTTTTTGCTTTTTCCTGCTCCTCTTAGCATGATAAAGAAGATTCAAAGAGAGTGAGATTCCAGCTCCTTTCATTCAGTCAGTAGCTTCAATCATTTCTGGACGTTTTTCAATTGCAAAAATCAATGAATATTGTAAATGCACAAACAGTAATTTCTCCGCATTGCAAGGTGCAATTCTGAAATTTTTTGCTTTTTCCTGCTCCTCTTAGCATGATAAAGAAGATTCAAAGAGAGTGAGATGCCAGCTCCTTTCATTCAGTCAGTAGCTTCAAATATTTCTGGTATATGAATAACATGATGTTTTTCAATGGCAAAAATCAATGAATATTGTAAATGCACAAACAGTAATTTCTCCGCATTGCAAGGTGTAATTCTGAAATTTTTTGCTTTTTCCTGCTCCTCTTAGCATGATAAAGAAGATTCAAAGAGAGTGAGATGCCAGCTCCTTATATTCAGTCAGTAGCATCAATCATTTCTGATATATGAATAACATGATGTTTTTCAATGGCAAAAATCAATGAATATTGTAAATGCACAAACAGTAATTTCTCCGCATTGCAAGGTGCAATTCTGAAATTTTTTGCTTTTTCCTGCTCCTCTTAGCATGATAAAGAAGATTCAAAGAGAGTGAGATGCCAGCTCCTTTCGTTCGGTCAGTAGCTTCAATCATTTCTGGACGTTTTTCAAAGGCAAAAATCATTGAATATTGTAAATGCACAAACAGTAATTTCTCCGCATTGCAAGGTGCAATTCTGAAATTTTTTGCTTTTTCCTGCTCCTCTTAGCATGATAAAGAAGATTCAAAGAGAGTGAGATGCCAGCTCCTTTCGTTCAGTCAGTAGCTTCAATCATTTCTGGACGTTTTTCAAAGGCAAAAATCATTGAATATTGTAAATGCACAAACAGTAATTTCTCCGCATTGCAAGGTGCAATTCTGAAATTTTTTACTTTTTCCTGCTCCTCTTAGCATGATAAAGAAGATTCAAAGAGAGTGAGATGCCAGCTCCTTTCATTCAGTCAGTAGCTTCAATCATTTCTGGTATATGAATAACATGATGTTTTTCAATTGCAAAAATCAATGAATATTGTAAATGCACAAACAGTAATTTCTCCACATTGCAAGGTGCAATTCTGAAATTTTTTGCTTTTTCCTGCTCTTAGCATGATAAAGAAGATTCAAAGAGAGTGAGATGCCAGCTCCTTTCATTCAGTCAGTAGCTTCAATCATTTCTGGACGTTTTTCAATGGCAAAAATCATTGAATATTGTAAATGCACAAACAGTAATTTCTCCGCATTGCAAGGTGCAATTCTGAAATTTTTTACTTTTTCCTGCTCCTCTTAGCATGATAAAGAAGATTCAAAGAGAGTGAGATGCCAGCTCCTTTCATTCAGTCAGTAGCTTCAATCATTTCTGGTATATGAATAACATGATGTTTTTCAATGGCAAAAATCAATGAATATTGTAAATGCACAAACAGTAATTTCTCCGCATTGCAAGGTGCAATTCTGAAATTTTTTGCTTTTTCCTGCTCCTCTTACCATGATAAAGAAGATTCAAAGAGAGTGAGATGCCAGCTCCTTTCATTCAGTCAGTAGCTTCAATCATTTCTGGACGTTTTTCAATGGCAAAAATCAATGAATATTGTAAATGCACAAACAGTAATTTCTCCGCATTGCAAGGTGCAATTCTGAAATTTTTTGCTTTTTCCTTCTCCTCTTAGCATGATAAACAAGATTCAAAGAGAGTGAGATGCCAGCTCCTTTCATTCAGTCAGTAGCTTCAATCATTTCTGGACGTTTTTCAATGGCAAAAATCAATGAATATTGTAAATGCACAAACAGTAATTTCTCCGCATTGCAAGGAGCAATTCTGAAATTTTTTGCTTTTTCCTGCTCCTCTTAGCATGATAAAGAAGATTCAAAGAGAGTGAGATGCCAGCTCCTTTCATTCAGTCAGTAGCTTCAAACATTCGTGGTATATGAATAACATGATGTTTTTCAATGGCAAAAATCAATGAATATTGTAAATGCACAAACAGTAATTTCTCCGCATTGCAAGGTGCAATTCTGAAATTTTTTGCTTTTTCCTGCTCCTCTTAGCATGATAAAGAAGATTCAAAGAGAGTGAGATGCCAGCTCCTTTCATTCAGTCAGTAGCTTCAATCATTTCTGGTATATGAATAACATGATGTTTTTCAATGGCAAAAATCAATGAATATTGTAAATGCACAAACAGTAATTTCTCCGCATTGCAAGGTGCAATTCTGAAATTTTTTGCTTTTTCCTGCTCCTCTTAGCATGATAAAGAAGATTCAAAGAGAGTGAGATGCCAGCTCCTTTCATTCAGTCAGTAGCTTCAAACATTTCTGGTATATGAATAACATGATGTTTTTCAATGGCAAAAATCAATGAATATTGTAAATGCACAAACAGTAATTTCTCCGCATTGCAAGGTGCAATTCTGAAATTTTTTGCTTTTTCCTGCTCCTCTTAGCATGATAAAGAAGATTCAAAGAGAGTGAGATGCCAGCTCCTTTCATTCAGTCAGTAGCTTCAAACATTTCTGGTATATGAATAACATGATGTTTTTCAATGGCAAAAATCAATGAATATTGTAAATGCACAAACAGTAATTTCTCCGCATTGCAAGGTGCAATTCTGAAATTTTTTGCTTTTTCCTGCTCCTCTTAGCATGATAAAGAAGATTCAAAGAGAGTGAGATGCCAGCTCCTTTCATTCAGTCAGTAGCTTCAATCATTTCTGGACGTTTTTCAATGGCAAAAATCATTGAATATTGTAAATGCACAAACAGTAATTTCTCCGCATTGCAAGGTGCAATTCTGAAATTTTTTACTTTTTCCTGCTCCTCTTAGCATGATAAAGAAGATTCAAAGAGAGTGAGATGCCAGCTCCTTTCATTCAGTCAGTAGCTTCAATCATTTCTGGACGTTTTTCAATGGCAAAAATCAATGAATATTGTAAATGCACAAACAGTAATTTCTCCGCATTGCAAGGTGCAATTCTGAAATTTTTTGCTTTTTCCTGCTCCTCTTAGCATGATAAACAAGATTCAAAGAGAGTGAGATGCCAGCTCCTTTCATTCAGTCAGTAGCTTCAATCATTTCTGGACGTTTTTCAATGGCAAAAATCAATGAATATTGTAAATGCACAAACAGTAATTTCTCCGCATTGCAAGGTGCAATTCTGAAATTTTTTGCTTTTTCCTGCTCCTCTTAGCATGATAAAGAAGATTCAAAGAGAGTGAGATGCCAGTTCCTTTCATTCAGTCAGTAGCTTCAAACATTCCTGGTATATGAATAACATGATGTTTTTCAATGGCAAAAATCAATGAATATTGTAAATGCACAAACAGTAATTTCTCCGCATTGCAAGGTGCAATTCTGAAATTTTTTGCTTTTTCCTGCTCCTCTTAGCATGATAAAGAAGATTCAAAGAGAGTGAGATGCCAGCTCCTTTCATTCAGTCAGTAGCTTCAATCATTTCTGGACGTTTTTCAATTGCAAAAATCAATGAATATTGTAAATGCACAAACAGTAATTTCTCCGCATTGCAAGGTGCAATTCTGAAATTTTTTGCTTTTTCCTGCTCCTCTTAGCATGATAAAGAAGATTCAAAGAGAGTGAGATGCCAGCTCCTTTCATTCAGTCAGTAGCTTCAATCATTTCTGGTATATGAATAACATGATGTTTTTCAATGGCAAAAATCAATGAATATTGTAAATGCACAAACAGTAATTTCTCCGCATTGCAAGGTGCAATTCTGAAATTTTTTGCTTTTTCCTGCTCCTCTTAGCATGATAAAGAAGATTCAAACAGAGTGAGATGCCAGCTCCTTTCATTCAGTCAGTAGCTTCAATCATTTCTGGTATATGAATAACATGATGTTTTTCAATGGCAAAAATCAATGAATATTGTAAGTGCACAAACAGTCATTTCTCCGCATTGCAAGGTGCAATTCTGAAATTTTTTGCTTTTTCCTGATCCTCTTAGCATGATAAAGAAGATTCAAAGAGAGTGAGATGCCAGCTCCTTTCATTCAGTCAGTAGCTTGAAACATTTCTGGTATATGAATAACATGATGTTTTTCAATGGCAAAAATCAATGAATATTGTAAATGCACAAACAGTAATTTCTCCGCATTGCAAGGTGCAATTCTGAAATTTTTTGCTTTTTCCTGCTCCTCTTAGCATGATAAAGAAGATTCAAAGAGAGTGAGATGCCAGCTCCTTTCATTCAGTCAGTAGCTTCAATCATTTCTGGACGTTTTTCAATGGCAAAAATCAATGAATATTGTAAATGCACAAACAGTAATTTCTCCGCATTGCAAGGTGCAATTCTGAAATTTTTTGCTTTTTCCTGCTCCTCTTAGCATGATAAAGAAGATTCAAGGAGAGTGAGATGCCAGCTCCTTTCATTCAGTCAGTAGCTTCAATCATTTCTGGACGTTTTTCAATTGCAAAAATCAATGAATATTGTAAATGCACAAACAGTAATTTCTCCGCATTGCAAGGTGCAATTCTGAAATTTTTTGCCTTTTCCTGCTCCTCTTAGCATGATAAAGAAGATTCAAAGAGAGTGAGATGCCAGCTCCTTTCATTCAGTCAGTAGCTTCAATCATTTCTGGACGTTTTTCAATGGCAAAAATCAATGAATATTGTAAATGCACAAACAGTAATTTCTCCGCATTGCAAGGTGCAATTCTGAAATTTTTTGCTTTTTCCTGCTCCTCTTAGCATGGTAAAGAAGATTCAAAGAGAGTGAGATGCCAGCTCCTTTCATTCAGTCAGTAGCTTCAAACATTTCTGGTATATGAATAACATGATGTTTTTCAATGGCAAAAATCAATGAATATTGTAAATGCACAAACAGTAATTTCTCCGCATTGCAAGGTGCAATTCTGAAATTTTTTGCTTTTTCCTGCTCCTCTTAGCATGATAAAGAAGATTCAAAGAGAGTGAGATGCCAGCTCCTTTCATTCAGTCAGTAGCTTCAATCATTTCTGGACGTTTTTCAATGGCAAAAATCAATGAATATTGTAAATGCACAAACAGTAATTTCTCCGCATTGCAAGGTGCAATTCTGAAATTTTTTGCTTTTTCCTGCTCCTCTTAACATGATAAAGAAGATTCAAAGAGAGTGAGATGCCAGCTCCTTTCATTCAGTCAGTAGCTTCAATCATTTCTGGACGTTTTTCAATGGCAAAAATCAATGAATATTGTAAATGCACAAACAGTAATTTCTCCGCATTGCAAGGTGCAATTCTGAAATTTTTTGCTTTTTCCTGCTCCTCTTAGCATGATAAAGAAAATTCAAAGAGAGTGAGATGCCAGCTCCTTTCATTCAGTCAGTAGCTTCAAACATTTCTGGTATATGAATAACATGATGTTTTTCAATGGCAAAAATCAATGAATATTGTAAATGCACAAACAGTAATTTCTCCGCATTGCAAGGTGCAATTCTGAAATTTTTTGCTTTTTCCTGCTCCTCTTAGCATGATAAAGAAGATTCAAAGAGAGTGAGATGCCAGCTCCTTTCATTCAGTCAGTAGCTTCAATCATTTCTGGACGTTTTTCAATTGCAAAAATCAATGAATATTGTAAATGCACAAACAGTAATTTCTCCGCATCGCAAGGTGCAATTCTGAAATTTTTTGCTTTTTCCTGCTCCTCTTAGCATGATAAAGAAGATTCAAAGAGAGTGAGATGCCAGCTCCTTTCATTCAGTCAGTAGCTTCAAACATTTCTGGTATATGAATAACATGATGTTTTTCAATGACAAAAATCAATGAATATTGTAAATGCACAAACAGTAATTTCTCCGCATTGCAAGGTGCAATTCTGAAATTTTTTGCTTTTTCCTGCTCCTCTTAGCATGATAAAGAAGATTCAAAAAGAGTGAGATGCCAGCTCCTTTCATTCAGTCAGTAGCTTCAATCATTTCTGGATGTTTTTCAATGGCAAAAATCAATGAATATTGTAAATGCACAAACAGTAATTTCTCCGCATTGCAAGGTGCAATTCTGAAATTTTTTGCTTTTTCCTGCTCCTCTTAGCATGAGAAAGAAGATTCAAAGAGAGTGAGATGCCAGCTCCTTTCATTCAGTGAGTAGCTTCAAACATTTCTGGTATATGAATAACATGATGTTTTTCAATGGCAAAAATCAATGAATATTGTAAATGCACAAACAGTAATTTCTCCGCATTGCAAGGTGCAATTCTGAAATTTTTTGCTTTTTCCTGCTCCTCTTAGCATGATAAAGAAGATTCAAAGAGAGTGAAATGCAAGCTAATTTCATTCAGTCAGTAGCTTCAATCATTTCTGGACGTTTTTCAATGGCAAAAATCAATGAATATTGGAAATGCACAAACAGTAATTTCTCCGCTTTGCAAGGTGCAATTCTGAAATTTTTTGCTTTTTCCTGCTCCTCTTAGCATGATAAAGAAGATTCAAAGAGAGTGAGATGCCAGCTCCTTTCATTCAGTCAGTAGCTTCAAACATTTCTGGTATATGAATAACATGATGTTTTTCAATGGCAAAAATCAATGAATATTGTAAATGCACAAACAGTAATTTCTCCGCATTGCAAGGTGCAATTCTGAAATTTTTTGCTTTTTCCTGCTCCTCTTAGCATGATAAAGAAGATTCAAAGAGAGTGAGATGCCAGCTCCTTTCATTCAGTCAGTAGCTTCAATCATTTCTGGACGTTTTTCAATGGCAAAAATCATTGAATATTGTAAATGCACAAACAGTAATTTCTCCGCATTGCAAGGTACAATTCTGAAATTTTTTTACTTTTTCCTGCTCCTCTTAGCATGATAAAGAAGATTCAAAGAGAGTGAGATGCCAGCTCCTTTCATTCAGTCAGTAGCTTCAATCATTTCTGGTATATGAATAACATGATGTTTTTCAATGGCAAAAATCAATGAATATTGTAAATGCACAAACAGTAATTTCTCTGCATTGCAAGGTGCAATTCTGAAATTTTTTGCTTTTTCCTGCTCCTCTTAGCATGATAAAGAAGATTCAAAGAGAGTGAGATGCCAGCTCCTTTCATTCAGTCAGTAGCTTCAATCATTTCTGGACGTTTTTCAATGGCAAAAATCAATGAATATTGTAAATGCACAAACAGTAATTTCTCCGCATTGCAAGGTGCAATTCTGAAATTTTTTGCTTTTTCCTGCTCCTCTTAGCATGATAAACAAGATTCAAAGAGAGTGAGATGCCAGCTCCTTTCATTCAGTCAGTAGCTTCAATTATTTCTGGACGTTTTTCAATGGCAAAAATCAATGAATATTGTAAATGCACAAACAGTAATTTCTCCGCATTGCAAGGTGCAATTCTGAAAGTTTTTGCTTTTTCCTGCTCCTCTTAGCATGATAAAGAAGATTCAAAGAGAGTGAGATGCCAGCTCCTTTCATTCAGTCAGTAGCTTCAATCATTTCTGGACGTTTTTCAATGGCAAAAATCAATGAATATTGTAAATGCACAAACAGTAATTTCTCCGCATTGCAAGGTGCAATTCTGAAATTTTTTGCTTTTTCCTGCTCCTCTTAGCATGATAAAGAAGATTCAAAGAGAGTGAGATGCCAGCTCCTTTCATTCAGTCAGTAGCTTCAAACATTTCTGGTATATGAATAACATGATGTTTTTCAATGGCAAAAATCAATGAATATTGTAAATGCACAAACAGTAATTTCTCCGCATTGCAAGGTGCAATTCTTAAATTTTTTGCTTTTTCCTGCTCCTCTTAGCATGATAAAGAAGATTCAAAGAGAGTGAGATGCCAGCTCCTTTCATTCAGTCAGTAGCTTCAATCATTTCTGGACGTTTTTCAATGGCAAAAATCAATGAATATTGTAAATGCACAAGCAGTAATTTCTCCGCATTGCAAGGTGCAATTCTGAAATTTTTTGGTTTTTCCTGCTCCTCTTAGCATGATAAAGAAGATTCAAAGAGAGTGAGATGCCAGCTCCTTTCATTCAGTCAATAGCTTCAAACATTTCTGGTATATGAATAACATGATGTTTTTCAATGGTAAAAATCAATGAATATTGTAAATGCACAAACAGTAATTTCTCCGCATTGCAAGGTGCAATTCTGAAATTTTTTGCTTTTTCCTGCTCCTCTTAGCATGATAAAGAAGATTCAAAGAGAGTCAGATGCCAGCTCCTTTCATTCAGTCAGTAGCTTCAATCATTTCTGGACGTTTTTCAATGGCAAAAATCAATGAATATTGAAAATGCACAAACAGTAATTTCTCCGCATTGCAAGGTGCAATTCTGAAATTTTTTGCTTTTTCCTGCTCCTCTTAGCATGATAAAGAAGATTCAAAGAGAGTGAGATGCCAGCTCCTTTCATTCAGTCAGTAGCTTCACTCATTTCTGGACGTTTTTCAATGGCAAAAATCAATGAATATTGTAAATGCACAAACAGTAATTTCTCCGCATTGCAAGGTGCAATTCTGAAATTTTTTGCTTTTTCCTGCTCCTCTTAGCATGATAAAGAAGATTCAAAGAGAGTGAGATGCCAGCTCCTTTCATTCAGTCAGTAGCTTCAAACATTTCTGGTATATGAATAACATGATGTTTTTCAATGACAAAAATCAATGAATATTGTAAATGCACGAACAGTAATTTCTCCGCATTGCAAGGTGCAATTCTGAAATTTTTTGCTTTTTCCTGCTCCTCTTAGCATGATAAAGAAGATTCAAAAAGAGTGAGATGCCAGCTCCTTTCATTCAGTCAGTAGCTTCAATCATTTCTGGATGTTTTTCAATGGCAAAAATCAATGAATATTGTAAATGCACAAACAGTAATTTCTCCGCATTGCAAGGTGCAATTCTGAAATTTTTTGCTTTTTCCTGCTCCTCTTAGCATGAGAAAGAAGATTCAAAGAGAGTGAGATGCCAGCTCCTTTCATTCAGTGAGTAGCTTCAAACATTTCTGGTATATGAATAACATGATGTTTTTCAATGGCAAAAATCAATGAATATTGTAAATGCACAAACAGTAATTTCTCCGCATTGCAAGGTGCAATTCTGAAATTTTTTGCTTTTTCCTGCTCCTCTTAGCATGATAAAGAAGATTCAAAGAGAGTGAAATGCAAGCTAATTTCATTCAGTCAGTAGCTTCAATCATTTCTGGACGTTTTTCAATGGCAAAAATCAATGAATATTGGAAATGCACAAACAGTAATTTCTCCGCTTTGCAAGGTGCAATTCTGAAATTTTTTGCTTTTTCCTGCTCCTCTTAGCATGATAAAGAAGATTCAAAGAGAGTGAGATGCCAGCTCCTTTCATTCAGTCAGTAGCTTCAAACATTTCTGGTATATGAATAACATGATGTTTTTCAATGGCAAAAATCAATGAATATTGTAAATGCACAAACAGTAATTTCTCCGCATTGCAAGGTGCAATTCTGAAATTTTTTGCTTTTTCCTGCTCCTCTTAGCATGATAAAGAAGATTCAAAGAGAGTGAGATGCCAGCTCCTTTCATTCAGTCAGTAGCTTCAATCATTTCTGGACGTTTTTCAATGGCAAAAATCATTGAATATTGTAAATGCACAAACAGTAATTTCTCCGCATTGCAAGGTACAATTCTGAAATTTTTTTACTTTTTCCTGCTCCTCTTAGCATGATAAAGAAGATTCAAAGAGAGTGAGATGCCAGCTCCTTTCATTCAGTCAGTAGCTTCAATCATTTCTGGTATATGAATAACATGATGTTTTTCAATGGCAAAAATCAATGAATATTGTAAATGCACAAACAGTAATTTCTCTGCATTGCAAGGTGCAATTCTGAAATTTTTTGCTTTTTCCTGCTCCTCTTAGCATGATAAAGAAGATTCAAAGAGAGTGAGATGCCAGCTCCTTTCATTCAGTCAGTAGCTTCAATCATTTCTGGACGTTTTTCAATGGCAAAAATCAATGAATATTGTAAATGCACAAACAGTAATTTCTCCGCATTGCAAGGTGCAATTCTGAAATTTTTTGCTTTTTCCTGCTCCTCTTAGCATGATAAACAAGATTCAAAGAGAGTGAGATGCCAGCTCCTTTCATTCAGTCAGTAGCTTCAATTATTTCTGGACGTTTTTCAATGGCAAAAATCAATGAATATTGTAAATGCACAAACAGTAATTTCTCCGCATTGCAAGGTGCAATTCTGAAAGTTTTTGCTTTTTCCTGCTCCTCTTAGCATGATAAAGAAGATTCAAAGAGAGTGAGATGCCAGCTCCTTTCATTCAGTCAGTAGCTTCAATCATTTCTGGACGTTTTTCAATGGCAAAAATCAATGAATATTGTAAATGCACAAACAGTAATTTCTCCGCATTGCAAGGTGCAATTCTGAAATTTTTTGCTTTTTCCTGCTCCTCTTAGCATGATAAAGAAGATTCAAAGAGAGTGAGATGCCAGCTCCTTTCATTCAGTCAGTAGCTTCAATCATTTCTGGACGTTTTTCAATGGCAAAAATCAATGAATATTGTAAATGCACAAACAGTAATTTCTCCGCATTGCAAGGTGCAATTCTGAAATTTTTTGCTTTTTCCTGCTCCTCTTAGCATGATAAAGAAGATTCAAAGAGAGTGAGATGCCAGCTCCTTTCATTCAGTCAGTAGCTTCAAACATTTCTGGTATATGAATAACATGATGTTTTTCAATGACAAAAATCAATGAATATTGTAAATGCACAAACAGTAATTTCTCCGCATCGCAAGGTGCAATTCTGAAATTTTTTGCTTTTTCCTGCTCCTCTTAGCATGATAAAGAAGATTCAAAGAGAGTGAGATGCCAGCTCCTTTCATTCAGTCAGTAGCTTCAATCATTTCTGGACGTTTTTCAATGGTAAAAATCAATGAATATTGTAAATGCACAAACAGTAATTTCTCCGCATTGCAAGGTGCAATTCTGAAATTTTTTGCTTTTTCCTGCTCCTCTTAGCATGATAAAGAGGATTCAAAGAGAGTGAGATGCCAGCTCCTTTCATTCAGTCAGTAGCTTCAAACATTTCTGGTATATGAATAACATGATGTTTTTCAATGGCAAAAATCAATGAATATTGTAAATGCACAAACAGTAATTTCTCCGCATTGCAAGGTGCAATTCTGAAATTTTTTGCTTTTTCCTGCTCCTCTTAGCATGATAAAGAAGATTCAAAGAGAGTGAGATGCCAGCTCCTTTCATTCAGTCAGTAGCTTCAAACATTTCTGGTATATGAATAATATGATGTTTTTCAATGGCAAAAATCAATGAATATTGTAAATGCACAAACAGTAATTTCTCCGCATTGCAAGGTGCAATTCTGAAATTTTTTGCTTTTTCCTGCTCCTCTTAGCATGATAAAGAAGATTCAAAGAGAGTGAGATGCCAGCTCCTTTCATTCAGTCAGTAGCTTCAATCATTTCTGGACGTTTTTCAATGGCAAAAATCAATGAATATTGAAAATGCACAAACAGTAATTTCTCCGCATTGCAAGGTGCAATTCTGAAATTTTTTGCTTTTTCCTGCTCCTCTTAGCATGATAAAGAAGATTCAAAGAGAGTGAGATGCCAGCTCCTTTCATTCAGTCAGTAGCTTCACTCATTTCTGGACGTTTTTCAATGGCAAAAATCAATGAATATTGTAAATGCACAAACAGTAATTTCTCCGCATTGCAAGGTGCAATTCTGAAATTTTTTGCTTTTTCCTGCTCCTCTTAGCATGATAAAGAAGATTCAAAGAGAGTGAGATGCCAGCTCCTTTCATTCAGTCAGTAGCTTCAAACATTTCTGGTATATGAATAACATGATGTTTTTCAATGACAAAAATCAATGAATATTGTAAATGCACAAACAGTAATTTCTCCGCATTGCAAGGTGCAATTCTGAAATTTTTTGCTTTTTCCTGCTCCTCTTAGCATGATAAAGAAGATTCAAAAAGAGTGAGTTGCCAGCTCCTTTCATTCAGTCAGTAGCTTCAATCATTTCTGGATGTTTTTCAATGGCAAAAATCAATGAATATTGTAAATGCACAAACAGTAATTTCTCCGCATTGCAAGGTGCAATTCTGAAATTTTTTGCTTTTTCCTGCTCCTCTTAGCATGAGAAAGAAGATTCAAAGAGAGTGAGATGCCAGCTCCTTTCATTCAGTGAGTAGCTTCAAACATTTCTGGTATATGAATAACATGATGTTTTTCAATGGCAAAAATCAATGAATATTGTAAATGCACAAACAGTAATTTCTCCGCATTGCAAGGTGCAATTCTGAAATTTTTTGCTTTTTCCTGCTCCTCTTAGCATGATAAAGAAGATTCAAAGAGAGTGAAATGCAAGCTAATTTCATTCAGTCAGTAGCTTCAATCATTTCTGGACGTTTTTCAATGGCAAAAATCAATGAATATTGGAAATGCACAAACAGTAATTTCTCCGCTTTGCAAGGTGCAATTCTGAAATTTTTTGCTTTTTCCTGCTCCTCTTAGCATGATAAAGAAGATTCAAAGAGAGTGAGATGCCAGCTCCTTTCATTCAGTCAGTAGCTTCAAACATTTCTGGTATATGAATAACATGATGTTTTTCAATGGCAAAAATCAATGAATATTGTAAATGCACAAACAGTAATTTCTCCGCATTGCAAGGTGCAATTCTGAAATTTTTTGCTTTTTCCTGCTCCTCTTAGCATGATAAAGAAGATTCAAAGAGAGTGAGATGCCAGCTCCTTTCATTCAGTCAGTAGCTTCAATCATTTCTGGACGTTTTTCAATGGCAAAAATCATTGAATATTGTAAATGCACAAACAGTAATTTCTCCGCATTGCAAGGTACAATTCTGAAATTTTTTTACTTTTTCCTGCTCCTCTTAGCATGATAAAGAAGATTCAAAGAGAGTGAGATGCCAGCTCCTTTCATTCAGTCAGTAGCTTCAATCATTTCTGGTATATGAATAACATGATGTTTTTCAATGGCAAAAATCAATGAATATTGTAAATGCACAAACAGTAATTTCTCTGCATTGCAAGGTGCAATTCTGAAATTTTTTGCTTTTTCCTGCTCCTCTTAGCATGATAAAGAAGATTCAAAGAGAGTGAGATGCCAGCTCCTTTCATTCAGTCAGTAGCTTCAATTATTTCTGGACGTTTTTCAATGGCAAAAATCAATGAATATTGTAAATGCACAAACAGTAATTTCTCCGCATTGCAAGGTGCAATTCTGAAAGTTTTTGCTTTTTCCTGCTCCTCTTAGCATGATAAAGAAGATTCAAAGAGAGTGAGATGCCAGCTCCTTTCATTCAGTCAGTAGCTTCAATCATTTCTGGACGTTTTTCAATGGCAAAAATCAATGAATATTGTAAATGCACAAACAGTAATTTCTCCGCATTGCAAGGTGCAATTCTGAAATTTTTTGCTTTTTCCTGCTCCTCTTAGCATGATAAAGAAGATTCAAAGAGAGTGAGATGCCAGCTCCTTTCATTCAGTCAGTAGCTTCAATCATTTCTGGACGTTTTTCAATGGCAAAAATCAATGAATATTGTAAATGCACAAACAGTAATTTCTCCGCATTGCAAGGTGCAATTCTGAAATTTTTTGCTTTTTCCTGCTCCTCTTAGCATGATAAAGAAAATTCAAAGAGTGTGAGATGCCAGCTCCTTTCATTCAGTCAGTAGCTTCAAACATTTCTGGTATATGAATAACATGATGTTTTTCAATGGCAAAAATCAATGAATATTGTAAATGCACAAACAGTAATTTCTACGCATTGCAAGGTGCAATTCTGAAATTTTTTGCTTTTCCTGCTCCTCTTAGCATGATAAAGCAGATTCAAAGAGAGTGAGATGCCAGCTCCTTTCATTCAGTCAGTAGCTTCAATCATTTCTGGACGTTTTTCAATGGCAAAAATCAATGAATATTGTAAATGCACAAACAGTAATTTCTCCGCATTGCAAGGTGCAATTCTGAAATTTTTTGCTTTTTCCTGCTCCTCTTAGCATGATAAAGAAGATTCAAAGAGAGTGAGATGCCAGCTCCTTTCATTCAGTCAGTAGCTTCAATCATTTCTGGACGTTTTTCAATGGCAAAAATCAATGAATATTGTAAATGCACAAACAGTAATTTCTCCGCATTGCAAGGTGCAATTCTGAAATTTTTTGCTTTTTCCTGCTCCTCTTAGCATGATAAAGAAGATTCAAAGAGAGTGAGATGCCAGCTCCTTTCATTCAGTCAGTAGCTTCAATCATTTCTGGACGTTTTTCAATGGCAAAAATCAATGAATATTGTAAATGCACAAACAGTAATTTCTCCGCATTGCAAGGTGCAATTCTGAAATTTTTTGCTTTTTCCTGCTCCTCTTAGCATGATAAAGAAGATTCAAAGAGAGTGAGATGCCAGCTCCTTTCATTCAGTCAGTAGCTTCAAACATTTCTGGTATATGAATAACATGATGTTTTTCAATGACAAAAATCAATGAATATTGTAAATGCACAAACAGTAATTTCTCCGCATTGCAAGGTGCAATTCTGAAATTTTTTGCTTTTTCCTGCTCCTCTTAGCATGATAAAGAAGATTCAAAGAGAGTGAGATGCCAGCTCCTTTCATTCAGTCAGTAGCTTCAATCATTTCTGGACGTTTTTCAATGGTAAAAATCAATGAATATTGTAAATGCACAAACAGTAATTTCTCCGCATTGCAAGGTGCAATTCTGAAATTTTTTGCTTTTTCCTGCTCCTCTTAGCATGATAAAGAGGATTCAAAGAGAGTGAGATGCCAGCTCCTTTCATTCAGTCAGTAGCTTCAAACATTTCTGGTATATGAATAACATGATGTTTTTCAATGGCAAAAATCAATGAATATTGTAAATGCACAAACAGTAATTTCTCCGCATTGCAAGGTGCAATTCTGAAATTTTTTGCTTTTTCCTGCTCCTCTTAGCATGATAAAGAAGATTCAAAGAGAGTGAGATGCCAGCTCCTTTCATTCAGTCAGTAGCTTCAAACATTTCTGGTATATGAATAATATGATGTTTTTCAATGGCAAAAATCAATGAATATTGTAAATGCACAAACAGTAATTTCTCCGCATTGCAAGGTGCAATTCTGAAATTTTTTGCTTTTTCCTGCTCCTCTTAGCATGATAAAGAAGATTCAAAGAGAGTGAGATGCCAGCTCCTTTCATTCAGTCAGTAGCTTCAATCATTTCTGGACGTTTTTCAATGGCAAAAATCAATGAATATTGTAAATGCACAAACAGTAATTTCTCCGCATTGCAAGGTGCAATTCTGAAATTTTTTGCTTTTTCCTGCTCCTCTTAGCATGATAAAGAAGATTCAAAGAGAGTGAGATGCCAGCTCCTTTCATTCAGTCAGTAGCTTCAAACATTTCTGGTATTTGAATAACATGATGTTTTTCAATGGCAAAAATCAATGAATATTGTAAATGCACAAACAGTAATTTCTCCGCATTGCAAGGTGCAATTCTGAAATTTTTTGCTTTTTCCTGCTCCTCTTAGCATGATAAAGAAGATTCAAAGAGAGTGAGATGCCAGCTCCTTTCATTCAGTCAGTAGCTTCAAACATTTCTGGTATATGAATAACATGATGTTTTTCAATGGCAAAAATCAATGAATATTGTAAATGCACAAACAGTAATTTCTCCGCATTGCAAGGTGCAATTCTGAAATTTTTTGCTTTTTCCTGCTCCTCTTAGCATGATAAAGAAGATTCAAAGAGAGTGAGATACCAGCTCCTTTCATTCAGTCAGTAGCTTCAATCATTTCTGGACGTTTTTCAATGGCAAAAATCAATGAATATTGTAAATGCACAAACAGTAATTTCTCCGCATTGCAAGGTGCAATTCTGAAATTTTTTGCTTTTTCCTGCTCCTCTTAGCATGATAAAGAAGATTCAAAGAGAGTGAGATGCCAGCTCCTTTCATTCAGTCAGTAGCTTCAATCATTTCTGGACGTTTTTCAATGGCAAAAATCAATGAATATTGTAAATGCACAAACAGTAATTTCTCCGCATTGCAAGGTGCAATTCTGAAATTTTTTGCTTTTTCCTGCTCCTCTTAGCATGATAAAGAAGATTCAAAGAGAGTGAGATGCCAGCTCCTTTCATTCAGTCAGTAGCTTCAAACATTTCTGGTATATGAATAACATGATGTTTTTCAATGACAAAAATCAATGAATATTGTAAATGCACAAACAGTAATTTCTCCGCATTGCAAGGTGCAATTCTGAAATTTTTTGCTTTTTCCTGCTCCTCTTAGCATGATAAAGAAGATTCAAAGAGAGTGAGATGCCAGCTCCTTTCATTCAGTCAGTAGCTTCAATCATTTCTGGACGTTTTTGAATGGTAAAAATCAATGAATATTGTAAATGCACAAACAGTAATTTCTCCGCATTGCAAGGTGCAATTCTGAAATTTTTTGCTTTTTCCTGCTCCTCTTAGCATGATAAAGAGGATTCAAAGAGAGTGAGATGCCAGCTCCTTTCATTCAGTCAGTAGCTTCAAACATTTCTGGTATATGAATAACATGATGTTTTTCAATGGCAAAAATCAATGAATATTGTAAATGCACAAACAGTAATTTCTCCGCATTGCAAGGTGCAATTCTGAAATTTTTTGCTTTTTCCTGCTCCTCTTAGCATGATAAAGAAGATTCAAAGAGAGTGAGATGCCAGCTCCTTTCATTCAGTCAGTATCTTCAATCATTTCTGGACGTTTTTCAATGGCAAAAATCAATGAATATTGTAAATGCACAAACAGTAATTTCTCCGCATTGCAAGGTGCAATTCTGAAATTTTTTGCTTTTTCCTGCTCCTCTTAGCATGATAAAGAAGATTCAAAGAGAGTGAGATGCCAGCTCCTTTCATTCAGTCAGTAGCTTCAAACATTTCTGGTATATGAATAACATGATGTTTTTCAATGACAAAAATCAATGAATATTGTAAATGCACAAACAGTAATTTCTCCGCATTGCAAGGTGCAATTCTGAAATTTTTTGCTTTTTCCTGCTCCTCTTAGCATGATAAAGAAGATTCAAAGAGAGTGAGATGCCAGCTCCTTTCATTCAGTCAGTAGCTTCAATCATTTCTGGACGTTTTTGAATGGCAAAAATCAATGAATATTGTAAATGCACAAACAGTAATTTCTCCGCATTGCAAGGTGCAATTCTGAAATTTTTTGCTTTTTCCTGCTCCTCTTAGCATGATAAAGAGGATTCAAAGAGAGTGAGATGCCAGCTCCTTTCATTCAGTCAGTAGCTTCAAACATTTCTGGTATATGAATAACATGATGTTTTTCAATGGCAAAAATCAATGAATATTGTAAATGCACAAACAGTAATTTCTCCGCATTGCAAGGTGCAATTCTGAAATTTTTTGCTTTTTCCTGCTCCTCTTAGCATGATAAAGAAGATTCAAAGAGAGTGAGATGCCAGCTCCTTTCATTCAGTCAGTAGCTTCAAACATTTCTGGTATATGAATAACATGATGTTTTTCAATGGCAAAAATCAATGAATATTGTAAATGCACAAACAGTAATTTCTCCGCATTGCAAGGTGCAATTCTGAAATTTTTTGCTTTTTCCTGCTCCTCTTAGCATGATAAAGAAGATTCAAAGAGAGTGAGATGCCAGCTCCTTTCATTCAGTCAGTAGCTTCAATCATTTCTGGACGTTTTTCAATGGCAAAAATCAATGAATATTGTAAATGCACAAACAGTAATTTCTCCGCATTGCAAGGTGCAATTCTGAAATTTTTTGCTTTTTCCTGCTCCTCTTAGCATGATAAAGAAGATTCAAAGAGAGTGAGATGCCAGCTCCTTTCATTCAGTCAGTAGCTTCAAACATTTCTGGTATATGAATAACATGATGTTTTTCAATGGCAAAAATCAATGAATATTGTAAATGCACAAACAGTAATTTCTCCGCATTGCAAGGTGCAATTCTGAAATTTTTTGCTTTTTCCTGCTCCTCTTAGCATGATAAAGAAGATTCAAAGAGAGTGAGATGCCAGCTCCTTTCATTCAGTCAGTAGCTTCAAACATTTCTGGTATATGAATAACATGATGTTTTTCAATGGCAAAACTCAATGAATATTGTAAATGCACAAACAGTAATTTCTCCGCATTGCAAGGTGCAATTCTGAAATTTTTTTACTTTTTCCTGCTCCTCTTAGCATGATAAAGAAGATTCAAAGAGAGTGAGATGCCAGCTCCTTTCATTCAGTCAGTAGCTTCAATCATTTCTGGTATATGAATAACATGATGTTTTTCAATGGCAAAAATCAATGAATATTGTAAATGCACAAACAGTAATTTCTCTGCATTGCAAGGTGCAATTCTGAAATTTTTTGCTTTTTCCTGCTCCTCTTAGCATGATAAAGAAGATTCAAAGTGAGTGAAATGCCAGCTCCTTTCATTCAGTCAGTAGCATCAATCATTTCTGGACGTTTTTCAATGGCAAAAATCAATGAATATTGGAAATGCACAAACAGTAATTTCTCCGCATTGCAAGGTGCAATTCTGAAATTTTTTGCTTTTTCCTGCTCCTCTTAGCATGATAAAGAAGATTCAAAGAGAGTGAGATGTCAGCTCCTTTCATTCAGTCAGTAGCTTCAAACATTTCTGGTATATGAATAACATGATGTTTTTCAATGGCAAAAATCAATGAATATTGTAAATGCACAAACAGTAATTTCTCCGCATTGCAAGGTGCAATTCTGAAATTTTTTGCTTTTTCCTGCTCCTCTTAGCATGATAAAGAAGATTCAAAGAGAGTGAGATGCCAGCTCCTTTCATTCAGTCAGTAGCTTCAATCATTTCTGGACGTTTTCCAATGGCAAAAATCATTGAATATTGTAAATGCACAAACAGTAATTTCTCCGCATTGCAAGGTGCAATTCTGAAATTTTTTACTTTTTCCTGCTCCTCTTAGCATGATAAAGAAGATTCAAAGTGAGATGCCAGCTCCTTTCATTCAGTCAGTAGCTTCAATCATTTCTGGTATATGAATAACATGATGTTTTTCAATGGCAAAAATCAATGAATATTGTAAATGCACAAACAGTAATTTCTCCGCATTGCAAGGTGCAATTCTGAAATTTTTTGCTTTTTCCTGCTCCTCTTAGCATGATAAAGAAGATTCAAAGAGAGTGAGATGCCAGCTCCTTTCATTCAGTCAGTAGCTTCAATCATTTCTGGACGTTTTTCAATGGCAAAAATCAATGAATATTGTAAATGCACAAACAGTAATTTCTCCGCATTGCAAGGTGCAATTCTGAAATTTTTTGCTTTTTCCTGCTCCTCTTAGCATGATAAAGAAGATTCAAAGAGAGTGAGATGCCAGCTCCTTTCATTCAGTCAGTAGCTTCAATCATTTCTGGACGTTTTTCAATGGCAAAAATCAATGAATATTGTAAATGCACAAACAGTAATTTCTCCGCATTGCAAGGTGCAATTCTGAAATTTTTTGCTTTTTCCTGCTCCTCTTAGCATGATAAAGAAGATTCAAAGAGAGTGAGATGCCAGCTGCTTTCATTCAGTCAGTAGCTTCAAACATTTCTGGTATATGAATAACATGATGTTTTTCAATGACAAAAATCAATGAATATTGTAAATGCACAAACAGTAATTTCTCCGCATTGCAAGGTGCAATTCTGAAATTTTTTGCTTTTTCCTGCTCCTCTTAGCATGATAAAGAAGATTCAAAGAGAGTGAGATGCCAGCTCCTTTCATTCAGTCAGTAGCTTCAATCATTTCTGGACGTTTTTCAATGGCAAAAATCAATGAATATTGTAAATGCACAAACAGTAATTTCTCCGCATTGCAAGGTGCAATTCTGAAATTTTTTGCTTTTTCCTGCTCCTCTTAGCATGATAAAGAAGATTCAAAGAGAGTGAGATGCCAGCTCCTTTCATTCAGTCAGTAGCTTCAATCATTTCTGGACGTTTTTCAATGGCAAAAATCAATGAATATTGTAAATGCACAAACAGTAATTTCTCCGCATTGCAAGGTGCAATTCTGAAATTTTTTGCTTTTTCCTGCTCCTCTTAGCATGATAAAGAAGATTCAAAGAGAGTGAGATGCCAGCTCCTTTCATTCAGTCAGTAGCTTCAAACATTTCTGGTATATGAATAACATGATGTTTTTCAATGACAAAAATCAATGAATATTGTAAATGCACAAACAGTAATTTCTCCGCATTGCAAGGTGCAATTCTGAAATTTTTTGCTTTTTCCTGCTCCTCTTAGCATGATAAAGAAGATTCAAAGAGAGTGAGATGCCAGCTCCTTTCATTCAGTCAGTAGCTTCAATCATTTCTGGACGTTTTTCAATGGTAAAAATCAATGAATATTGTAAATGCACAAACAGTAATTTCTCCGCATTGCAAGGTGCAATTCTGAAATTTTTTGCTTTTTCCTGCTCCTCTTAGCATGATAAAGAGGATTCAAAGAGAGTGAGATGCCAGCTCCTTTCATTCAGTCAGTAGCTTCAAACATTTCTGGTATATGAATAACATGATGTTTTTCAATGGCAAAAATCAATGAATATTGTAAATGCACAAACAGTAATTTCTCCGCATTGCAAGGTGAAATTCTGAAATTTTTTGCTTTTTCCTGCTCCTCTTAGCATGATAAAGAAGATTCAAAGAGAGTGAGATGCCAGCTCCTTTCATTCAGTCAGTAGCTTCAAACATTTCTGGTATATGAATAATATGATGTTTTTCAATGGCAAAAATAAATGAATATTGTAAATGCACAAACAGTAATTTCTCCGCATTGCAAGGTGCAATTCTGAAATTTTTTGCTTTTTCCTGCTCCTCTTAGCATGATAAAGAAGATTCAAAGAGAGTGAGATGCCAGCTCCTGTCATTCAGTCAGTAGCTTCAATCATTTCTGGACGTTTTTCAATGGCAAAAATCAATGAATATTGTAAATGCACAAACAGTAATTTCTCCGCATTGCAAGGTGCAATTCTGAAATTTTTTGCTTTTTCCTGCTCCTCTTAGCATGATAAAGAAGATTCAAAGAGAGTGAGATGCCAGCTCCTTTCATTCAGTCAGTAGCTTCAAACATTTCTGGTATTTGAATAACATGATGTTTTTCAATGGCAAAAATCAATGAATATTGTAAATGCACAAACAGTAATTTCTCCGCATTGCAAGGTGCAATTCTGAAATTTTTTGCTTTTTCCTGCTCCTCTTAGCATGATAAAGAAGATTCAAAGAGAGTGAGATGCCAGCTCCTTTCATTCAGTCAGTAGCTTCAAATATTTCTGGTATATGAATAACATGATGTTTTTCAATGGCAAAAATCAATGAATATTGTAAATGCACAAACAGTAATTTCTCCGCATTGCAAGGTGCAATTCTGAAATTTTTTGCTTTTTCCTGCTCCTCTTAGCATGATAAAGAAGATTCAAAGAGAGTGAGATACCAGCTCCTTTCATTCAGTCAGTAGCTTCAATCATTTCTGGACGTTTTTCAATGGCAAAAATCAATGAATATTGTAAATGCACAAACAGTAATTTCTCCGCATTGCAAGGTGCAATTCTGAAATTTTTTGCTTTTTCCTGCTCCTCTTAGCATGATAAAGAAGATTCAAAGAGAGTGAGATGCCAGCTCCTTTCATTCAGTCAGTAGCTTCAAACATTTCTGGACGTTTTTCAATGGCAAAAATCAATGAATATTGTAAATGCACAAACTAATTTCTCCGCATTGCAAGGTGCAATTCTGAAATTTTTTGCTTTTTCCTGCTCCTCTTAGCATGATAAAGAAGATTCAAAGAGAGTGAGATGCCAGCTCCTTTCATTCAGTCAGTAGCTTCAAACATTTCTGGTATATGAATAACATGATGTTTTTCAATGACAAAAATCAATGAATATTGTAAATGCACAAACAGTAATTTCTCCGCATTGCAAGGTGCAATTCTGAAATTTTTTGCTTTTTCCTGCTCCTCTTAGCATGATAAAGAAGATTAAAAGAGAGTGAGATGCCAGCTCCTTTCATTCAGTCAGTAGCTTCAATCATTTCTGGACGTTTTTGAATGGTAAAAATCAATGAATATTGTAAATGCACAAACAGTAATTTCTCCGCATTGCAAGGTGCAATTCTGAAATTTTTTGCTTTTTCCTGCTCCTCTTAGCATGATAAAGAGGATTCAAAGAGAGTGAGATGCCAGCTCCTTTCATTCAGTCAGTAGCTTCAAACATTTCTGGTATATGAATAACATGATGTTTTTCAATGGCAAAAATCAATGAATATTGTAAATGCACAAACAGTAATTTCTCCGCATTGCAAGGTGCAATTCTGAAATTTTTTGCTTTTTCCTGCTCCTCTTAGCATGATAAAGAAGATTCAAAGAGAGTGAGATGCCAGCTCCTTTCATTCAGTCAGTAGCTTCAATCATTTCTGGACGTTTTTCAATGGCAAAAATCAATGAATATTGTAAATGCACAAACAGTAATTTCTCCGCATTGCAAGGTGCAATTCTGAAATTTTTTGCTTTTTCCTGCTCCTCTTAGCATGATAAAGAAGATTCAAAGAGAGTGAGATGCCAGCTCCTTTCATTCAGTCAGTAGCTTCAAACATTTCTGGTATATGAATAACATGATGTTTTTCAATGACAAAAATCAATGAATATTGTAAATGCACAAACAGTAATTTCTCCGCATTGCAAGGTGCAATTCTGAAATTTTTTGCTTTTTCCTGCTCCTCTTAGCATGATAAAGAAGATTCAAAGAGAGTGAGATGCCAGCTCCTTTCATTCAGTCAGTAGCTTCAATCATTTCTGGACGTTTTTGAATGGTAAAAATCAATGAATATTGTAAATGCACAAACAGTAATTTCTCCGCATTGCAAGGTGCAATTCTGAAATTTTTTGCTTTTTCCTGCTCCTCTTAGCATGATAAAGAGGATTCAAAGAGAGTGAGATGCCAGCTCCTTTCATTCAGTCAGTAGCTTCAAACATTTCTGGTATATGAATAACATGATGTTTTTCAATGGCAAAAATCAATGAATATTGTAAATGCACAAACAGTAATTTCTCCGCATTGCAAGGTGCAATTCTGAAATTTTTTGCTTTTTCCTGCTCCTCTTAGCATGATAAAGAAGATTCAAAGAGAGTGAGATGCCAGCTCCTTTCATTCAGTCAGTAGCTTCAATCATTTCTGGACGTTTTTCAATGGCAAAAATCAATGAATATTGTAAATGCACAAACAGTAATTTCTCCGCATTGCAAGGTGCAATTCTGAAATTTTTTGCTTTTTCCTGCTCCTCTTAGCATGATAAAGAAGATTCAAAGAGAGTGAGATGCCAGCTCCTTTCATTCAGTCAGTAGCTTCAAACATTTCTGGTATATGAATAACATGATGTTTTTCAATGGCAAAAATCAATGAATATTGTAAATGCACAAACAGTAATTTCTCCGCATTGCAAGGTGCAATTCTGAAATTTTTTGCTTTTTCCTGCTCCTCTTAGCATGATAAAGAAGATTCAAAGAGAGTGAGATGCCAGCTCCTTTCATTCAGTCAGTAGCTTCAAACATTTCTGGTATATGAATAACATGATGTTTTTCAATGGCAAAAATCAATGAATATTGTAAATGCACAAACAGTAATTTCTCCGCATTGCAAGGTGCAATTCTGAAATTTTTTGCTTTTTCCTGCTCCTCTTAGCATGATAAAGAAGATTCAAAGAGAGTGAGATGCCAGCTCCTTTCATTCAGTCAGTAGCTTCAATCATTTCTGGACGTTTTCCAATGGCAAAAATCATTGAATATTGTAAATGCACAAACAGTAATTTCTCCGCATTGCAAGGTGCAATTCTGAAATTTTTTACTTTTTCCTGCTCCTCTTAGCATGATAAAGAAGATTCAAAGTGAGATGCCAGCTCCTTTCATTCAGTCAGTAGCTTCAATCATTTCTGGACGTTTTTGAATGGTAAAAATCAATGAATATTGTAAATGCACAAACAGTAATTTCTCCGCATTGCAAGGTGCAATTCTGAAATTTTTTGCTTTTTCCTGCTCCTCTTAGCATGATAAAGAGGATTCAAAGAGAGTGAGATGCCAGCTCCTTTCATTCAGTCAGTAGCTTCAAACATTTCTGGTATATGAATAACATGATGTTTTTCAATGGCAAAAATCAATGAATATTGTAAATGCACAAACAGTAATTTCTCCGCATTGCAAGGTGCAATTCTGAAATTTTTTGCTTTTTCCTGCTCCTCTTAGCATGATAAAGAAGATTCAAAGAGAGTGAGATGCCAGCTCCTTTCATTCAGTCAGTAGCTTCAATCATTTCTGGACGTTTTTCAATGGCAAAAATCAATGAATATTGTAAATGCACAAACAGTAATTTCTCCGCATTGCAAGGTGCAATTCTGAAATTTTTTGCTTTTTCCTGCTCCTCTTAGCATGATAAAGAAGATTCAAAGAGAGTGAGATGCCAGCTCCTTTCATTCAGTCAGTAGCTTCAAACATTTCTGGTATATGAATAACATGATGTTTTTCAATGGCAAAAATCAATGAATATTGTAAATGCACAAACAGTAATTTCTCCGCATTGCAAGGTGCAATTCTGAAATTTTTTGCTTTTTCCTGCTCCTCTTAGCATGATAAAGAAGATTCAAAGAGAGTGAGATGCCAGCTCCTTTCATTCAGTCAGTAGCTTCAAACATTTCTGGTATATGAATAACATGATGTTTTTCAATGGCAAAAATCAATGAATATTGTAAATGCACAAACAGTAATTTCTCCGCATTGCAAGGTGCAATTCTGAAATTTTTTGCTTTTTCCTGCTCCTCTTAGCATGATAAAGAAGATTCAAAGAGAGTGAGATGCCAGCTCCTTTCATTCAGTCAGTAGCTTCAATCATTTCTGGACGTTTTCCAATGGCAAAAATCATTGAATATTGTAAATGCACAAACAGTAATTTCTCCGCATTGCAAGGTGCAATTCTGAAATTTTTTACTTTTTCCTGCTCCTCTTAGCATGATAAAGAAGATTCAAAGTGAGATGCCAGCTCCTTTCATTCAGTCAGTAGCTTCAATCATTTCTGGTATATGAATAACATGATGTTTTTCAATGGCAAAAATCAATGAATATTGTAAATGCACAAACAGTAATTTCTCCGCATTGCAAGGTGCAATTCTGAAATTTTTTGCTTTTTCCTGCTCCTCTTAGCATGATAAAGAAGATTCAAAGAGAGTGAGATGCCAGCTCCTTTCATTCAGTCAGTAGCTTCAATCATTTCTGGACGTTTTTCAATGGCAAAAATCAATGAATATTGTAAATGCACAAACAGTAATTTCTCCGCATTGCAAGGTGCAATTCTGAAATTTTTTGCTTTTTCCTGCTCCTCTTAGCATGATAAAGAAGATTCAAAGAGAGTGAGATGCCAGCTCCTTTCATTCAGTCAGTAGCTTCAATCATTTCTGGACGTTTTTCAATGGCAAAAATCAATGAATATTGTAAATGCACAAACAGTAATTTCTCCGCATTGCAAGGTGCAATTCTGAAATTTTTTGCTTTTTCCTGCTCCTCTTAGCATGATAAAGAAGATTGAAAGAGAGTGAGATGCCAGCTCCTTTCATTCAGTCAGTAGCTTCAAACATTTCTGGTATATGAATAACATGATGTTTTTCAATGACAAAAATCAATGAATATTGTAAATGCACAAACAGTAATTTCTCCGCATTGCAAGGTGCAATTCTGAAATTTTTTGCTTTTTCCTGCTCCTCTTAGCATGATAAAGAAGATTCAAAGAGAGTGAGATGCCAGCTCCTTTCATTCAGTCAGTAGCTTCAATCATTTCTGGACGTTTTTCAATGGCAAAAATCAATGAATATTGTAAATGCACAAACAGTAATTTCTCCGCATTGCAAGGTGCAATTCTGAAATTTTTTGCTTTTTCCTGCTCCTCTTAGCATGATAAAGAAGATTCAAAGAGAGTGAGATGCCAGCTCCTTTCATTCAGTCAGTAGCTTCAATCATTTCTGGACGTTTTTCAATGGTAAAAATCAATGAATATTGTAAATGCACAAACAGTAATTTCTCCGCATTGCAAGGTGCAATTCTGAAATTTTTTGCTTTTTCCTGCTCCTCTTAGCATGATAAAGAGGATTCAAAGAGAGTGAGATGCCAGCTCCTTTCATTCAGTCAGTAGCTTCAAACATTTCTGGTATATGAATAACATGATGTTTTTCAATGGCAAAAATCAATGAATATTGTAAATGCACAAACAGTAATTTCTCCGCATTGCAAGGTGAAATTCTGAAATTTTTTGCTTTTTCCTGCTCCTCTTAGCATGATAAAGAAGATTCAAAGAGAGTGAGATGCCAGCTCCTTTCATTCAGTCAGTAGCTTCAAACATTTCTGGTATATGAATAATATGATGTTTTTCAATGGCAAAAATCAATGAATATTGTAAATGCACAAACAGTAATTTCTCCGCATTGCAAGGTGCAATTCTGAAATTTTTTGCTTTTTCCTGCTCCTCTTAGCATGATAAAGAAGATTCAAAGAGAGTGAGATGCCAGCTCCTGTCATTCAGTCAGTAGCTTCAATCATTTCTGGACGTTTTTCAATGGCAAAAATCAATGAATATTGTAAATGCACAAACAGTAATTTCTCCGCATTGCAAGGTGCAATTCTGAAATTTTTTGCTTTTTCCTGCTCCTCTTAGCATGATAAAGAAGATTCAAAGAGAGTGAGATGCCAGCTCCTTTCATTCAGTCAGTAGCTTCAAACATTTCTGGTATTTGAATAACATGATGTTTTTCAATGGCAAAAATCAATGAATATTGTAAATGCACAAACAGTAATTTCTCCGCATTGCAAGGTGCAATTCTGAAATTTTTTGCTTTTTCCTGCTCCTCTTAGCATGATAAAGAAGATTCAAAGAGAGTGAGATGCCAGCTCCTTTCATTCAGTCAGTAGCTTCAAATATTTCTGGTATATGAATAACATGATGTTTTTCAATGGCAAAAATCAATGAATATTGTAAATGCACAAACAGTAATTTCTCCGCATTGCAAGGTGCAATTCTGAAATTTTTTGCTTTTTCCTGCTCCTCTTAGCATGATAAAGAAGATTCAAAGAGAGTGAGATACCAGCTCCTTTCATTCAGTCAGTAGCTTCAATCATTTCTGGACGTTTTTCAATGGCAAAAATCAATGAATATTGTAAATGCACAAACAGTAATTTCTCCGCATTGCAAGGTGCAATTCTGAAATTTTTTGCTTTTTCCTGCTCCTCTTAGCATGATAAAGAAGATTCAAAGAGAGTGAGATGCCAGCTCCTTTCATTCAGTCAGTAGCTTCAAACATTTCTGGACGTTTTTCAATGGCAAAAATCAATGAATATTGTAAATGCACAAACTAATTTCTCCGCATTGCAAGGTGCAATTCTGAAATTTTTTGCTTTTTCCTGCTCCTCTTAGCATGATAAAGAAGATTCAAAGAGAGTGAGATGCCAGCTCCTTTCATTCAGTCAGTAGCTTCAAACATTTCTGGTATATGAATAACATGATGTTTTTCAATGACAAAAATCAATGAATATTGTAAATGCACAAACAGTAATTTCTCCGCATTGCAAGGTGCAATTCTGAAATTTTTTGCTTTTTCCTGCTCCTCTTAGCATGATAAAGAAGATTAAAAGAGAGTGAGATGCCAGCTCCTTTCATTCAGTCAGTAGCTTCAATCATTTCTGGACGTTTTTGAATGGTAAAAATCAATGAATATTGTAAATGCACAAACAGTAATTTCTCCGCATTGCAAGGTGCAATTCTGAAATTTTTTGCTTTTTCCTGCTCCTCTTAGCATGATAAAGAGGATTCAAAGAGAGTGAGATGCCAGCTCCTTTCATTCAGTCAGTAGCTTCAAACATTTCTGGTATATGAATAACATGATGTTTTTCAATGGCAAAAATCAATGAATATTGTAAATGCACAAACAGTAATTTCTCCGCATTGCAAGGTGCAATTCTGAAATTTTTTGCTTTTTCCTGCTCCTCTTAGCATGATAAAGAAGATTCAAAGAGAGTGAGATGCCAGCTCCTTTCATTCAGTCAGTAGCTTCAATCATTTCTGGACGTTTTTCAATGGCAAAAATCAATGAATATTGTAAATGCACAAACAGTAATTTCTCCGCATTGCAAGGTGCAATTCTGAAATTTTTTGCTTTTTCCTGCTCCTCTTAGCATGATAAAGAAGATTCAAAGAGAGTGAGATGCCAGCTCCTTTCATTCAGTCAGTAGCTTCAAACATTTCTGGTATATGAATAACATGATGTTTTTCAATGACAAAAATCAATGAATATTGTAAATGCACAAACAGTAATTTCTCCGCATTGCAAGGTGCAATTCTGAAATTTTTTGCTTTTTCCTGCTCCTCTTAGCATGATAAAGAAGATTCAAAGAGAGTGAGATGCCAGCTCCTTTCATTCAGTCAGTAGCTTCAATCATTTCTGGACGTTTTTGAATGGTAAAAATCAATGAATATTGTAAATGCACAAACAGTAATTTCTCCGCATTGCAAGGTGCAATTCTGAAATTTTTTGCTTTTTCCTGCTCCTCTTAGCATGATAAAGAGGATTCAAAGAGAGTGAGATGCCAGCTCCTTTCATTCAGTCAGTAGCTTCAAACATTTCTGGTATATGAATAACATGATGTTTTTCAATGGCAAAAATCAATGAATATTGTAAATGCACAAACAGTAATTTCTCCGCATTGCAAGGTGCAATTCTGAAATTTTTTGCTTTTTCCTGCTCCTCTTAGCATGATAAAGAAGATTCAAAGAGAGTGAGATGCCAGCTCCTTTCATTCAGTCAGTAGCTTCAAACATTTCTGGTATATGAATAACATGATGTTTTTCAATGGCAAAAATCAATGAATATTGTAAATGCACAAACAGTAATTTCTCCGCATTGCAAGGTGCAATTCTGAAATTTTTTGCTTTTTCCTGCTCCTCTTAGCATGATAAAGAAGATTCAAAGAGAGTGAGATGCCAGCTCCTTTCATTCAGTCAGTAGCTTCAATCATTTCTGGACGTTTTTCAATGGCAAAAATCAATGAATATTGTAAATGCACAAACAGTAATTTCTCCGCATTGCAAGGTGCAATTCTGAAATTTTTTGCTTTTTCCTGCTCCTCTTAGCATGATAAAGAAGATTCAAAGAGAGTGAGATGCCAGCTCCTTTCATTCAGTCAGTAGCTTCAAACATTTCTGGTATATGAATAACATGATGTTTTTCAATGGCAAAAATCAATGAATATTGTAAATGCACAAACAGTAATTTCTCCGCATTGCAAGGTGCAATTCTGAAATTTTTTGCTTTTTCCTGCTCCTCTTAGCATGATAAAGAAGATTCAAAGAGAGTGAGATGCCAGCTCCTTTCATTCAGTCAGTAGCTTCAAACATTTCTGGTATATGAATAACATGATGTTTTTCAATGGCAAAAATCAATGAATATTGTAAATGCACAAACAGTAATTTCTCCGCATTGCAAGGTGCAATTCTGAAATTTTTTGCTTTTTCCTGCTCCTCTTAGCATGATAAAGAAGAATCAAAGAGAGTGAGATGCCAGCTCCTTTCATTCAGTCAGTAGCTTCAATCATTTCTGGACGTTTTCCAATGGCAAAAATCATTGAATATTGTAAATGCACAAACAGTAATTTCTCCGCATTGCAAGGTGCAATTCTGAAATTTTTTACTTTTTCCTGCTCCTCTTAGCATGATAAAGAAGATTCAAAGTGAGATGCCAGCTCCTTTCATTCAGTCAGTAGCTTCAATCATTTCTGGTATATGAATAACATGATGTTTTTCAATGGCAAAAATCAATGAATATTGTAAATGCACAAACAGTAATTTCTCCGCATTGCAAGGTGCAATTCTGAAATTTTTTGCTTTTTCCTGCTCCTCTTAGCATGATAAAGAAGATTCAAAGAGAGTGAGATGCCAGCTCCTTTCATTCAGTCAGTAGCTTCAATCATTTCTGGACGTTTTTCAATGGCAAAAATCAATGAATATTGTAAATGCACAAACAGTAATTTCTCCGCATTGCAAGGTGCAATTCTGAAATGTTTTGCTTTTTCCTGCTCCTCTTAGCATGATAAAGAAGATTCAAAGAGAGTGAGATGCCAGCTCCTTTCATTCAGTCAGTAGCTTCAATCATTTCTGGACGTTTTTCAATGGCAAAAATCAATGAATATTGTAAATGCACAAACAGTAATTTCTCCGCATTGCAAGGTGCAATTCTGAAATTTTTTGCTTTTTCCTGCTCCTCTTAGCATGATAAAGAAGATTCAAAGAGAGTGAGATGCCAGCTCCTTTCATTCAGTCAGTAGCTTCAAACATTTCTGGTATATGAATAACATGATGTTTTTCAATGACAAAAATCAATGAATATTGTAAATGCACAAACAGTAATTTCTCCGCATTGCAAGGTGCAATTCTGAAATTTTTTGCTTTTTCCTGCTCCTCTTAGCATGATAAAGAAGATTCAAAGAGAGTGAGATGCCAGCTCCTTTCATTCAGTCAGTAGCTTCAATCATTTCTGGACGTTTTTCAATGGCAAAAATCAATGAATATTGTAAATGCACAAACAGTAATTTCTCCGCATTGCAAGGTGCAATTCTGAAATTTTTTGCTTTTTCCTGCTCCTCTTAGCATGATAAAGAAGATTCAAAGAGAGTGAGATGCCAGCTCCTTTCATTCAGTCAGTAGCTTCAATCATTTCTGGACGTTTTTCAATGGCAAAAATCAATGAATATTGTAAATGCACAAACAGTAATTTCTCCGCATTGCAAGGTGCAATTCTGAAATTTTTTGCTTTTTCCTGCTCCTCTTAGCATGATAAAGAAGATTCAAAGAGAGTGAGATGCCAGCTCCTTTCATTCAGTCAGTAGCTTCAAACATTTCTGGTATATGAATAACATGATGTTTTTCAATGACAAAAATCAATGAATATTGTAAATGCACAAACAGTAATTTCTCCGCATTGCAAGGTGCAATTCTGAAATTTTTTGCTTTTTCCTGCTCCTCTTAGCATGATAAAGAAGATTCAAAGAGAGTGAGATGCCAGCTCCTTTCATTCAGTCAGTAGCTTCAATCATTTCTGGACGTTTTTCAATGGTAAAAATCAATGAATATTGTAAATGCACAAACAGTAATTTCTCCGCATTGCAAGGTGCAATTCTGAAATTTTTTGCTTTTTCCTGCTCCTCTTAGCATGATAAAGAGGATTCAAAGAGAGTGAGATGCCAGCTCCTTTCATTCAGTCAGTAGCTTCAAACATTTCTGGTATATGAATAACATGATGTTTTTCAATGGCAAAAATCAATGAATATTGTAAATGCACAAACAGTAATTTCTCCGCATTGCAAGGTGAAATTCTGAAATTTTTTGCTTTTTCCTGCTCCTCTTAGCATGATAAAGAAGATTCAAAGAGAGTGAGATGCCAGCTCCTTTCATTCAGTCAGTAGCTTCAAACATTTCTGGTATATGAATAATATGATGTTTTTCAATGGCAAAAATCAATGAATATTGTAAATGCACAAACAGTAATTTCTCCGCATTGCAAGGTGCAATTCTGAAATTTTTTGCTTTTTCCTGCTCCTCTTAGCATGATAAAGAAGATTCAAAGAGAGTGAGATGCCAGCTCCTGTCATTCAGTCAGTAGCTTCAATCATTTCTGGACGTTTTTCAATGGCAAAAATCAATGAATATTGTAAATGCACAAACAGTAATTTCTCCGCATTGCAAGGTGCAATTCTGAAATTTTTTGCTTTTTCCTGCTCCTCTTAGCATGATAAAGAAGATTCAAAGAGAGTGAGATGCCAGCTCCTTTCATTCAGTCAGTAGCTTCAAACATTTCTGGTATTTGAATAACATGATGTTTTTCAATGGCAAAAATCAATGAATATTGTAAATGCACAAACAGTAATTTCTCCGCATTGCAAGGTGCAATTCTGAAATTTTTTGCTTTTTCCTGCTCCTCTTAGCATGATAAAGAAGATTCAAAGAGAGTGAGATGCCAGCTCCTTTCATTCAGTCAGTAGCTTCAAATATTTCTGGTATATGAATAACATGATGTTTTTCAATGGCAAAAATCAATGAATATTGTAAATGCACAAACAGTAATTTCTCCGCATTGCAAGGTGCAATTCTGAAATTTTTTGCTTTTTCCTGCTCCTCTTAGCATGATAAAGAAGATTCAAAGAGAGTGAGATACCAGCTCCTTTCATTCAGTCAGTAGCTTCAATCATTTCTGGACGTTTTTCAATGGCAAAAATCAATGAATATTGTAAATGCACAAACAGTAATTTCTCCGCATTGCAAGGTGCAATTCTGAAATTTTTTGCTTTTTCCTGCTCCTCTTAGCATGATAAAGAAGATTCAAAGAGAGTGAGATGCCAGCTCCTTTCATTCAGTCAGTAGCTTCAAACATTTCTGGACGTTTTTCAATGGCAAAAATCAATGAATATTGTAAATGCACAAACTAATTTCTCCGCATTGCAAGGTGCAATTCTGAAATTTTTTGCTTTTTCCTGCTCCTCTTAGCATGGTAAAGAAGATTCAAAGAGAGTGAGATGCCAGCTCCTTTCATTCAGTCAGTAGCTTCAAACATTTCTGGTATATGAATAACATGATGTTTTTCAATGACAAAAATCAATGAATATTGTAAATGCACAAACAGTAATTTCTCCGCATTGCAAGGTGCAATTCTGAAATTTTTTGCTTTTTCCTGCTCCTCTTAGCATGATAAAGAAGATTAAAAGAGAGTGAGATGCCAGCTCCTTTCATTCAGTCAGTAGCTTCAATCATTTCTGGACGTTTTTGAATGGTAAAAATCAATGAATATTGTAAATGCACAAACAGTAATTTCTCCGCATTGCAAGGTGCAATTCTGAAATTTTTTGCTTTTTCCTGCTCCTCTTAGCATGATAAAGAGGATTCAAAGAGAGTGAGATGCCAGCTCCTTTCATTCAGTCAGTAGCTTCAAACATTTCTGGTATATGAATAACATGATGTTTTTCAATGGCAAAAATCAATGAATATTGTAAATGCACAAACAGTAATTTCTCCGCATTGCAAGGTGCAATTCTGAAATTTTTTGCTTTTTCCTGCTCCTCTTAGCATGATAAAGAAGATTCAAAGAGAGTGAGATGCCAGCTCCTTTCATTCAGTCAGTAGCTTCAATCATTTCTGGACGTTTTTCAATGGCAAAAATCAATGAATATTGTAAATGCACAAACAGTAATTTCTCCGCATTGCAAGGTGCAATTCTGAAATTTTTTGCTTTTTCCTGCTCCTCTTAGCATGATAAAGAAGATTCAAAGAGAGTGAGATGCCAGCTCCTTTCATTCAGTCAGTAGCTTCAAACATTTCTGGTATATGAATAACATGATGTTTTTCAATGACAAAAATCAATGAATATTGTAAATGCACAAACAGTAATTTCTCCGCATTGCAAGGTGCAATTCTGAAATTTTTTGCTTTTTCCTGCTCCTCTTAGCATGATAAAGAAGATTCAAAGAGAGTGAGATGCCAGCTCCTTTCATTCAGTCAGTAGCTTCAATCATTTCTGGACGTTTTTGAATGGTAAAAATCAATGAATATTGTAAATGCACAAACAGTAATTTCTCCGCATTGCAAGGTGCAATTCTGAAATTTTTTGCTTTTTCCTGCTCCTCTTAGCATGATAAAGAGGATTCAAAGAGAGTGAGATGCCAGCTCCTTTCATTCAGTCAGTAGCTTCAAACATTTCTGGTATATGAATAACATGATGTTTTTCAATGGCAAAAATCAATGAATATTGTAAATGCACAAACAGTAATTTCTCCGCATTGCAAGGTGCAATTCTGAAATTTTTTGCTTTTTCCTGCTCCTCTTAGCATGATAAAGAAGATTCAAAGAGAGTGAGATGCCAGCTCCTTTCATTCAGTCAGTAGCTTCAAACATTTCTGGTATATGAATAACATGATGTTTTTCAATGGCAAAAATCAATGAATATTGTAAATGCACAAACAGTAATTTCTCCGCATTGCAAGGTGCAATTCTGAAATTTTTTGCTTTTTCCTGCTCCTCTTAGCATGATAAAGAAGATTCAAAGAGAGTGAGATGCCAGCTCCTTTCATTCAGTCAGTAGCTTCAATCATTTCTGGACGTTTTTCAATGGCAAAAATCAATGAATATTGTAAATGCACAAACAGTAATTTCTCCGCATTGCAAGGTGCAATTCTGAAATTTTTTGCTTTTTCCTGCTCCTCTTAGCATGATAAAGAAGATTCAAAGAGAGTGAGATGCCAGCTCCTTTCATTCAGTCAGTAGCTTCAAACATTTCTGGTATATGAATAACATGATGTTTTTCAATGGCAAAAATCAATGAATATTGTAAATGCACAAACAGTAATTTCTCCGCATTGCAAGGTGCAATTCTGAAATTTTTTGCTTTTTCCTGCTCCTCTTAGCATGATAAAGAAGATTCAAAGAGAGTGAGATGCCAGCTCCTTTCATTCAGTCAGTAGCTTCAAACATTTCTGGTATATGAATAACATGATGTTTTTCAATGGCAAAAATCAATGAATATTGTAAATGCACAAACAGTAATTTCTTCGCATTGCAAGGTGCAATTCTGAAATTTTTTTACTTTTTCCTGCTCCTCTTAGCATGATAAAGAAGATTCAAAGAGAGTGAGATGCCAGCTCCTTTCATTCAGTCAGTAGCTTCAATCATTTCTGGTATATGAATAACATGATGTTTTTCAATGGCAAAAATCAATGAATATTGTAAATGCACAAACAGTAATTTCTCTGCATTGCAAGGTGCAATTCTGAAATTTTTTGCTTTTTCCTGCTCCTCTTAGCATGATAAAGAAGATTCAAAGAGAGTGAAATGCCAGCTCCTTTCATTCAGTCAGTAGCATCAATCATTTCTGGATGTTTTTCAATGGCAAAAATCAATGAATATTGGAAATGCACAAACAGTAATTTCTCCGCATTGCAAGGTGCAATTCTGAAATTTTTTGCTTTTTCCTGCTCCTCTTAGCATGATAAAGAAGATTCAAAGAGAGTGAGATGTCAGCTCCTTTCATTCAGTCAGTAGCTTCAAACATTTCTGGTATATGAATAACATGATGTTTTTCAATGGCAAAAATCAATGAATATTGTAAATGCACAAACAGTAATTTCTCCGCATTGCAAGGTGCAATTCTGAAATTTTTTGCTTTTTCCTGCTCCTCTTAGCATGATAAAGAAGATTCAAAGAGAGTGAGATGCCAGCTCCTTCATTCAGTCAGTAGCTTCAATCATTTCTGGACGTTTTCCAATGGCAAAAATCATTGAATATTGTAAATGCACAAACAGTAATTTCTCCGCATTGCAAGGTGCAATTCTGAAATTTTTTACTTTTTCCTGCTCCTCTTAGCATGATAAAGAAGATTCAAAGTGAGATGCCAGCTCCTTTCATTCAGTCAGTAGCTTCAATCATTTCTGGTATATGAATAACATGATGTTTTTCAATGGCAAAAATCAATGAATATTGTAAATGCACAAACAGTAATTTCTCCGCATTGCAATCTGCAATTCTGAAATTTTTTGCTTTTTCCTGCTCCTCTTAGCATGATAAAGAAGATTCAAAGAGAGTGAGATGCCAGCTCCTTTCATTCAGTCAGTAGCTTCAATCATTTCTGGACGTTTTTCAATGGCAAAAATCAATGAATATTGTAAATGCACAAACAGTAATTTCTCCGCATTGCAAGGTGCAATTCTGAAATTTTTTGCTTTTTCCTGCTCCTCTTAGCATGATAAAGAAGATTCAAAGAGAGTGAGATGCCAGCTCCTTTCATTCAGTCAGTAGCTTCAATCATTTCTGGTATATGAATAACATGATGTTTTTCAATGGCAAAAATCAATGAATATTGTAAATGCACAAACAGTAATTTCTCTGCATTGCAAGGTGCAATTCTGAAATTTTTTGCTTTTTCCTGCTCCTCTTAGCATGATAAAGAAGATTCAAAGAGAGTGAAATGCCAGCTCCTTTCATTCAGTCAGTAGCATCAATCATTTCTGGACGTTTTTCAATGGCAAAAATCAATGAATATTGGAAATGCACAAACAGTAATTTCTCCGCATTGCA
Source organism: Phyllobates terribilis (assembly GCF_046119375.1). Taxonomy (NCBI): domain Eukaryota; kingdom Metazoa; phylum Chordata; class Amphibia; order Anura; family Dendrobatidae; genus Phyllobates; species Phyllobates terribilis. The sequence continues at coordinate 943,363 of NW_027363348.1, forward strand.
AGGTGCAATTCTGAAATTTTTTGCTTTTTCCTGCTCCTCTTAGCATGATAAAGAAGATTCAAAGAGAGTGAGATGTCAGCTCCTTTCATTCAGTCAGTAGCTTCAAACATTTCTGGTATATGAATAACATGATGTTTTTCAATGGCAAAAATCAATGAATATTGTAAATGCACAAACAGTAATTTCTCCGCATTGCAAGGTGCAATTCTGAAATTTTTTGCTTTTTCCTGCTCCTCTTAGCATGATAAAGAAGATTCAAAGAGAGTGAGATGCCAGCTCCTTTCATTCAGTCAGTAGCTTCAATCATTTCTGGACGTTTTCCAATGGCAAAAATCATTGAATATTGTAAATGCACAAACAGTAATTTCTCCGCATTGCAAGGTGCAATTCTGAAATTTTTTACTTTTTCCTGCTCCTCTTAGCATGATAAAGAAGATTCAAAGAGAGTGAGATGCCAGCTCCTTTCATTCAGTCAGTAGCTTCAATCATTTCTGGTATATGAATAACATGATGTTTTTCAATGGCAAAAATCAATGAATATTGTAAATGCACAAACAGTAATTTCTCCGCATTGCAATCTGCAATTCTGAAATTTTTTGCTTTTTCCTGCTCCTCTTAGCATGATAAAGAAGATTCAAAGAGAGTGAAATGCCAGCTCCTTTCATTCAGTCAGTAGCTTCAATCATTTCTGGACGTTTTTCAATGGCAAAAATCAATGAATATTGTAAATGCACAAACAGTAATTTCTCCGCATTGCAAGGTGCAATTCTGAAATTTTTTGCTTTTTCCTGCTCCTCTTAGCATGATAAACAAGATTCAAAGAGAGTGAGATGCCAGCTCCTTTCATTCAGTCAGTAGCTTCAATCATTTCTGGACGTTTTTCAATGGCAAAAATCAATGAATATTGTAAATGCACAAACAGTAATTTCTCCGCATTGCAAGGTGCAATTCTGAAATTTTTTGCTTTTTCCTGCTCCTCTTAGCATGATAAAGAAGATTCAAAGAGAGTGAGATGCTAGCTCCTTTCATTCAGTCAGTAGCTTCAAACATTTCTGGTATATGAATAACATGATGTTTTTCAATGGCAAAAATCAATGAATATTGTAAATGCACAAACAGTAATTTCTCCGCATTGCAAGGTGCAATTCTGAAATTTTTTGCTTTTTCCTGCTCCTCTTAGCATGATAAAGAAGATTCAAAGAGAGTGAGATGCCAGCTCCTTTCATTCAGTCAGTAGCTTCAAACATTTCTGGTATATGAATAACATGATGTTTTTCAATGGCAAAAATCAATGAATATTGTAAATGCACAAACAGTAATTTCTCCGCATTGCAAGGTGCAATTCTGAATTTTTTTTACTTTTTCCTGCTCCTCTTAGCATGATAAAGAAGATTCAAAGAGAGTGAGATGCCAGCTCCTTTCATTCAGTCAGTAGCTTCAATCATTTCTGGTATATGAATAACATGATGTTTTTCAATGGCAAAAATCAATGAATATTGTAAATGCACAAACAGTAATTTCTCCGCATTGCAATCTGCAATTCTGAAATTTTTTGCTTTTTCCTGCTCCTCTTAGCATGATAAAGAAGATTCAAAGAGAGTGAGATGCCAGCTCCTTTCATTCAGTCAGTAGCTTCAATCATTTCTGGACGTTTTTCAATGGCAAAAATCAATGAATATTGTAAATGCACAAACAGTAATTTCTCCGCATTGCAAGGTGCAATTCTGAAATTTTTTGCTTTTTCCTGCTCCTCTTAGCATGATAAAGAAGATTCAAAGAGAGTGAGATGCCAGCTCCTTTCATTCAGTCAGTAGCTTCAATCATTTCTGGACGTTTTTCAATGGCAAAAATCAATGAATATTGTAAATGCACAAACAGTAATTTCTCCGCATTGCAAGGTGCAATTCTGAAATTTTTTGCTTTTTCCTGCTCCTCTTAGCATGATAAAGAAAATTCAGAGTGAGATGCCAGCTCCTTTCATTCAGTCAGTAGCTTCAATCATTTCTGGACGTTTTTCAATGGCAAAAATCAATGAATATTGTAAATGCACAAACAGTAATTTCTCCGCATTGCAAGGTGCAATTCTGAAATTTTTTGCTTTTTCCTGCTCCTCTTAGCATGATAAAGAAGATTCAAAGAGAGTGAGATGCCAGCTCCTTTCTTTCAGTCAGTAGCTTCAAACATTTCTGGTATATGAATAACATGATGTTTTTCAATGGCAAAAATCAATGAATATTGTAAATGCACAAACAGTAATTTCTCCGCATTGCAAGGTGCAATTCTGAAATTTTTTGCTTTTTCCTGCACCTCTTAGCATGATAAAGAAGATTCAAAGAGAGTGAGATGCCAGCTCCTTTCATTCAGTCAGTAGCTTCAAACATTTCTGGTATATGAATAACATGATGTTTTTCAATGGCAAAAATCAATGAATATTGTAAATGCACAAACAGTAATTTCTCCGCATTGCAAGGTGCAATTCTGAATTTTTTTTACTTTTTCCTGCTCCTCTTAGCATGATAAAGAAGATTCAAAGAGAGTGAGATGCCAGCTCCTTTCATTCAGTCAGTAGCTTCAATCATTTCTGGTATATGAATAACATGATGTTTTTCAATGGCAAAAATCAATGAATATTGTAAATGCACAAACAGTAATTTCTCCGCATTGCAATCTGCAATTCTGAAATTTTTTGCTTTTTCCTGCTCCTCTTAGCATGATAAAGAAGATTCAAAGAGAGTGAGATGCCAGCTCCTTTCATTCAGTCAGTAGCTTCAATCATTTCTGGACGTTTTTCAATGGCAAAAATCAATGAATATTGTAAATGCACAAACAGTAATTTCTCCGCATTGCAAGGTGCAATTCTGAAATTTTTTGCTTTTTCCTGCTCCTCTTAGCATGATAAAGAAGATTCAAAGAGAGTGAGATGCCAGCTCCTTTCATTCAGTCAGTAGCTTCAATCATTTCTGGACGTTTTTCAATGGCAAAAATCAATGAATATTGTAAATGCACAAACAGTAATTTCTCCGCATTGCAAGGTGCAATTCTGAAATTTTTTGCTTTTTCCTGCTCCTCTTAGCATGATAAAGAAAATTCAGAGTGAGATGCCAGCTCCTTTCATTCAGTCAGTAGCTTCAATCATTTCTGGACGTTTTTCAATGGCAAAAATCAATGAATATTGTAAATGCACAAACAGTAATTTCTCCGCATTGCAAGGTGCAATTCTGAAATTTTTTGCTTTTTCCTGCTCCTCTTAGCATGATAAAGAAGATTCAAAGAGAGTGAGATGCCAGCTCCTTTCTTTCAGTCAGTAGCTTCAAACATTTCTGGTATATGAATAACATGATGTTTTTCAATGGCAAAAATCAATGAATATTGTAAATGCACAAACAGTAATTTCTCCGCATTGCAAGGTGCAATTCTGAAATTTTTTGCTTTTTCCTGCTCCTCTTAGCATGATAAAGAAGATTCAAAGAGAGTGAGATGCCAGCTCCTTTCGTTCAGTCAGTAGCTTCAATCATTTCTGGACGTTTTTCAAAGGCAAAAATCATTGAATATTGTAAATGCACAAACAGTAATTTCTCCGCATTGCAAGGTGCAATTCTGAAATTTTTTACTTTTTCCTGCTCCTCTTAGCATGATAAAGAAGATTCAAAGAGAGTGAGATGCCAGCTCCTTTCATTCAGTCAGTAGCTTCAATCATTTCTGGTATATGAATAACATGATGTTTTTCAATGGCAAAAATCAATGAATATTGTAAATGCACAAACAGTAATTTCTCCGCATTCCAAGGTGCAATTCTGAAATTTTTTGCTTTTTCCTGCTCCTCTTAGCATGATAAAGAAGATTCAAAGAGAGTGAGATGCCAGCTCCTTTCATTCAGTCAGTAGCTTCAATCATTTCTGGACGTTTTTCAATGGCAAAAATCATTGAATATTGTAAATGCACAAACAGTAATTTCTCCGCATTGCAAGGTGCAATTCTGAAATTTTTTACTTTTTCCTGCTCCTCTTAGCATGATAAAGAAGATTCAAAGAGAGTGAGATGCCAGCTCCTTTCATTCAGTCAGTAGCTTCAATCATTTCTGGTATATGAATAACATGATGTTTTTCAATGGCAAAAATCAATGAATATTGTAAATGCACAAACAGTAATTTCTCCGCATTGCAAGTTGCAATTCTGAAATTTTTTGCTTTTTCCTGCTCCTCTTAGCATGATAAAGAAGATTCAAAGAGAGTGAGATGCCAGCTCCTTTCATTCAGTCAGTAGCTTCAAACATTTCTGGTATATGAATAACATGATGTTTTTCAATGGCAAAAATCAATGAATATTGTAAATGCACAAACAGTAATTTCTCCGCATTGCAAGGTGCAATTCTGAAGTTTTTTGCTTTTTCCTGCTCCTCTTAGCATGATAAAGAAGATTCAAAGAGAGTGAGATGCCAGCTCCTTTCATTCAGTCAGTAGCTTCAATCATTTCTGGACGTTTTTCAATGGCAAAAATCAATGAATATTGTAAATGCACAAACAGTAATTTCTTCGCATTGCAAGGTGCAATTCTGAAATTTTTTGCTTTTTCCTGCTCCTCTTATCATGATAAACAAGATTCAAAGAGAGTGAGATGCCAGCTCCTTTCATTCAGTCAGTAGCTTCAATCATTTCTGGACGTTTTTCAATGGCAAAAATCAATGAATATTGTAAATGCACAAACAGTAATTTCTCCGCATTGCAAGGTGCAATTCTGAAATTTTTTGCTTTTTCCTGCTCCTCTTAGCATGATAAAGAAGATTCAATGAGAGTGAGATGCCAGCTCCTTTCATTCAGTCAGTAGCTTCAAACATTCCTGGTATATGAATAACATGATGTTTTTCAATGGCAAAAATCAATGAATATTGTAAATGCACAAACAGTAATTTCTCCGCATTGCAAGGTACAATTCTGAAATTTTTTGCTTTTTCCTGCTCCTCTTAGCATGATAAAGAAGATTCAAAGAGAGTGAGATGCCAGCTCCTTTCATTCAGTCAGTAGCTTCAAACATTCCTGGTATATGAATAACATGATGTTTTTCAATGGCAAAAATCAATGAATATTGTAAATGCACAAACATTAATTTCTCCGCATTGCAAGGTGCAATTCTGAAATTTTTTGCTTTTTCCTGCTCCTCTTAGCATGATAAAGAAGATTCAAAGAGAGTGAGATGCCAGCTCCTTTCATTCAGTCAGTAGCTTCAATCATTTCTGGACGTTTTTCAATTGCAAAAATCAACGAATATTGTAAATGCACAAACAGTAATTTCTCCGCATTGCAAGGTGCAATTCTGAAATTTTTTGCTTTTTCCTGCTCCTCTTAGCATGATAAAGAAGATTCATAGAGAGTGAGATGCCAGCTCCTTTCATTCAGTCAGTAGCTTCAATCATTTCTGGTATATGAATAACATGATGTTTTTCAATGGCAAAAATCAATGAATATTGTAAATGCACAAACAGTAATTTCTCCGCATTGCAAGGTGCAATTCTGAAATTTTTTGCTTTTTCCTGCTCCTCTTAGCATGATAAAGAAGATTCAAAGAGAGTGAGATGCCAGCTCCTTTCATTCAGTCAGTAGCTTCAATCATTTCTGGTATATGAATAACATGATGTTTTTCAATGGCAAAAATCAATGAATATTGTAAGTGCACAAACAGTAATTTCTCCGCATTGCAAGGTGCAATTCTGAAATTTTTTGCTTTTTCCTGCTCCTCTTAGCATGATAAAGAAGATTCAAAGAGAGTGAGATGCCAACTCCTTTCATTCAGTCAGTAGCTTCAAACATTTCTGGTATATGAATAACATGATGTTTTTCAATGGCAAAAATCAATGAATATTGTAAATGCACAAACAGTAATTTCTCCGCATTGCAAGGTGCAATTCTGAAATTTTTTGCTTTTTCCTGCTCCTCTTAGCATGATAAAGAAGATTCAAAGAGAGTGAGATGCCAGCTCCTTTCATTCAGTCAGTAGCTTCAATCATTTCTGGACGTTTTTCAATGGCAAAAATCAATGAATATTGTAAATGCACAAACAGTAATTTCTCCGCATTGCAAGGTGCAATTCTGAAATTTTTTGCTTTTTCCTGCTCCTCTTAGCATGATAAAGAAAATTCAGAGTGAGATGCCAGCTCCTTTCATTCAGTCAGTAGCTTCAATCATTTCTGGATGTTTTTCAATGGCAAAAATCAATGAATATTGTAAATGCACAAACAGTAATTTCTCCGCATTGCAAGGTGCAATTCTGAAATTTTTTGCTTTTTCCTGCTCCTCTTAGCATGATAAAGAAGATTCAAAGAGAGTGAGATGCCAGCTCCTTTCTTTCAGTCAGTAGCTTCAAATATTTCTGGTATATGAATAACATGATGTTTTTCAATGGCAAAAATCAATGAATATTGTAAATGCACAAACAGTAATTTCTCCGCATTGCAAGGTGCAATTCTGAAATTTTTTACTTTTTCCTGCTCCTCTTAGCATGATAAAGAAGATTCAAAGAGAGTGAGATGCCAGCTCCTTTCATTCAGTCAGTAGCTTCAATCATTTCTGGTATATGAATAACATGATGTTTTTCAATGGCAAAAATCAATGAATATTGTAAATGCACAAACAGTAATTTCTCCGCATTGCAAGTTGCAATTCTGAAATTTTTTGCTTTTTCCTGCTCCTCTTAGCATGATAAAGAAGATTCAAAGAGAGTGAGATGCCAGCTCCTTTCATTCAGTCAGTAGCTTCAAACATTTCTGGTATATGAATAACATGATGTTTTTCAATGGCAAAAATCAATGAATATTGTAAATGCACAAACAGTAATTTCTCCGCATTGCAAGGTGCAATTCTGAAGTTTTTTGCTTTTTCCTGCTCCTCTTAGCATGATAAAGAAGATTCAAAGAGAGTGAGATGCCAGCTCCTTTCATTCAGTCAGTAGCTTCAATCATTTCTGGACGTTTTTCAATGGCAAAAATCAATGAATATTGTAAATGCACAAACAGTAATTTCTTCGCATTGCAAGGTGCAATTCTGAAATTTTTTGCTTTTTCCTGCTCCTCTTATCATGATAAACAAGATTCAAAGAGAGTGAGATGCCAGCTCCTTTCATTCAGTCAGTAGCTTCAATCATTTCTGGACGTTTTTCAATGGCAAAAATCAATGAATATTGTAAATGCACAAACAGTAATTTCTCCGCATTGCAAGGTGCAATTCTGAAATTTTTTGCTTTTTCCTGCTCCTCTTAGCATGATAAAGAAGATTCAATGAGAGTGAGATGCCAGCTCCTTTCATTCAGTCAGTAGCTTCAAACATTCCTGGTATATGAATAACATGATGTTTTTCAATGGCAAAAATCAATGAATATTGTAAATGCACAAACAGTAATTTCTCCGCATTGCAAGGTACAATTCTGAAATTTTTTGCTTTTTCCTGCTCCTCTTAGCATGATAAAGAAGATTCAAAGAGAGTGAGATGCCAGCTCCTTTCATTCAGTCAGTAGCTTCAATCATTTCTGGTATATGAATAACATGATGTTTTTCAATGGCAAAAATCAATGAATATTGTAAATGCACAAACAGTAATTTCTCCGCATTGCAAGTTGCAATTCTGAAATTTTTTGCTTTTTCCTGCTCCTCTTAGCATGATAAAGAAGATTCAAAGAGAGTGAGATGCCAGCTCCTTTCATTCAGTCAGTAGCTTCAAACATTTCTGGTATATGAATAACATGATGTTTTTCAATGGCAAAAATCAATGAATATTGTAAATGCACAAACAGTAATTTCTCCGCATTGCAAGGTGCAATTCTGAAGTTTTTTGCTTTTTCCTGCTCCTCTTAGCATGATAAAGAAGATTCAAAGAGAGTGAGATGCCAGCTCCTTTCATTCAGTCAGTAGCTTCAATCATTTCTGGACGTTTTTCAATGGCAAAAATCAATGAATATTGTAAATGCACAAACAGTAATTTCTTCGCATTGCAAGGTGCAATTCTGAAATTTTTTGCTTTTTCCTGCTCCTCTTATCATGATAAACAAGATTCAAAGAGAGTGAGATGCCAGCTCCTTTCATTCAGTCAGTAGCTTCAATCATTTCTGGACGTTTTTCAATGGCAAAAATCAATGAATATTGTAAATGCACAAACAGTAATTTCTCCGCATTGCAAGGTGCAATTCTGAAATTTTTTGCTTTTTCCTGCTCCTCTTAGCATGATAAAGAAGATTCAATGAGAGTGAGATGCCAGCTCCTTTCATTCAGTCAGTAGCTTCAAACATTCCTGGTATATGAATAACATGATGTTTTTCAATGGCAAAAATCAATGAATATTGTAAATGCACAAACAGTAATTTCTCCGCATTGCAAGGTACAATTCTGAAATTTTTTGCTTTTTCCTGCTCCTCTTAGCATGATAAAGAAGATTCAAAGAGAGTGAGATGCCAGCTCCTTTCATTCAGTCAGTAGCTTCAAACATTCCTGGTATATGAATAACATGATGTTTTTCAATGGCAAAAATCAATGAATATTGTAAATGCACAAACATTAATTTCTCCGCATTGCAAGGTGCAATTCTGAAATTTTTTGCTTTTTCCTGCTCCTCTTAGCATGATAAAGAAGATTCAAAGAGAGTGAGATGCCAGCTCCTTTCATTCAGTCAGTAGCTTCAATCATTTCTGGACGTTTTTCAATTGCAAAAATCAACGAATATTGTAAATGCACAAACAGTAATTTCTCCGCATTGCAAGGTGCAATTCTGAAATTTTTTGCTTTTTCCTGCTCCTCTTAGCATGATAAAGAAGATTCATAGAGAGTGAGATGCCAGCTCCTTTCATTCAGTCAGTAGCTTCAATCATTTCTGGTATATGAATAACATGATGTTTTTCAATGGCAAAAATCAATGAATATTGTAAATGCACAAACAGTAATTTCTCCGCATTGCAAGGTGCAATTCTGAAATTTTTTGCTTTTTCCTGCTCCTCTTAGCATGATAAAGAAGATTCAAAGAGAGTGAGATGCCAGCTCCTTTCATTCAGTCAGTAGCTTCAATCATTTCTGGTATATGAATAACATGATGTTTTTCAATGGCAAAAATCAATGAATATTGTAAGTGCACAAACAGTAATTTCTCCGCATTGCAAGGTGCAATTCTGAAATTTTTTGCTTTTTCCTGCTCCTCTTAGCATGATAAAGAAGATTCAAAGAGAGTGAGATGCCAACTCCTTTCATTCAGTCAGTAGCTTCAAACATTTCTGGTATATGAATAACATGATGTTTTTCAATGGCAAAAATCAATGAATATTGTAAATGCACAAACAGTAATTTCTCCGCATTGCAAGGTGCAATTCTGAAATTTTTTGCTTTTTCCTGCTCCTCTTAGCATGATAAAGAAGATTCAAAGAGAGTGAGATGCCAGCTCCTTTCATTCAGTCAGTAGCTTCAATCATTTCTGGACGTTTTTCAATGGCAAAAATCAATGAATATTGTAAATGCACAAACAGTAATTTCTCCGCATTGCAAGGTGCAATTCTGAAATTTTTTGCTTTTTCCTGCTCCTCTTAGCATGATAAAGAAAATTCAGAGTGAGATGCCAGCTCCTTTCATTCAGTCAGTAGCTTCAATCATTTCTGGATGTTTTTCAATGGCAAAAATCAATGAATATTGTAAATGCACAAACAGTAATTTCTCCGCATTGCAAGGTGCAATTCTGAAATTTTTTGCTTTTTCCTGCTCCTCTTAGCATGATAAAGAAGATTCAAAGAGAGTGAGATGCCAGCTCCTTTCTTTCAGTCAGTAGCTTCAAATATTTCTGGTATATGAATAACATGATGTTTTTCAATGGCAAAAATCAATGAATATTGTAAATGCACAAACAGTAATTTCTCCGCATTGCAAGGTGCAATTCTGAAATTTTTTACTTTTTCCTGCTCCTCTTAGCATGATAAAGAAGATTCAAAGAGAGTGAGATGCCAGCTCCTTTCATTCAGTCAGTAGCTTCAATCATTTCTGGTATATGAATAACATGATGTTTTTCAATGGCAAAAATCAATGAATATTGTAAATGCACAAACAGTAATTTCTCCGCATTGCAAGTTGCAATTCTGAAATTTTTTGCTTTTTCCTGCTCCTCTTAGCATGATAAAGAAGATTCAAAGAGAGTGAGATGCCAGCTCCTTTCATTCAGTCAGTAGCTTCAAACATTTCTGGTATATGAATAACATGATGTTTTTCAATGGCAAAAATCAATGAATATTGTAAATGCACAAACAGTAATTTCTCCGCATTGCAAGGTGCAATTCTGAAGTTTTTTGCTTTTTCCTGCTCCTCTTAGCATGATAAAGAAGATTCAAAGAGAGTGAGATGCCAGCTCCTTTCATTCAGTCAGTAGCTTCAATCATTTCTGGACGTTTTTCAATGGCAAAAATCAATGAATATTGTAAATGCACAAACAGTAATTTCTTCGCATTGCAAGGTGCAATTCTGAAATTTTTTGCTTTTTCCTGCTCCTCTTATCATGATAAACAAGATTCAAAGAGAGTGAGATGCCAGCTCCTTTCATTCAGTCAGTAGCTTCAATCATTTCTGGACGTTTTTCAATGGCAAAAATCAATGAATATTGTAAATGCACAAACAGTAATTTCTCCGCATTGCAAGGTGCAATTCTGAAATTTTTTGCTTTTTCCTGCTCCTCTTAGCATGATAAAGAAGATTCAATGAGAGTGAGATGCCAGCTCCTTTCATTCAGTCAGTAGCTTCAAACATTCCTGGTATATGAATAACATGATGTTTTTCAATGGCAAAAATCAATGAATATTGTAAATGCACAAACAGTAATTTCTCCGCATTGCAAGGTACAATTCTGAAATTTTTTGCTTTTTCCTGCTCCTCTTAGCATGATAAAGAAGATTCAAAGAGAGTGAGATGCCAGCTCCTTTCATTCAGTCAGTAGCTTCAAACATTCCTGGTATATGAATAACATGATGTTTTTCAATGGCAAAAATCAATGAATATTGTAAATGCACAAACATTAATTTCTCCGCATTGCAAGGTGCAATTCTGAAATTTTTTGCTTTTTCCTGCTCCTCTTAGCATGATAAAGAAGATTCAAAGAGAGTGAGATGCCAGCTCCTTTCATTCAGTCAGTAGCTTCAATCATTTCTGGACGTTTTTCAATTGCAAAAATCAACGAATATTGTAAATGCACAAACAGTAATTTCTCCGCATTGCAAGGTGCAATTCTGAAATTTTTTGCTTTTTCCTGCTCCTCTTAGCATGATAAAGAAGATTCATAGAGAGTGAGATGCCAGCTCCTTTCATTCAGTCAGTAGCTTCAATCATTTCTGGTATATGAATAACATGATGTTTTTCAATGGCAAAAATCAATGAATATTGTAAATGCACAAACAGTAATTTCTCCGCATTGCAAGGTGCAATTCTGAAATTTTTTGCTTTTTCCTGCTCCTCTTAGCATGATAAAGAAGATTCAAAGAGAGTGAGATGCCAGCTCCTTTCATTCAGTCAGTAGCTTCAATCATTTCTGGTATATGAATAACATGATGTTTTTCAATGGCAAAAATCAATGAATATTGTAAGTGCACAAACAGTAATTTCTCCGCATTGCAAGGTGCAATTCTGAAATTTTTTGCTTTTTCCTGCTCCTCTTAGCATGATAAAGAAGATTCAAAGAGAGTGAGATGCCAGCTCCTTTCATTCAGTCAGTAGCTTCAATCATTTCTGGACGTTTTTCAATGGCAAAAATCAATGAATATTGTAAATGCACAAACAGTAATTTCTCCGCATTGCAAGGTGCAATTCTGAAATTTTTTGCTTTTTCCTGCTCCTCTTAGCATGATAAAGAAAATTCAGAGTGAGATGCCAGCTCCTTTCATTCAGTCAGTAGCTTCAATCATTTCTGGATGTTTTTCAATGGCAAAAATCAATGAATATTGTAAATGCACAAACAGTAATTTCTCCGCATTGCAAGGTGCAATTCTGAAATTTTTTGCTTTTTCCTGCTCCTCTTAGCATGATAAAGAAGATTCAAAGAGAGTGAGATGCCAGCTCCTTTCTTTCAGTCAGTAGCTTCAAATATTTCTGGTATATGAATAACATGATGTTTTTCAATGGCAAAAATCAATGAATATTGTAAATGCACAAACAGTAATTTCTCCGCATTGCAAGGTGCAATTCTGAAATTTTTTACTTTTTCCTGCTCCTCTTAGCATGATAAAGAAGATTCAAAGAGAGTGAGATGCCAGCTCCTTTCATTCAGTCAGTAGCTTCAATCATTTCTGGTATATGAATAACATGATGTTTTTCAATGGCAAAAATCAATGAATATTGTAAATGCACAAACAGTAATTTCTCCGCATTGCAAGTTGCAATTCTGAAATTTTTTGCTTTTTCCTGCTCCTCTTAGCATGATAAAGAAGATTCAAAGAGAGTGAGATGCCAGCTCCTTTCATTCAGTCAGTAGCTTCAAACATTTCTGGTATATGAATAACATGATGTTTTTCAATGGCAAAAATCAATGAATATTGTAAATGCACAAACAGTAATTTCTCCGCATTGCAAGGTGCAATTCTGAAGTTTTTTGCTTTTTCCTGCTCCTCTTAGCATGATAAAGAAGATTCAAAGAGAGTGAGATGCCAGCTCCTTTCATTCAGTCAGTAGCTTCAATCATTTCTGGACGTTTTTCAATGGCAAAAATCAATGAATATTGTAAATGCACAAACAGTAATTTCTTCGCATTGCAAGGTGCAATTCTGAAATTTTTTGCTTTTTCCTGCTCCTCTTATCATGATAAACAAGATTCAAAGAGAGTGAGATGCCAGCTCCTTTCATTCAGTCAGTAGCTTCAATCATTTCTGGACGTTTTTCAATGGCAAAAATCAATGAATATTGTAAATGCACAAACAGTAATTTCTCCGCATTGCAAGGTGCAATTCTGAAATTTTTTGCTTTTTCCTGCTCCTCTTAGCATGATAAAGAAGATTCAATGAGAGTGAGATGCCAGCTCCTTTCATTCAGTCAGTAGCTTCAAACATTCCTGGTATATGAATAACATGATGTTTTTCAATGGCAAAAATCAATGAATATTGTAAATGCACAAACAGTAATTTCTCCGCATTGCAAGGTACAATTCTGAAATTTTTTGCTTTTTCCTGCTCCTCTTAGCATGATAAAGAAGATTCAAAGAGAGTGAGATGCCAGCTCCTTTCATTCAGTCAGTAGCTTCAAACATTCCTGGTATATGAATAACATGATGTTTTTCAATGGCAAAAATCAATGAATATTGTAAATGCACAAACATTAATTTCTCCGCATTGCAAGGTGCAATTCTGAAATTTTTTGCTTTTTCCTGCTCCTCTTAGCATGATAAAGAAGATTCAAAGAGAGTGAGATGCCAGCTCCTTTCATTCAGTCAGTAGCTTCAATCATTTCTGGACGTTTTTCAATTGCAAAAATCAACGAATATTGTAAATGCACAAACAGTAATTTCTCCGCATTGCAAGGTGCAATTCTGAAATTTTTTGCTTTTTCCTGCTCCTCTTAGCATGATAAAGAAGATTCATAGAGAGTGAGATGCCAGCTCCTTTCATTCAGTCAGTAGCTTCAATCATTTCTGGTATATGAATAACATGATGTTTTTCAATGGCAAAAATCAATGAATATTGTAAATGCACAAACAGTAATTTCTCCGCATTGCAAGGTGCAATTCTGAAATTTTTTGCTTTTTCCTGCTCCTCTTAGCATGATAAAGAAGATTCAAAGAGAGTGAGATGCCAGCTCCTTTCATTCAGTCAGTAGCTTCAATCATTTCTGGTATATGAATAACATGATGTTTTTCAATGGCAAAAATCAATGAATATTGTAAGTGCACAAACAGTAATTTCTCCGCATTGCAAGGTGCAATTCTGAAATTTTTTGCTTTTTCCTGCTCCTCTTAGCATGATAAAGAAGATTCAAAGAGAGTGAGATGCCAACTCCTTTCATTCAGTCAGTAGCTTCAAACATTTCTGGTATATGAATAACATGATGTTTTTCAATGGCAAAAATCAATGAATATTGTAAATGCACAAACAGTAATTTCTCCGCATTGCAAGGTGCAATTCTGAAATTTTTTGCTTTTTCCTGCTCCTCTTAGCATGATAAAGAAGATTCAAAGAGAGTGAGATGCCAGCTCCTTTCATTCAGTCAGTAGCTTCAATCATTTCTGGACGTTTTTCAATGGCAAAAATCAATGAATATTGTAAATGCACAAACAGTAATTTCTCCGCATTGCAAGGTGCAATTCTGAAATTTTTTGCTTTTTCCTGCTCCTCTTAGCATGATAAAGAAAATTCAGAGTGAGATGCCAGCTCCTTTCATTCAGTCAGTAGCTTCAATCATTTCTGGATGTTTTTCAATGGCAAAAATCAATGAATATTGTAAATGCACAAACAGTAATTTCTCCGCATTGCAAGGTGCAATTCTGAAATTTTTTGCTTTTTCCTGCTCCTCTTAGCATGATAAAGAAGATTCAAAGAGAGTGAGATGCCAGCTCCTTTCTTTCAGTCAGTAGCTTCAAATATTTCTGGTATATGAATAACATGATGTTTTTCAATGGCAAAAATCAATGAATATTGTAAATGCACAAACAGTAATTTCTCCGCATTGCAAGGTGCAATTCTGAAATTTTTTGCTTTTTCCTGCTCCTCTTAGCATGATAAAGAAGATTCAAAGAGAGTGAGATGCCAGCTCCTTTCATTCAGTCAGTAGCTTCAGTCATTTCTGGTATATGAATAACATGATGTTTTTCAATGGCAAAAATCAATGAATTTTGTAAATGCACAAACAGTAATTTCTCCGCATTGCAAGGTGCAATTCTGAAATTTTTTGCTTTTTCCTGCTCCTCTTAGCATGATAAAGAAGATTCAAAGAGAGTGAGATGCCAGCTCCTTTCATTCAGTCAGTAGCTTCAGTCATTTCTGGTATATGAATAACATGATGTTTTTCAATGGCAAAAATCAATGAATTTTGTAAATGCACAAACAGTAATTTCTCCGCATTGCAAGGTGCAATTCTGAAATTTTTTGCTTTTTCCTGCTCCTCTTAGCATGATAAAGAAGATTCAAAGAGAGTGAGATGCCAGCTCCTTTCATTAAGTCAGTAGCTTCAATCATTTCTGGACGTTTTTCAATGGCAAAAATCAATGAATATTGTAAATGCACAAACAGTAATTTCTCCGCATTGCAAGGTGCAATTCTGAAATTTTTTGCTTTTTCCTGCTCCTCTTAGCATGATAAAGAAGTTTCAAAGAGAGTGAGATGCCAGCTCCTTTCATTCAGTCAGTAGCTTCAATCATTTCTGGACGTTTTTCAATGGCAAAAATCAATGAATATTGTAAATGCACAAACAGTAATTTCTCCGCATTGCAAGGTGCAATTCTGAAATTTTTTGCTTTTTCCTGCTCCTCTTAGCATGATAAACAAGATTCAAAGAGAGTGAGATGCCAGCTCCTTTCATTCAGTCAGTAGCTTCAATCATTTCTGGACGTTTTTCAATGGCAAAAATCAATGAATATTGTAAATGCACAAACAGTAATTTCTCCGCATTGCAAGGTGCAATTCTGAAATTTTTTGCTTTTTCCTGCTCCTCTTAGCATGATAAAGAAGATTCAAAGAGAGTGAGATGCCAGCTCCTTTCATTCAGTCAGTAGCTTCAAACATTTCTGGTATATGAATAACATGATGCTTTTCAATGGCAAAAATCAATGAATATTGTAAATGCACAAACAGTAATTTCTCCGCATTGCAAGGTGCAATTCTGAAATTTTTTGCTTTTTCCTGCTCCTCTTAGCATGATAAAGAAGATTCAAAGAGAGTGAGATGCCAGCTCCTTTCATTCAGTCAGTAGCTTCAATCATTTCTGGTATATGAATAACATGATGTTTTTCAATGGCAAAAATCAATGAATATTGTAAATGCACAAACAGTAATTTATCCGCATTGCAAGGTGCAATTCTGAAATTTTTTGCTTTTTCCTGCTCCTCTTAGCATGATAAAGAAGATTGAAAGATAGTGAGATGCCAGCTCCTTTCATTCAGTCAGTAGCTTCAAACATTTCTGGTATATGAATAACATGATGTTTTTCAATGGCAAAAATCAATGAATATTGTAAATGCACAAACAGTAATTTCTCCGCATTGCAAGGTGCAATTCTGAAATTTTTTGCTTTTTCCTGCTCCTCTTAGCATGATAAAGAAGATTCAAAGAGAGTGAGATGCCAGCTCCTTTCATTCAGTCAGTAGCTTCAATCATTTCTGGTATATGAATAACATGATGTTTTTCAATGGCAAAAATCAATGAATATTGTAAATGCACAAACAGTAATTTATCCGCATTGCAAGGTGCAATTCTGAAATTTTTTGCTTTTTCCTGCTCCTCTTAGCATGATAAAGAAGATTGAAAGATAGTGAGATGCCAGCTCCTTTCATTCAGTCAGTAGCTTCAAACATTTCTGGTATATGAATAACATGATGTTTTTCAATGGCAAAAATCAATGAATATTGTAAATGCACAAACAGTAATTTCTCCGCATTGCAAGGTGCAATTCTGAAATTTTTTGCTTTTTCCTGCTCCTCTTAGCATGATAAAGAAGATTCAAAGAGAGTGAGATGCCAGCTCCTTTCATTCAGTCAGTAGCTTCAATCATTTCTGGACGTTTTTCAATGGCAAAAATCAATGAATATTGTAAATGCACAAACAGTAATTTCTCCGCATTGCAAGGTGCAATTCTGAAATTTTTTGCTTTTTCCTGCTCCTCTTAGCATTATGAAGAAGATTCAAAGAGAGTGAGATGCCAGCTCCTTTCATTCAGTCAGTAGCTTCAAACATTTCTGGTATATGAATAACATGATGTTTTTCAATGGCAAAAATCAATGAATATTGTAAATGCACAAACAGTAATTTCTCCGCATTGCAAGGTGCAATTCTGAAATTTATTGCTTTTTCCTGCTCCTCTTAGCATGATAAACAAGATTCAAAGAGAGTGAGATGCCAGCTCCTTTCATTCAGTCAGTAGCTTCAATCATTTCTGGACGTTTTTCAATGGCAAAAATCAATGAATATTGTAAATGCACAAACAGTAATTTCTCCGCATTGCAAGGTGCAATTCTGAAATTTTTTGCTTTTTCCTGCTCCTCTTAGCATGATAAAGAAGATTCAAAGAGAGTGAGATGCCAGCTCCTTTCATTCAGTCAGTAGCTTCAAACATTTCTGGTATATGAATAACATGATGTTTTTCAATGGCAAAAATCAATGAATATTGTAAATGCACAAACAGTAATTTCTCCGCATTGCAAGGTGCAATTCTGAAATTTTTTGCTTTTTCCTGCTCCTCTTAGCATGATAAAGAAGATTCAAAGAGAGTGAGATGCCAGCTCCTTTCATTCAGTCAGTAGCTTCAATCATTTCTGGACGTTTTTCAATTGCAAAAATCAATGAATATTGTAAATGCACAAACAGTAATTTCTCCGCATTGCAAGGTGCAATTCTGAAATTTTTTGCTTTTTCCTGCTCCTCTTAGCATGATAAAGAAGATTGAAAGAGAGTGAGATGCCAGCTCCTTTCATTCAGTCAGTAGCTTCAAACATTTCTGGTATATGAATAACATGATGTTTTTCAAAGGCAAAAATCAATGAATATTGTAAATGCACAAACAGTAATTTCTCCGCATTGCAAGGTGCAATTCTGAAATTTTTTGCTTTTTCCTGCTCCTCTTAGCATGATAAAGAAGATTCAAAGAGAGTGAGATGCCAGCTCCTTTCATTCAGTCAGTAGCTTCAATCATTTCTGGACGTTTTTCAATTGCAAAAATCAATGAATATTGTAAATGCACAAACAGTAATTTCTCCGCATTGCAAGGTGCAATTCTGAAATTTTTTGCTTTTTCCTGCTCCTCTTAGCATGATAAAGAAGATTGAAAGAGAGTGAGATGCCAGCTCCTTTCATTCAGTCAGTAGCTTCAAACATTTCTGGTATATGAATAACATGATGTTTTTCAATGGCAAAAATCAATGAATATTGTAAATGCACAAACAGTAATTTCTCCGCATTGCAAGGTGCAATTCTGAAATTTTTTGCTTTTTCCTGCTCCTCTTAGCATGATAAAGAAGATTCAAAGAGAGTGAGATGCCAGCTCCTTTCATTCAGTCAGTAGCTTCAATCATTTCTGGACGTTTTTCAATGGCAAAAATCAATGAATATTGTAAATGCACAAACAGTAATTTCTCCGCATTGCAAGGTGCAATTCTGAAATTTTTTGCTTTTTCCTGCTCCTCTTAGCATGATAAAGAAGATTCAAAGAGAGTGAGATGCCAGCTCCTTTCATTCAGTCAGTAGCTTCAGTCATTTCTGGTATATGAATAACATGATGTTTTTCAATGGCAAAAATCAATGAATTTTGTAAATGCACAAACAGTAATTTCTCCGCATTGCAAGGTGCAATTCTGAAATTTTTTGCTTTTTCCTGCTCCTCTTAGCATGATAAAGAAGATTCAAAGAGAGTGAGATGCCAGCTCCTTTCATTCAGTCAGTAGCTTCAATAATTTCTGGACGTTTTTCAATGGCAAAAATCAATGAATATTGTAAATGCACAAACAGTAATTTCTCCGCATTGCAAGGTGCAATTCTGAAATTTTTTGCTTTTTCCTGCTCCTCTTAGCATTATGAAGAAGATTCAAAGAGAGTGAGATGCCAGCTCCTTTCATTCAGTCAGTAGCTTCAAACATTTCTGGTATATGAATAACATGATGTTTTTCAATGGCAAAAATCAATGAATATTGTAAATGCACAAACAGTAATTTCTCCGCATTGCAAGGTGCAATTCTGAAATTTTTTGCTTTTTCCTGCTCCTCTTAGCATGATAAAGAAGATTGAAAGAGAGTGAGATGCCAGCTCCTTTCATTCAGTCAGTAGCTTCAAACATTTCTGGTATATGAATAACATGATGTTTTTCAATGGCAAAAATCAATGAATATTGTAAATGCACAAACAGTAATTTCTCCGCATTGCAAGGTGCAATTCTGAAATTTTTTGCTTTTTCCTGCTCCTCTTAGCATGATAAAGAAGATTCAAAGAGAGTGAGATGCCAGCTCCTTTCATTCAGTCAGTAGCTTCAGTCATTTCTGGTATATGAATAACGATGTTTTTCAATGGCAAAAATCAATGAATTTTGTAAATGCACAAACAGTAATTTCTCCGCATTGCAAGGTGCAATTCTGAAATTTTTTGCTTTTTCCTGCTCCTCTTAGCATGATAAAGAAGATTCAAAGAGAGTGAGATGCCAGCTCCTTTCATTCAGTCAGTAGCTTCAGTCATTTCTGGTATATGAATAACATGATGTTTTTCAATGGCAAAAATCAATGAATTTTGTAAATGCACAAACAGTAATTTCTCCGCATTGCAAGGTGCAATTCTGAAATTTTTTGCTTTTTCCTGCTCCTCTTAGCATGATAAAGAAGATTCAAAGAGAGTGAGATGCCAGCTCCTTTCATTCAGTCAGTAGCTTCAATCATTTCTGGACGTTTTTCAATGGCAAAAATCAATGAATATTGTAAATGCACAAACAGTAATTTCTCCGCATTGCAAGGTGCAATTCTGAAATTTTTTGCTTTTTCCTGCTCCTCTTAGCATGATAAAGAAGATTCAAAGAGAGTGAGATGCCAGCTCCTTTCATTCAGTCAGTAGCTTCAATCATTTCTGGACGTTTTTCAATGGCAAAAATCAATGAATATTGTAAATGCACAAACAGTAATTTCTCCGCATTGCAATGTGCAATTCTGAAATTTTTTGCTTTTTCCTGCTCCTCTTAGCATGATAAAGAAAATTCAGAGTGAGATGCCAGCTCCTTTCATTCAGTCAGTAGCTTCAATCATTTCTGGATGTTTTTCAATGGCAAAAATCAATGAATATTGTAAATGCACAAACAGTAATTTCTCCGCATTGCAAGGTGCAATTCTGAAATTTTTTGCTTTTTCCTGCTCCTCTTAGCATGATAAAGAAGATTCAAAGAGAGTGAGATGCCAGCTCCTTTCTTTCAGTCAGTAGCTTCAAACATTTCTGGTATATGAATAACATGATGTTTTTCAATGGCAAAAATCAATGAATATTGTAAATGCACAAACAGTAATTTCTCCGCATTGCAAGGTGCAATTCTGAAATTTTTTGCTTTTTCCTGCTCCTCTTAGCATGATAAAGAAGATTCAAAGAGAGTGAGATGCCAGCTCCTTTCATTCAGTCAGTAGCTTCAGTCATTTCTGGTATATGAATAACATGATGTTTTTCAATGGCAAAAATCAATGAATTTTGTAAATGCACAAACAGTAATTTCTCCGCATTGCAAGGTGCAATTCTGAAATTTTTTGCTTTTTCCTGCTCCTCTTAGCATGATAAAGAAGATTCAAAGAGAGTGAGATGCCAGCTCCTTTCATTCAGTCAGTAGCTTCAGTCATTTCTGGTATATGAATAACATGATGTTTTTCAATGGCAAAAATCAATGAATTTTGTAAATGCACAAACAGTAATTTCTCCGCATTGCAAGGTGCAATTCTGAAATTTTTTGCTTTTTCCTGCTCCTCTTAGCATGATAAAGAAGATTCAAAGAGAGTGAGATGCCAGCTCCTTTCATTAAGTCAGTAGCTTCAATCATTTCTGGACGTTTTTCAATGGCAAAAATCAATGAATATTGTAAATGCACAAACAGTAATTTCTCCGCATTGCAAGGTGCAATTCTGAAATTTTTTGCTTTTTCCTGCTCCTCTTAGCATGATAAAGAAGTTTCAAAGAGAGTGAGATGCCAGCTCCTTTCATTCAGTCAGTAGCTTCAATCATTTCTGGACGTTTTTCAATGGCAAAAATCAATGAATATTGTAAATGCACAAACAGTAATTTCTCCGCATTGCAAGGTGCAATTCTGAAATTTTTTGCTTTTTCCTGCTCCTCTTAGCATGATAAACAAGATTCAAAGAGAGTGAGATGCCAGCTCCTTTCATTCAGTCAGTAGCTTCAATCATTTCTGGACGTTTTTCAATGGCAAAAATCAATGAATATTGTAAATGCACAAACAGTAATTTCTCCGCATTGCAAGGTGCAATTCTGAAATTTTTTGCTTTTTCCTGCTCCTCTTAGCATGATAAAGAAGATTCAAAGAGAGTGAGATGCCAGCTCCTTTCATTCAGTCAGTAGCTTCAAACATTTCTGGTATATGAATAACATGATGTTTTTCAATGGCAAAAATCAATGAATATTGTAAATGCACAAACAGTAATTTCTCCGCATTGCAAGGTGCAATTCTGAAATTTTTTGCTTTTTCCTGCTCCTCTTAGCATGATAAAGAAGATTCAAAGAGAGTGAGATGCCAGCTCCTTTCATTCAGTCAGTAGCTCCAATCATTTCTGGTATATGAATAACATGATGTTTTTCAATGGCAAAAATCAATGAATATTGTAAATGCACAAACAGTAATTTATCCGCATTGCAAGGTGCAATTCTGAAATTTTTTGTTTTTTCCTGCTCCTCTTAGCATGATAAAGAAGATTGAAAGATAGTGAGATGCCAGCTCCTTTCATTCAGTCAGTAGCTTCAAACATTTCTGGTATATGAATAACATGATGTTTTTCAATGGCAAAAATCAATGAATATTGTAAATGCACAAACAGTAATTTCTCCGCATTGCAAGGTGCAATTCTGAAATTTTTTGCTTTTTCCTGCTCCTCTTAGCATGATAAAGAAGATTCAAAGAGAGTGAGATGCCAGCTCCTTTCATTCAGTCAGTAGCTTCAATCATTTCTGGTATATGAATAACATGATGTTTTTCAATGGCAAAAATCAATGAATATTGTAAATGCACAAACAGTAATTTATCCGCATTGCAAGGTGCAATTCTGAAATTTTTTGCTTTTTCCTGCTCCTCTTAGCATGATAAAGAAGATTGAAAGATAGTGAGATGCCAGCTCCTTTCATTCAGTCAGTAGCTTCAAACATTTCTGGTATATGAATAACATGATGTTTTTCAATGGCAAAAATCAATGAATATTGTAAATGCACAAACAGTAATTTCTCCGCATTGCAAGGTGCAATTCTGAAATTTTTTGCTTTTTCCTGCTCCTCTTAGCATGATAAAGAAGATTCAAAGAGAGTGAGATGCCAGCTCCTTTCATTCAGTCAGTAGCTTCAATCATTTCTGGACGTTTTTCAATGGCAAAAATCAATGAATATTGTAAATGCACAAACAGTAATTTCTCCGCATTGCAAGGTGCAATTCTGAAATTTTTTGCTTTTTCCTGCTCCTCTTAGCATTATGAAGAAGATTCAAAGAGAGTGAGATGCCAGCTCCTTTCATTCAGTCAGTAGCTTCAAACATTTCTGGTATATGAATAACATGATGTTTTTCAATGGCAAAAATCAATGAATATTGTAAATGCACAAACAGTAATTTCTCCGCATTGCAAGGTGCAATTCTGAAATTTATTGCTTTTTCCTGCTCCTCTTAGCATGATAAACAAGATTCAAAGAGAGTGAGATGCCAGCTCCTTTCATTCAGTCAGTAGCTTCAATCATTTCTGGACGTTTTTCAATGGCAAAAATCAATGAATATTGTAAATGCACAAACAGTAATTTCTCCGCATTGCAAGGTGCAATTCTGAAATTTTTTGCTTTTTCCTGCTCCTCTTAGCATGATAAAGAAGATTCAAAGAGAGTGAGATGCCAGCTCCTTTCATTCAGTCAGTAGCTTCAAACATTTCTGGTATATGAATAACATGATGTTTTTCAATGGCAAAAATCAATGAATATTGTAAATGCACAAACAGTAATTTCTCCGCATTGCAAGGTGCAATTCTGAAATTTTTTGCTTTTTCCTGCTCCTCTTAGCATGATAAAGAAGATTCAAAGAGAGTGAGATGCCAGCTCCTTTCATTCAGTCAGTAGCTTCAATCATTTCTGGACGTTTTTCAATTGCAAAAATCAATGAATATTGTAAATGCACAAACAGTAATTTCTCCGCATTGCAAGGTGCAATTCTGAAATTTTTTGCTTTTTCCTGCTCCTCTTAGCATGATAAAGAAGATTGAAAGAGAGTGAGATGCCAGCTCCTTTCATTCAGTCAGTAGCTTCAAACATTTCTGGTATATGAATAACATGATGTTTTTCAATGGCAAAAATCAATGAATATTGTAAATGCACAAACAGTAATTTCTCCGCATTGCAAGGTGCAATTCTGAAATTTTTTGCTTTTTCCTGCTCCTCTTAGCATGATAAAGAAGATTCAAAGAGAGTGAGATGCCAGCTCCTTTCATTCAGTCAGTAGCTTCAATCATTTCTGGACGTTTTTCAATTGCAAAAATCAATGAATATTGTAAATGCACAAACAGTAATTTCTCCGCATTGCAAGGTGCAATTCTGAAATTTTTTGCTTTTTCCTGCTCCTCTTAGCATGATAAAGAAGATTGAAAGAGAGTGAGATGCCAGCTCCTTTCATTCAGTCAGTAGCTTCAAACATTTCTGGTATATGAATAACATGATGTTTTTCAATGGCAAAAATCAATGAATATTGTAAATGCACAAACAGTAATTTCTCCGCATTGCAAGGTGCAATTCTGAAATTTTTTGCTTTTTCCTGCTCCTCTTAGCATGATAAAGAAGATTCAAAGAGAGTGAGATGCCAGCTCCTTTCATTCAGTCAGTAGCTTCAATCATTTCTGGACGTTTTTCAATGGCAAAAATCAATGAATATTGTAAATGCACAAACAGTAATTTCTCCGCATTGCAAGGTGCAATTCTGAAATTTTTTGCTTTTTCCTGCTCCTCTTAGCATGATAAAGAAGATTCAAAGAGAGTGAGATGCCAGCTCCTTTCATTCAGTCAGTAGCTTCAGTCATTTCTGGTATATGAATAACATGATGTTTTTCAATGGCAAAAATCAATGAATTTTGTAAATGCACAAACAGTAATTTCTCCGCATTGCAAGGTGCAATTCTGAAATTTTTTGCTTTTTCCTGCTCCTCTTAGCATGATAAAGAAGATTCAAAGAGAGTGAGATGCCAGCTCCTTTCATTCAGTCAGTAGCTTCAATAATTTCTGGACGTTTTTCAATGGCAAAAATCAATGAATATTGTAAATGCACAAACAGTAATTTCTCCGCATTGCAAGGTGCAATTCTGAAATTTTTTGCTTTTTCCTGCTCCTCTTAGCATTATGAAGAAGATTCAAAGAGAGTGAGATGCCAGCTCCTTTCATTCAGTCAGTAGCTTCAAACATTTCTGGTATATGAATAACATGATGTTTTTCAATGGCAAAAATCAATGAATATTGTAAATGCACAAACAGTAATTTCTCCGCATTGCAAGGTGCAATTCTGAAATTTTTTGCTTTTTCCTGCTCCTCTTAGCATGATAAAGAAGATTGAAAGAGAGTGAGATGCCAGCTCCTTTCATTCAGTCAGTAGCTTCAAACATTTCTGGTATATGAATAACATGATGTTTTTCAATGGCAAAAATCAATGAATATTGTAAATGCACAAACAGTAATTTCTCCGCATTGCAAGGTGCAATTCTGAAATTTTTTGCTTTTTCCTGCTCCTCTTAGCATGATAAAGAAGATTCAAAGAGAGTGAGATGCCAGCTCCTTTCATTCAGTCAGTAGCTTCAGTCATTTCTGGTATATGAATAACGATGTTTTTCAATGGCAAAAATCAATGAATTTTGTAAATGCACAAACAGTAATTTCTCCGCATTGCAAGGTGCAATTCTGAAATTTTTTGCTTTTTCCTGCTCCTCTTAGCATGATAAAGAAGATTCAAAGAGAGTGAGATGCCAGCTCCTTTCATTCAGTCAGTAGCTTCAGTCATTTCTGGTA
The DNA here is from genome assembly GCF_046119375.1 of Phyllobates terribilis. Lineage (NCBI taxonomy): Eukaryota > Metazoa > Chordata > Amphibia > Anura > Dendrobatidae > Phyllobates > Phyllobates terribilis. Next base: position 968,251 of record NW_027363348.1, read on the forward strand.
TATGAATAACATGATGTTTTTCAATGGCAAAAATCAATGAATTTTGTAAATGCACAAACAGTAATTTCTCCGCATTGCAAGGTGCAATTCTGAAATTTTTTGCTTTTTCCTGCTCCTCTTAGCATGATAAAGAAGATTCAAAGAGAGTGAGATGCCAGCTCCTTTCATTCAGTCAGTAGCTTCAATCATTTCTGGACGTTTTTCAATGGCAAAAATCAATGAATATTGTAAATGCACAAACAGTAATTTCTCCGCATTGCAAGGTGCAATTCTGAAATTTTTTGCTTTTTCCTGCTCCTCTTAGCATGATAAAGAAGTTTCAAAGAGAGTGAGATGCCAGCTCCTTTCATTCACTCAGTAGCTTCAATCATTTCTGGACGTTTTTCAATGGCAAAAATCAATGAATATTGTAAATGCACAAACAGTAATTTCTCCGCATTGCAAGGTGCAATTCTGAAATTTTTTGCTTTTTCCTGCTCCTCTTAGCATGATAAACAAGATTCAAAGAGAGTGAGATGCCAGCTCCTTTCATTCAGTCAGTAGCTTCAATCATTTCTGGACGTTTTTCAATGGCAAAAATCAATGAATATTGTAAATGCACAAACAGTAATTTCTCCGCATTGCAAGGTGCAATTCTGAAATTTTTTGCTTTTTCCTGCTCCTCTTAGCATGATAAAGAAGATTCAAAGAGAGTGAGATGCCAGCTCCTTTCATTCAGTCAGTAGCTTCAAACATTTCTGGTATATGAATAACATGATGTTTTTCAATGGCAAAAATCAATGAATATTGTAAATGCACAAACAGTAATTTCTCCGCATTGCAAGGTGCAATTCTGAATTTTTTTGCTTTTTCCTGCTCCTCTTAGCATGATAAAGAAGATTCAAAGAGAGTGAGATGCCAGCTCCTTTCATTCAGTCAGTAGCTTCAAACATTTCTGGTATATGAATAATATGATGTTTTTCAATGGCAAAAATCAATGAATATTGTAAATGCACAAACAGTAATTTCTCCGCATTGCAAGGTGCAATTCTGAAATTTTTTGCTTTTTCCTGCTCCTCTTAGCATGATAAAGAAGATTCAAAGAGAGTGAGATGCCAGCTCCTTTCATTCAGTCAGTAGCTTCAATCATTTCTGGACGTTTTTCAATGGCAAAAATCAATGAATATTGTAAATGCACAAACAGTAATTTCTCCGCATTGCAAGGTGCAATTCTGAAATTTTTTGCTTTTTCCTGCTCCTCTTAGCATGATAAAGAAGATTCAAAGAGAGTGAGATGCCAGCTCCTTTCATTCAGTCAGTAGCTTCAAACATTTCTGGTATTTGAATAACATGATGTTTTTCAATGGCAAAAATCAATGAATATTGTAAATGCACAAACAGTAATTTCTCCGCATTGCAAGGTGCAATTCTGAAATTTTTTGCTTTTTCCTGCTCCTCTTAGCATGATAAAGAAGATTCAAAGAGAGTGAGATGCCAGCTCCTTTCATTCAGTCAGTAGCTTCAAACATTTCTGGTATATGAATAACATGATGTTTTTCAATGGCAAAAATCAATGAATATTGTAAATGCACAAACAGTAATTTCTCCGCATTGCAAGGTGCAATTCTGAAATTTTTTGCTTTTTCCTGCTCCTCTTAGCATGATAAAGAAGATTCAAAGAGAGTGAGATACCAGCTCCTTTCATTCAGTCAGTAGCTTCAATCATTTCTGGACGTTTTTCAATGGCAAAAATCAATGAATATTGTAAATGCACAAACAGTAATTTCTCCGCATTGCAAGGTGCAATTCTGAAATTTTTTGCTTTTTCCTGCTCCTCTTAGCATGATAAAGAAGATTCAAAGAGAGTGAGATGCCAGCTCCTTTCATTCAGTCAGTAGCTTCAATCATTTCTGGACGTTTTTCAATGGCAAAAATCAATGAATATTGTAAATGCACAAACAGTAATTTCTCCGCATTGCAAGGTGCAATTCTGAAATTTTTTGCTTTTTCCTGCTCCTCTTAGCATGATAAAGAAGATTCAAAGAGAGTGAGATGCCAGCTCCTTTCATTCAGTCAGTAGCTTCAAACATTTCTGGTATATGAATAACATGATGTTTTTCAATGACAAAAATCAATGAATATTGTAAATGCACAAACAGTAATTTCTCCGCATTGCAAGGTGCAATTCTGAAATTTTTTGCTTTTTCCTGCTCCTCTTAGCATGATAAAGAAGATTCAAAGAGAGTGAGATGCCAGCTCCTTTCATTCAGTCAGTAGCTTCAATCATTTCTGGACGTTTTTGAATGGTAAAAATCAATGAATATTGTAAATGCACAAACAGTAATTTCTCCGCATTGCAAGGTGCAATTCTGAAATTTTTTGCTTTTTCCTGCTCCTCTTAGCATGATAAAGAGGATTCAAAGAGAGTGAGATGCCAGCTCCTTTCATTCAGTCAGTAGCTTCAAACATTTCTGGTATATGAATAACATGATGTTTTTCAATGGCAAAAATCAATGAATATTGTAAATGCACAAACAGTAATTTCTCCGCATTGCAAGGTGCAATTCTGAAATTTTTTGCTTTTTCCTGCTCCTCTTAGCATGATAAAGAAGATTCAAAGAGAGTGAGATGCCAGCTCCTTTCATTCAGTCAGTATCTTCAATCATTTCTGGACGTTTTTCAATGGCAAAAATCAATGAATATTGTAAATGCACAAACAGTAATTTCTCCGCATTGCAAGGTGCAATTCTGAAATTTTTTGCTTTTTCCTGCTCCTCTTAGCATGATAAAGAAGATTCAAAGAGAGTGAGATGCCAGCTCCTTTCATTCAGTCAGTAGCTTCAAACATTTCTGGTATATGAATAACATGATGTTTTTCAATGACAAAAATCAATGAATATTGTAAATGCACAAACAGTAATTTCTCCGCATTGCAAGGTGCAATTCTGAAATTTTTTGCTTTTTCCTGCTCCTCTTAGCATGATAAAGAAGATTCAAAGAGAGTGAGATGCCAGCTCCTTTCATTCAGTCAGTAGCTTCAATCATTTCTGGACGTTTTTGAATGGCAAAAATCAATGAATATTGTAAATGCACAAACAGTAATTTCTCCGCATTGCAAGGTGCAATTCTGAAATTTTTTGCTTTTTCCTGCTCCTCTTAGCATGATAAAGAGGATTCAAAGAGAGTGAGATGCCAGCTCCTTTCATTCAGTCAGTAGCTTCAAACATTTCTGGTATATGAATAACATGATGTTTTTCAATGGCAAAAATCAATGAATATTGTAAATGCACAAACAGTAATTTCTCCGCATTGCAAGGTGCAATTCTGAAATTTTTTGCTTTTTCCTGCTCCTCTTAGCATGATAAAGAAGATTCAAAGAGAGTGAGATGCCAGCTCCTTTCATTCAGTCAGTAGCTTCAAACATTTCTGGTATATGAATAACATGATGTTTTTCAATGGCAAAAATCAATGAATATTGTAAATGCACAAACAGTAATTTCTCCGCATTGCAAGGTGCAATTCTGAAATTTTTTGCTTTTTCCTGCTCCTCTTAGCATGATAAAGAAGATTCAAAGAGAGTGAGATGCCAGCTCCTTTCATTCAGTCAGTAGCTTCAATCATTTCTGGACGTTTTTCAATGGCAAAAATCAATGAATATTGTAAATGCACAAACAGTAATTTCTCCGCATTGCAAGGTGCAATTCTGAAATTTTTTGCTTTTTCCTGCTCCTCTTAGCATGATAAAGAAGATTCAAAGAGAGTCAGATGCCAGCTCCTTTCATTCAGTCAGTAGCTTCAAACATTTCTGGTATATGAATAACATGATGTTTTTCAATGGCAAAAATCAATGAATATTGTAAATGCACAAACAGTAATTTCTCCGCATTGCAAGGTGCAATTCTGAAATTTTTTGCTTTTTCCTGCTCCTCTTAGCATGATAAAGAAGATTCAAAGAGAGTGAGATGCCAGCTCCTTTCATTCAGTCAGTATCTTCAATCATTTCTGGACGTTTTTCAATGGCAAAAATCAATGAATATTGTAAATGCACAAACAGTAATTTCTCCGCATTGCAAGGTGCAATTCTGAAATTTTTTGCTTTTTCCTGCTCCTCTTAGCATGATAAAGAAGATTCAAAGAGAGTGAGATGCCAGCTCCTTTCATTCAGTCAGTAGCTTCAAACATTTCTGGTATATGAATAACATGATGTTTTTCAATGACAAAAATCAATGAATATTGTAAATGCACAAACAGTAATTTCTCCGCATTGCAAGGTGCAATTCTGAAATTTTTTGCTTTTTCCTGCTCCTCTTAGCATGATAAAGAAGATTCAAAGAGAGTGAGATGCCAGCTCCTTTCATTCAGTCAGTAGCTTCAATCATTTCTGGACGTTTTTGAATGGCAAAAATCAATGAATATTGTAAATGCACAAACAGTAATTTCTCCGCATTGCAAGGTGCAATTCTGAAATTTTTTGCTTTTTCCTGCTCCTCTTAGCATGATAAAGAGGATTCAAAGAGAGTGAGATGCCAGCTCCTTTCATTCAGTCAGTAGCTTCAAACATTTCTGGTATATGAATAACATGATGTTTTTCAATGGCAAAAATCAATGAATATTGTAAATGCACAAACAGTAATTTCTCCGCATTGCAAGGTGCAATTCTGAAATTTTTTGCTTTTTCCTGCTCCTCTTAGCATGATAAAGAAGATTCAAAGAGAGTGAGATGCCAGCTCCTTTCATTCAGTCAGTAGCTTCAAACATTTCTGGTATATGAATAACATGATGTTTTTCAATGGCAAAAATCAATGAATATTGTAAATGCACAAACAGTAATTTCTCCGCATTGCAAGGTGCAATTCTGAAATTTTTTGCTTTTTCCTGCTCCTCTTAGCATGATAAAGAAGATTCAAAGAGAGTGAGATGCCAGCTCCTTTCATTCAGTCAGTAGCTTCAATCATTTCTGGACGTTTTTCAATGGCAAAAATCAATGAATATTGTAAATGCACAAACAGTAATTTCTCCGCATTGCAAGGTGCAATTCTGAAATTTTTTGCTTTTTCCTGCTCCTCTTAGCATGATAAAGAAGATTCAAAGAGAGTGAGATGCCAGCTCCTTTCATTCAGTCAGTAGCTTCAAACATTTCTGGTATATGAATAACATGATGTTTTTCAATGGCAAAAATCAATGAATATTGTAAATGCACAAACAGTAATTTCTCCGCATTGCAAGGTGCAATTCTGAAATTTTTTGCTTTTTCCTGCTCCTCTTAGCATGATAAAGAAGATTCAAAGAGAGTGAGATGCCAGCTCCTTTCATTCAGTCAGTAGCTTCAAACATTTCTGGTATATGAATAACATGATGTTTTTCAATGGCAAAACTCAATGAATATTGTAAATGCACAAACAGTAATTTCTCCGCATTGCAAGGTGCAATTCTGAAATTTTTTTACTTTTTCCTGCTCCTCTTAGCATGATAAAGAAGATTCAAAGAGAGTGAGATGCCAGCTCCTTTCATTCAGTCAGTAGCTTCAATCATTTCTGGTATATGAATAACATGATGTTTTTCAATGGCAAAAATCAATGAATATTGTAAATGCACAAACAGTAATTTCTCTGCATTGCAAGGTGCAATTCTGAAATTTTTTGCTTTTTCCTGCTCCTCTTAGCATGATAAAGAAGATTCAAAGTGAGTGAAATGCCAGCTCCTTTCATTCAGTCAGTAGCATCAATCATTTCTGGACGTTTTTCAATGGCAAAAATCAATGAATATTGTAAATGCACAAACAGTAATTTCTCCGCATTGCAAGGTGCAATTCTGAAATTTTTTGCTTTTTCCTGCTCCTCTTAGCATGATAAAGAAGATTCAAAGAGAGTGAGATGCCAGCTCCTTTCATTCAGTCAGTAGCTTCAATCATTTCTGGACGTTTTCCAATGGCAAAAATCATTGAATATTGTAAATGCACAAACAGTAATTTCTCCGCATTGCAAGGTGCAATTCTGAAATTTTTTACTTTTTCCTGCTCCTCTTAGCATGATAAAGAAGATTCAAAGTGAGATGCCAGCTCCTTTCATTCAGTCAGTAGCTTCAATCATTTCTGGTATATGAATAACATGATGTTTTTCAATGGCAAAAATCAATGAATATTGTAAATGCACAAACAGTAATTTCTCCGCATTGCAAGGTGCAATTCTGAAATTTTTTGCTTTTTCCTGCTCCTCTTAGCATGATAAAGAAGATTCAAAGAGAGTGAGATGCCAGCTCCTTTCATTCAGTCAGTAGCTTCAATCATTTCTGGACGTTTTTCAATGGCAAAAATCAATGAATATTGTAAATGCACAAACCGTAATTTCTCCGCATTGCAAGGTGCAATTCTGAAATTTTTTGCTTTTTCCTGCTCCTCTTAGCATGATAAAGAAGATTCAAAGAGAGTGAGATGCCAGCTCCTTTCATTCAGTCAGTAGCTTCAAACATTTCTGGTATATGAATAACATGATGTTTTTCAATGACAAAAATCAATGAATATTGTAAATGCACAAACAGTAATTTCTCCGCATTGCAAGGTGCAATTCTGAAATTTTTTGCTTTTTCCTGCTCCTCTTAGCATGATAAAGAAGATTCAAAGAGAGTGAGATGCCAGCTCCTTTCATTCAGTCAGTAGCTTCAATCATTTCTGGACGTTTTTCAATGGCAAAAATCAATGAATATTGTAAATGCACAAACAGTAATTTCTCCGCATTGCAAGGTGCAATTCTGAAATTTTTTGCTTTTTCCTGCTCCTCTTAGCATGATAAAGAAGATTCAAAGAGAGTGAGATGCCAGCTCCTTTCATTCAGTCAGTAGCTTCAATCATTTCTGGACGTTTTTCAATGGCAAAAATCAATGAATATTGTAAATGCACAAACAGTAATTTCTCCGCATTGCAAGGTGCAATTCTGAAATTTTTTGCTTTTTCCTGCTCCTCTTAGCATGATAAAGAAGATTCAAAGAGAGTGAGATGCCAGCTCCTTTCATTCAGTCAGTAGCTTCAAACATTTCTGGTATATGAATAACATGATGTTTTTCAATGACAAAAATCAATGAATATTGTAAATGCACAAACAGTAATTTCTCCGCATTGCAAGGTGCAATTCTGAAATTTTTTGCTTTTTCCTGCTCCTCTTAGCATGATAAAGAAGATTCAAAGAGAGTGAGATGCCAGCTCCTTTCATTCAGTCAGTAGCTTCAATCATTTCTGGACGTTTTTCAATGGTAAAAATCAATGAATATTGTAAATGCACAAACAGTAATTTCTCCGCATTGCAAGGTGCAATTCTGAAATTTTTTGCTTTTTCCTGCTCCTCTTAGCATGATAAAGAGGATTCAAAGAGAGTGAGATGCCAGCTCCTTTCATTCAGTCAGTAGCTTCAAACATTTCTGGTATATGAATAACATGATGTTTTTCAATGGCAAAAATCAATGAATATTGTAAATGCACAAACAGTAATTTCTCCGCATTGCAAGGTGAAATTCTGAAATTTTTTGCTTTTTCCTGCTCCTCTTAGCATGATAAAGAAGATTCAAAGAGAGTGAGATGCCAGCTCCTTTCATTCAGTCAGTAGCTTCAAACATTTCTGGTATATGAATAATATGATGTTTTTCAATGGCAAAAATCAATGAATATTGTAAATGCACAAACAGTAATTTCTCCGCATTGCAAGGTGCAATTCTGAAATTTTTTGCTTTTTCCTGCTCCTCTTAGCATGATAAAGAAGATTCAAAGAGAGTGAGATGCCAGCTCCTTTCATTCAGTCAGTAGCTTCAATCATTTCTGGACGTTTTTCAATGGCAAAAATCAATGAATATTGTAAATGCACAAACAGTAATTTCTCCGCATTGCAAGGTGCAATTCTGAAATTTTTTGCTTTTTCCTGCTCCTCTTAGCATGATAAAGAAGATTCAAAGAGAGTGAGATGCCAGCTCCTTTCATTCAGTCAGTAGCTTCAAACATTTCTGGTATTTGAATAACATGATGTTTTTCAATGGCAAAAATCAATGAATATTGTAAATGCACAAACAGTAATTTCTCCGCATTGCAAGGTGCAATTCTGAAATTTTTTGCTTTTTCCTGCTCCTCTTAGCATGATAAAGAAGATTCAAAGAGAGTGAGATGCCAGCTCCTTTCATTCAGTCAGTAGCTTCAAACATTTCTGGTATATGAATAACATGATGTTTTTCAATGGCAAAAATCAATGAATATTGTAAATGCACAAACAGTAATTTCTCTGCATTGCAAGGTGCAATTCTGAAATTTTTTGCTTTTTCCTGCTCCTCTTAGCATGATAAAGAAGATTCAAAGAGAGTGAGATACCAGCTCCTTTCATTCAGTCAGTAGCTTCAATCATTTCTGGACGTTTTTCAATGGCAAAAATCAATGAATATTGTAAATGCACAAACAGTAATTTCTCCGGATTGCAAGGTGCAATTCTGAAATTTTTTGCTTTTTCCTGCTCCTCTTAGCATGATAAAGAAGATTCAAAGAGAGTGAGATGCCAGCTCCTTTCATTCAGTCAGTAGCTTCAATCATTTCTGGACGTTTTTCAATGGCAAAAATCAATGAATATTGTAAATGCACAAACTAATTTCTCCGCATTGCAAGGTGCAATTCTGAAATTTTTTGCTTTTTCCTGCTCCTCTTAGCATGATAAAGAAGATTCAAAGAGAGTGAGATGCCAGCTCCTTTCATTCAGTCAGTAGCTTCAAACATTTCTGGTATATGAATAACATGATGTTTTTCAATGACAAAAATCAATGAATATTGTAAATGCACAAACAGTAATTTCTCCGCATTGCAAGGTGCAATTCTGAAATTTTTTGCTTTTTCCTGCTCCTCTTAGCATGATAAAGAAGATTAAAAGAGAGTGAGATGCCAGCTCCTTTCATTCAGTCAGTAGCTTCAATCATTTCTGGACGTTTTTGAATGGTAAAAATCAATGAATATTGTAAATGCACAAACTAATTTCTCCGCATTGCAAGGTGCAATTCTGAAATTTTTTGCTTTTTCCTGCTCCTCTTAGCATGATAAAGAGGATTCAAAGAGAGTGAGATGCCAGCTCCTTTCATTCAGTCAGTAGCTTCAAACATTTCTGGTATATGAATAACATGATGTTTTTCAATGGCAAAAATCAATGAATATTGTAAATGCACAAACAGTAATTTCTCCGCATTGCAAGGTGCAATTCTGAAATTTTTTGCTTTTTCCTGCTCCTCTTAGCATGATAAAGAAGATTCAAAGAGAGTGAGATGCCAGCTCCTTTCATTCAGTCAGTAGCTTCAATCATTTCTGGACGTTTTTCAATGGCAAAAATCAATGAATATTGTAAATGCACAAACAGTAATTTCTCCGCATTGCAAGGTGCAATTCTGAAATTTTTTGCTTTTTCCTGCTCCTCTTAGCATGATAAAGAAGATTCAAAGAGAGTGAGATGCCAGCTCCTTTCATTCAGTCAGTAGCTTCAAACATTTCTGGTATATGAATAACATGATGTTTTTCAATGACAAAAATCAATGAATATTGTAAATGCACAAACAGTAATTTCTCCGCATTGCAAGGTGCAATTCTGAAATTTTTTGCTTTTTCCTGCTCCTCTTAGCATGATAAAGAAGATTAAAAGAGAGTGAGATGCCAGCTCCTTTCATTCAGTCAGTAGCTTCAATCATTTCTGGACGTTTTTGAATGGTAAAAATCAATGAATATTGTAAATGCACAAACTAATTTCTCCGCATTGCAAGGTGCAATTCTGAAATTTTTTGCTTTTTCCTGCTCCTCTTAGCATGATAAAGAGGATTCAAAGAGAGTGAGATGCCAGCTCCTTTCATTCAGTCAGTAGCTTCAAACATTTCTGGTATATGAATAACATGATGTTTTTCAATGGCAAAAATCAATGAATATTGTAAATGCACAAACAGTAATTTCTCCGCATTGCAAGGTGCAATTCTGAAATTTTTTGCTTTTTCCTGCTCCTCTTAGCATGATAAAGAAGATTCAAAGAGAGTGAGATGCCAGCTCCTTTCATTCAGTCAGTAGCTTCAATCATTTCTGGACGTTTTTCAATGGCAAAAATCAATGAATATTGTAAATGCACAAACAGTAATTTCTCCGCATTGCAAGGTGCAATTCTGAAATTTTTTGCTTTTTCCTGCTCCTCTTAGCATGATAAAGAAGATTCAAAGAGAGTGAGATGCCAGCTCCTTTCATTCAGTCAGTAGCTTCAAACATTTCTGGTATATGAATAACATGATGTTTTTCAATGACAAAAATCAATGAATATTGTAAATGCACAAACAGTAATTTCTCCGCATTGCAAGGTGCAATTCTGAAATTTTTTGCTTTTTCCTGCTCCTCTTAGCATGATAAAGAAGATTAAAAGAGAGTGAGATGCCAGCTCCTTTCATTCAGTCAGTAGCTTCAATCATTTCTGGACGTTTTTGAATGGTAAAAATCAATGAATATTGTAAATGCACAAACTAATTTCTCCGCATTGCAAGGTGCAATTCTGAAATTTTTTGCTTTTTCCTGCTCCTCTTAGCATGATAAAGAGGATTCAAAGAGAGTGAGATGCCAGCTCCTTTCATTCAGTCAGTAGCTTCAAACATTTCTGGTATATGAATAACATGATGTTTTTCAATGGCAAAAATCAATGAATATTGTAAATGCACAAACAGTAATTTCTCCGCATTGCAAGGTGCAATTCTGAAATTTTTTGCTTTTTCCTGCTCCTCTTAGCATGATAAAGAAGATTCAAAGAGAGTGAGATGCCAGCTCCTTTCATTCAGTCAGTAGCTTCAATCATTTCTGGACGTTTTTCAATGGCAAAAATCAATGAATATTGTAAATGCACAAACAGTAATTTCTCCGCATTGCAAGGTGCAATTCTGAAATTTTTTGCTTTTTCCTGCTCCTCTTAGCATGATAAAGAAGATTCAAAGAGAGTGAGATGCCAGCTCCTTTCATTCAGTCAGTAGCTTCAAACTTTTCTGGTATATGAATAACATGATGTTTTTCAATGACAAAAATCAATGAATATTGTAAATGCACAAACAGTAATTTCTCCGCATTGCAAGGTGCAATTCTGAAATTTTTTGCTTTTTCCTGCTCCTCTTAGCATGATAAAGAAGATTCAAAGAGAGTGAGATGCCAGCTCCTTTCATTCAGTCAGTAGCTTCAATCATTTCTGGACGTTTTTGAATGGTAAAAATCAATGAATATTGTAAATGCACAAACAGTAATTTCTCCGCATTGCAAGGTGCAATTCTGAAATTTTTTGCTTTTTCCTGCTCCTCTTAGCATGATAAAGAGGATTCAAAGAGAGTGAGATGCCAGCTCCTTTCATTCAGTCAGTAGCTTCAAACATTTCTGGTATATGAATAACATGATGTTTTTCAATGGCAAAAATCAATGAATATTGTAAATGCACAAACAGTAATTTCTCCGCATTGCAAGGTGCAATTCTGAAATTTTTTGCTTTTTCCTGCTCCTCTTAGCATGATAAAGAAGATTCAAAGAGAGTGAGATGCCAGCTCCTTTCATTCAGTCAGTAGCTTCAAACATTTCTGGTATATGAATAACATGATGTTTTTCAATGGCAAAAATCAATGAATATTGTAAATGCACAAACAGTAATTTCTCCGCATTGCAAGGTGCAATTCTGAAATTTTTTGCTTTTTCCTGCTCCTCTTAGCATGATAAAGAAGATTCAAAGAGAGTGAGATGCCAGCTCCTTTCATTCAGTCAGTAGCTTCAATCATTTCTGGACGTTTTTCAATGGCAAAAATCAATGAATATTGTAAATGCACAAACAGTAATTTCTCCGCATTGCAAGGTGCAATTCTGAAATTTTTTGCTTTTTCCTGCTCCTCTTAGCATGATAAAGAAGATTCAAAGAGAGTGAGATGCCAGCTCCTTTCATTCAGTCAGTAGCTTCAAACATTTCTGGTATATGAATAACATGATGTTTTTCAATGGCAAAAATCAATGAATATTGTAAATGCACAAACAGTAATTTCTTCGCCTTGCAAGGTGCAATTCTGAAATTTTTTTACTTTTTCCTGCTCCTCTTAGCATGATAAAGAAGATTCAAAGAGAGTGAGATGCCAGCTCCTTTCATTCAGTCAGTAGCTTCAATCATTTCTGGTATATGAATAACATGATGTTTTTCAATGGCAAAAATCAATGAATATTGTAAATGCACAAACAGTAATTTCTCTGCATTGCAAGGTGCAATTCTGAAATTTTTTGCTTTTTCCTGCTCCTCTTAGCATGATAAAGAAGATTCAAAGAGAGTGAAATGCCAGCTCCTTTCATTCAGTCAGTAGCATCAATCATTTCTGGACGTTTTTCAATGGCAAAAATCAATGAATATTGGAAATGCACAAACAGTAATTTCTCCGCATTGCAAGGTGCAATTCTGAAATTTTTTGCTTTTTCCTGCTCCTCTTAGCATGATAAAGAAGATTCAAAGAGAGTGAGATGTCAGCTCCTTTCATTCAGTCAGTAGCTTCAAACATTTCTGGTATATGAATAACATGATGTTTTTCAATGGCAAAAATCAATGAATATTGTAAATGCACAAACAGTAATTTCTCCGCATTGCAAGGTGCAATTCTGAAATTTTTTGCTTTTTCCTGCTCCTCTTAGCATGATAAAGAAGATTCAAAGAGAGTGAGATGCCAGCTCCTTTCATTCAGTCAGTAGCTTCAATCATTTCTGGACGTTTTCCAATGGCAAAAATCATTGAATATTGTAAATGCACAAACAGTAATTTCTCCGCATTGCAAGGTGCAATTCTGAAATTTTTTACTTTTTCCTGCTCCTCTTAGCATGATAAAGAAGATTCAAAGAGAGTGAGATGCCAGCTCCTTTCATTCAGTCAGTAGCTTCAATCATTTCTGGTATATGAATAACATGATGTTTTTCAATGGCAAAAATCAATGAATATTGTAAATGCACAAACAGTAATTTCTCCGCATTGCAATCTGCAATTCTGAAATTTTTTGCTTTTTCCTGCTCCTCTTAGCATGATAAAGATTCAAAGAGAGTGAGATGCCAGCTCCTTTCATTCAGTCAGTAGCTTCAATCATTTCTGGACGTTTTTCAATGGCAAAAATCAATGAATATTGTAAATGCACAAACAGTAATTTCTCCGCATTGCAAGGTGCAATTCTGAAATTTTTTGCTTTTTCCTGCTCCTCTTAGCATGATAAACAAGATTCAAAGAGAGTGAGATGCCAGCTCCTTTCATTCAGTCAGTAGCTTCAATCATTTCTGGACGTTTTTCAATGGCAAAAATCAATGAATATTGTAAATGCACAAACAGTAATTTCTCCGCATTGCAAGGTGCAATTCTGAAATTTTTTGCTTTTTCCTGCTCCTCTTAGCATGATAAAGAAGATTCAAAGAGAGTGAGATGCTAGCTCCTTTCATTCAGTCAGTAGCTTCAAACATTTCTGGTATATGAATAACATGATGTTTTTCAATGGCAAAAATCAATGAATATTGTAAATGCACAAACAGTAATTTCTCCGCATTGCAAGGTGCAATTCTGAAATTTTTTGCTTTTTCCTGCTCCTCTTAGCATGATAAAGAAGATTCAAAGAGAGTGAGATGCCAGCTCCTTTCATTCAGTCAGTAGCTTCAAACATTTCTGGTATATGAATAACATGATGTTTTTCAATGGCAAAAATCAATTAATATTGTAAATGCACAAACAGTAATTTCTCCGCATTGCAAGGTGCAATTCTGAATTTTTTTTACTTTTTCCTGCTCCTCTTAGCATGATAAAGAAGATTCAAAGAGAGTGAGATGCCAGCTCCTTTCATTCAGTCAGTAGCTTCAATCATTTCTGGTATATGAATAACATGATGTTTTTCAATGGCAAAAATCAATGAATATTGTAAATGCACAAACAGTAATTTCTCTGCATTGCAAGGTGCAATTCTGAAATTTTTTGCTTTTTCCTGCTCCTCTTAGCATGATAAAGAAGATTCAAAGAGAGTGAAATGCCAGCTCCTTTCATTCAGTCAGTAGCATCAATCATTTCTGGACGTTTTTCAATGGCAAAAATCAATGAATATTGGAAATGCACAAACAGTAATTTCTCCGCATTGCAAGGTGCAATTCTGAAATTTTTTGCTTTTTCCTGCTCCTCTTAGCATGATAAAGAAGATTCAAAGAGAGTGAGATGTCAGCTCCTTTCATTCAGTCAGTAGCTTCAAACATTTCTGGTATATGAATAACATGATGTTTTTCAATGGCAAAAATCAATGAATATTGTAAATGCACAAACAGTAATTTCTCCGCATTGCAAGGTGCAATTCTGAAATTTTTTGCTTTTTCCTGCTCCTCTTAGCATGATAAAGAAGATTCAAAGAGAGTGAGATGCCAGCTCCTTTCATTCAGTCAGTAGCTTCAATCATTTCTGGACGTTTTCCAATGGCAAAAATCATTGAATATTGTAAATGCACAAACAGTAATTTCTCCGCATTGCAAGGTGCAATTCTGAAATTTTTTACTTTTTCCTGCTCCTCTTAGCATGATAAAGAAGATTCAAAGAGAGTGAGATGCCAGCTCCTTTCATTCAGTCAGTAGCTTCAATCATTTCTGGTATATGAATAACATGATGTTTTTCAATGGCAAAAATCAATGAATATTGTAAATGCACAAACAGTAATTTCTCCGCATTGCAATCTGCAATTCTGAAATTTTTTGCTTTTTCCTGCTCCTCTTAGCATGATAAAGAAGATTCAAAGAGAGTGAGATGCCAGCTCCTTTCATTCAGTCAGTAGCTTCAATCATTTCTGGACGTTTTTCAATGGCAAAAATCAATGAATATTGTAAATGCACAAACAGTAATTTCTCCGCATTGCAAGGTGCAATTCTGAAATTTTTTGCTTTTTCCTGCTCCTCTTAGCATGATAAACAAGATTCAAAGAGAGTGAGATGCCAGCTCCTTTCATTCAGTCAGTAGCTTCAATCATTTCTGGACGTTTTTCAATGGCAAAAATCAATGAATATTGTAAATGCACAAACAGTAATTTCTCCGCATTGCAAGGTGCAATTCTGAAATTTTTTGCTTTTTCCTGCTCCTCTTAGCATGATAAAGAAGATTCAAAGAGAGTGAGATGCCAGCTCCTTTCATTCAGTCAGTAGCTTCAAACATTTCTGGTATATGAATAACATGATGTTTTTCAATGGCAAAAATCAATGAATATTGTAAATGCACAAACAGTAATTTCTCCGCATTGCAAGGTGCAATTCTGAAATTTTTTGCTTTTTCCTGCTCCTCTTAGCATGATAAAGAAGATTCAAAGAGAGTGAGATGCCAGCTCCTTTCATTCAGTCAGTAGCTTCAATCATTTCTGGACGTTTTTCAATGGCAAAAATCAATGAATATTGTAAATGCACAAACAGTAATTTCTCCGCATTGCAAGGTGCAATTCTGAAATTTTTTGCTTTTTCCTGCTCCTCTTAGCATGATAAAGAAAATTCAGAGTGAGATGCCAGCTCCTTTCATTCAGTCAGTAGCTTCAATCATTTCTGGACGTTTTTCAATGGCAAAAATCAATGAATATTGTAAATGCACAAACAGTAATTTCTCCGCATTGCAAGGTGCAATTCTGAAATTTTTTGCTTTTTCCTGCTCCTCTTAGCATGATAAAGAAGATTCAAAGAGAGTGAGATGCCAGCTCCTTTCTTTCAGTCAGTAGCTTCAAACATTTCTGGTATATGAATAACATGATGTTTTTCAATGGCAAAAATCAATGAATATTGTAAATGCACAAACAGTAATTTCTCCGCATTGCAAGGTGCAATTCTGAAATTTTTTGCTTTTTCCTGCTCCTCTTAGCATGATAAAGAAGATTCAAAGAGAGTGAGATGCCAGCTCCTTTCGTTCAGTCAGTAGCTTCAATCATTTCTGGACGTTTTTCAAAGGCAAAAATCATTGAATATTGTAAATGCACAAACAGTAATTTCTCCGCATTGCAAGGTGCAATTCTGAAATTTTTTACTTTTTCCTGCTCCTCTTAGCATGATAAAGAAGATTCAAAGAGAGTGAGATGCCAGCTCCTTTCATTCAGTCAGTAGCTTCAATCATTTCTGGTATATGAATAACATGATGTTTTTCAATGGCAAAAATCAATGAATATTGTAAATGCACAAACAGTAATTTCTCCGCATTGCAAGGTGCAATTCTGAAATTTTTTGCTTTTTCCTGCTCCTCTTAGCATGATAAAGAAGATTCAAAGAGAGTGAGATGCCAGCTCCTTTCATTCAGTCAGTAGCTTCAATCATTTCTGGACGTTTTTCAATGGCAAAAATCATTGAATATTGTAAATGCACAAACAGTAATTTCTCCGCATTGCAAGGTGCAATTCTGAAATTTTTTACTTTTTCCTGCTCCTCTTAGCATGATAAAGAAGATTCAAAGAGAGTGAGATGGCAGCTCCTTTCATTCAGTCAGTAGCTTCAATCATTTCTGGTATATGAATAACATGATGTTTTTCAATGGCAAAAATCAATGAATATTGTAAATGCACAAACAGTAATTTCTCCGCATTGCAAGTTGCAATTCTGAAATTTTTTGCTTTTTCCTGCTCCTCTTAGCATGATAAAGAAGATTCAAAGAGAGTGAGATGCCAGCTCCTTTCATTCAGTCAGTAGCTTCAAACATTTCTGGTATATGAATAACATGATGTTTTTCAATGGCAAAAATCAATGAATATTGTAAATGCACAAACAGTAATTTCTCCGCATTGCAAGGTGCAATTCTGAAGTTTTTTGCTTTTTCCTGCTCCTCTTAGCATGATAAAGAAGATTCAAAGAGAGTGAGATGCCAGCTCCTTTCATTCAGTCAGTAGCTTCAATCATTTCTGGACGTTTTTCAATGGCAAAAATCAATGAATATTGTAAATGCACAAACAGTAATTTCTTCGCATTGCAAGGTGCAATTCTGAAATTTTTTGCTTTTTCCTGCTCCTCTTATCATGATAAACAAGATTCAAAGAGAGTGAGATGCCAGCTCCTTTCATTCAGTCAGTAGCTTCAATCATTTCTGGACGTTTTTCAATGGCAAAAATCAATGAATATTGTAAATGCACAAACAGTAATTTCTCCGCATTGCAAGGTGCAATTCTGAAATTTTTTGCTTTTTCCTGCTCCTCTTAGCATGATAAAGAAGATTCAATGAGAGTGAGATGCCAGCTCCTTTCATTCAGTCAGTAGCTTCAAACATTCCTGGTATATGAATAACATGATGTTTTTCAATGGCAAAAATCAATGAATATTGTAAATGCACAAACAGTAATTTCTCCGCATTGCAAGGTACAATTCTGAAATTTTTTGCTTTTTCCTGCTCCTCTTAGCATGATAAAGAAGATTCAAAGAGAGTGAGATGCCAGCTCCTTTCATTCAGTCAGTAGCTTCAAACATTCCTGGTATATGAATAACATGATGTTTTTCAATGGCAAAAATCAATGAATATTGTAAATGCACAAACAGTAATTTCTCCGCATTGCAAGGTGCAATTCTGAAATTTTTTGCTTTTTCCTGCTCCTCTTAGCATGATAAAGAAGATTCAAAGAGAGTGAGATGCCAGCTCCTTTCATTCAGTCAGTAGCTTCAATCATTTCTGGACGTTTTTCAATTGCAAAAATCAACGAATATTGTAAATGCACAAACAGTAATTTCTCCGCATTGCAAGGTGCAATTCTGAAATTTTTTGCTTTTTCCTGCTCCTCTTAGCATGATAAAGAAGATTCATAGAGAGTGAGATGCCAGCTCCTTTCATTCAGTCAGTAGCTTCAATCATTTCTGGTATATGAATAACATGATGTTTTTCAATGGCAAAAATCAATGAATATTGTAAATGCACAAACAGTAATTTCTCCGCATTGCAAGGTGCAATTCTGAAATTTTTTGCTTTTTCCTGCTCCTCTTAGCATGATAAAGAAGATTCAAAGAGAGTGAGATGCCAGCTCCTTTCATTCAGTCAGTAGCTTCAATCATTTCTGGTATATGAATAACATGATGTTTTTCAATGGCAAAAATCAATGAATATTGTAAGTGCACAAACAGTAATTTCTCCGCATTGCAAGGTGCAATTCTGAAATTTTTTGCTTTTTCCTGCTCCTCTTAGCATGATAAAGAAGATTCAAAGAGAGTGAGATGCCAACTCCTTTCATTCAGTCAGTAGCTTCAAACATTTCTGGTATATGAATAACATGATGTTTTTCAATGGCAAAAATCAATGAATATTGTAAATGCACAAACAGTAATTTCTCCGCATTGCAAGGTGCAATTCTGAAATTTTTTGCTTTTTCCTGCTCCTCTTAGCATGATAAAGAAGATTCAAAGAGAGTGAGATGCCAGCTCCTTTCATTCAGTCAGTAGCTTCAATCATTTCTGGACGTTTTTCAATGGCAAAAATCAATGAATATTGTAAATGCACAAACAGTAATTTCTCCGCATTGCAAGGTGCAATTCTGAAATTTTTTGCTTTTTCCTGCTCCTCTTAGCATGATAAAGAAAATTTAGAGTGAGATGCCAGCTCCTTTCATTCAGTCAGTAGCTTCAATCATTTCTGGATGTTTTTCAATGGCAAAAATCAATGAATATTGTAAATGCACAAACAGTAATTTCTCCGCATTGCAAGGTGCAATTCTGAAATTTTTTGCTTTTTCCTGCTCCTCTTAGCATGATAAAGAAGATTCAAAGAGAGTGAGATGCCAGCTCCTTTCTTTCAGTCAGTAGCTTCAAACATTTCTGGTATATGAATAACATGATGTTTTTCAATGGCAAAAATCAATGAATATTGTAAATGCACAAACAGTAATTTCTCCGCATTGCAAGGTGCAATTCTGAAATTTTTTGCTTTTTCCTGCTCCTCTTAGCATGATAAAGAAGATTCAAAGAGAGTGAGATGCCAGCTCCTTTCATTCAGTCAGTAGCTTCAGTCATTTCTGGTATATGAATAACATGATGTTTTTCAATGGCAAAAATCAATGAATTTTGTAAATGCACAAACAGTAATTTCTCCGCATTGCAAGGTGCAATTCTGAAATTTTTTGCTTTTTCCTGCTCCTCTTAGCATGATAAAGAAGATTCAAAGAGAGTGAGATGCCAGCTCCTTTCATTCAGTCAGTAGCTTCAGTCATTTCTGGTATATGAATAACATGATGTTTTTCAATGGCAAAAATCAATGAATTTTGTAAATGCACAAACAGTAATTTCTCCGCATTGCAAGGTGCAATTCTGAAATTTTTTGCTTTTTCCTGCTCCTCTTAGCATGATAAAGAAGATTCAAAGAGAGTGAGATGCCAGCTCCTTTCATTAAGTCAGTAGCTTCAATCATTTCTGGACGTTTTTCAATGGCAAAAATCAATGAATATTGTAAATGCACAAACAGTAATTTCTCCGCATTGCAAGGTGCAATTCTGAAATTTTTTGCTTTTTCCTGCTCCTCTTAGCATGATAAAGAAGTTTCAAAGAGAGTGAGATGCCAGCTCCTTTCATTCAGTCAGTAGCTTCAATCATTTCTGGACGTTTTTCAATGGCAAAAATCAATGAATATTGTAAATGCACAAACAGTAATTTCTCCGCATTGCAAGGTGCAATTCTGAAATTTTTTGCTTTTTCCTGCTCCTCTTAGCATGATAAACAAGATTCAAAGAGAGTGAGATGCCAGCTCCTTTCATTCAGTCAGTAGCTTCAATCATTTCTGGACGTTTTTCAATGGCAAAAATCAATGAATATTGTAAATGCACAAACAGTAATTTCTCCGCATTGCAAGGTGCAATTCTGAAATTTTTTGCTTTTTCCTGCTCCTCTTAGCATGATAAAGAAGATTCAAAGAGAGTGAGATGCCAGCTCCTTTCGTTCAGTCAGTAGCTTCAATCATTTCTGGACGTTTTTCAATGGCAAAAATCAATGAATATTGTAAATGCACAAACAGTAATTTCTCCGCATTGCAAGGTGCAATTCTGAAATTTTTTGCTTTTTCCTGCTCCTCTTAGCATGATAAAGAAGATTCAAAGAGAGTGAGATGCCAGCTCCTTTCATTCAGTCAGTAGCTTCAATCATTTCTGGACGTTTTTCAATGGCAAAAATCAATGAATATTGTAAATGCACAAACAGTAATTTCTTCGCATTGCAAGGTGCAATTCTGAAATTTTTTGCTTTTTCCTGCTCCTCTTATCATGATAAACAAGATTCAAAGAGAGTGAGATGCCAGCTCCTTTCATTCAGTCAGTAGCTTCAATCATTTCTGGACGTTTTTCAATGGCAAAAATCAATGAATATTGTAAATGCACAAACAGTAATTTCTCCGCATTGCAAGGTGCAATTCTGAAATTTTTTGCTTTTTCCTGCTCCTCTTAGCATGATAAAGAAGATTCAATGAGAGTGAGATGCCAGCTCCTTTCATTCAGTCAGTAGCTTCAAACATTCCTGGTATATGAATAACATGATGTTTTTCAATGGCAAAAATCAATGAATATTGTAAATGCACAAACAGTAATTTCTCCGCATTGCAAGGTACAATTCTGAAATTTTTTGCTTTTTCCTGCTCCTCTTAGCATGATAAAGAAGATTCAAAGAGAGTGAGATGCCAGCTCCTTTCATTCAGTCAGTAGCTTCAAACATTCCTGGTATATGAATAACATGATGTTTTTCAATGGCAAAAATCAATGAATATTGTAAATGCACAAACAGTAATTTCTCCGCATTGCAAGGTGCAATTCTGAAATTTTTTGCTTTTTCCTGC
Organism: Phyllobates terribilis; assembly: GCF_046119375.1. Taxonomy (NCBI): domain Eukaryota; kingdom Metazoa; phylum Chordata; class Amphibia; order Anura; family Dendrobatidae; genus Phyllobates; species Phyllobates terribilis. The sequence continues at coordinate 989,022 of NW_027363348.1, forward strand.
TCCTCTTAGCATGATAAAGAAGATTCAAAGAGAGTGAGATGCCAGCTCCTTTCATTCAGTCAGTAGCTTCAATCATTTCTGGACGTTTTTCAATTGCAAAAATCAACGAATATTGTAAATGCACAAACAGTAATTTCTCCGCATTGCAAGGTGCAATTCTGAAATTTTTTGCTTTTTCCTGCTCCTCTTAGCATGATAAAGAAGATTCATAGAGAGTGAGATGCCAGCTCCTTTCATTCAGTCAGTAGCTTCAATCATTTCTGGTATATGAATAACATGATGTTTTTCAATGGCAAAAATCAATGAATATTGTAAATGCACAAACAGTAATTTCTCCGCATTGCAAGGTGCAATTCTGAAATTTTTTGCTTTTTCCTGCTCCTCTTAGCATGATAAAGAAGATTCAAAGAGAGTGAGATGCCAGCTCCTTTCATTCAGTCAGTAGCTTCAATCATTTCTGGTATATGAATAACATGATGTTTTTCAATGGCAAAAATCAATGAATATTGTAAGTGCACAAACAGTAATTTCTCCGCATTGCAAGGTGCAATTCTGAAATTTTTTGCTTTTTCCTGCTCCTCTTAGCATGATAAAGAAGATTCAAAGAGAGTGAGATGCCAACTCCTTTCATTCAGTCAGTAGCTTCAAACATTTCTGGTATATGAATAACATGATGTTTTTCAATGGCAAAAATCAATGAATATTGTAAATGCACAAACAGTAATTTCTCCGCATTGCAAGGTGCAATTCTGAAATTTTTTGCTTTTTCCTGCTCCTCTTAGCATGATAAAGAAGATTCAAAGAGAGTGAGATGCCAGCTCCTTTCATTCAGTCAGTAGCTTCAATCATTTCTGGACGTTTTTCAATGGCAAAAATCAATGAATATTGTAAATGCACAAACAGTAATTTCTCCGCATTGCAAGGTGCAATTCTGAAATTTTTTGCTTTTTCCTGCTCCTCTTAGCATGATAAAGAAAATTTAGAGTGAGATGCCAGCTCCTTTCATTCAGTCAGTAGCTTCAATCATTTCTGGATGTTTTTCAATGGCAAAAATCAATGAATATTGTAAATGCACAAACAGTAATTTCTCCGCATTGCAAGGTGCAATTCTGAAATTTTTTGCTTTTTCCTGCTCCTCTTAGCATGATAAAGAAGATTCAAAGAGAGTGAGATGCCAGCTCCTTTCTTTCAGTCAGTAGCTTCAAACATTTCTGGTATATGAATAACATGATGTTTTTCAATGGCAAAAATCAATGAATATTGTAAATGCACAAACAGTAATTTCTCCGCATTGCAAGGTGCAATTCTGAAATTTTTTGCTTTTTCCTGCTCCTCTTAGCATGATAAAGAAGATTCAAAGAGAGTGAGATGCCAGCTCCTTTCATTCAGTCAGTAGCTTCAGTCATTTCTGGTATATGAATAACATGATGTTTTTCAATGGCAAAAATCAATGAATTTTGTAAATGCACAAACAGTAATTTCTCCGCATTGCAAGGTGCAATTCTGAAATTTTTTGCTTTTTCCTGCTCCTCTTAGCATGATAAAGAAGATTCAAAGAGAGTGAGATGCCAGCTCCTTTCATTCAGTCAGTAGCTTCAGTCATTTCTGGTATATGAATAACATGATGTTTTTCAATGGCAAAAATCAATGAATTTTGTAAATGCACAAACAGTAATTTCTCCGCATTGCAAGGTGCAATTCTGAAATTTTTTGCTTTTTCCTGCTCCTCTTAGCATGATAAAGAAGATTCAAAGAGAGTGAGATGCCAGCTCCTTTCATTAAGTCAGTAGCTTCAATCATTTCTGGACGTTTTTCAATGGCAAAAATCAATGAATATTGTAAATGCACAAACAGTAATTTCTCCGCATTGCAAGGTGCAATTCTGAAATTTTTTGCTTTTTCCTGCTCCTCTTAGCATGATAAAGAAGTTTCAAAGAGAGTGAGATGCCAGCTCCTTTCATTCAGTCAGTAGCTTCAATCATTTCTGGACGTTTTTCAATGGCAAAAATCAATGAATATTGTAAATGCACAAACAGTAATTTCTCCGCATTGCAAGGTGCAATTCTGAAATTTTTTGCTTTTTCCTGCTCCTCTTAGCATGATAAACAAGATTCAAAGAGAGTGAGATGCCAGCTCCTTTCATTCAGTCAGTAGCTTCAATCATTTCTGGACGTTTTTCAATGGCAAAAATCAATGAATATTGTAAATGCACAAACAGTAATTTCTCCGCATTGCAAGGTGCAATTCTGAAATTTTTTGCTTTTTCCTGCTCCTCTTAGCATGATAAAGAAGATTCAAAGAGAGTGAGATGCCAGCTCCTTTCGTTCAGTCAGTAGCTTCAATCATTTCTGGACGTTTTTCAAAGGCAAAAATCATTGAATATTGTAAATGCACAAACAGTAATTTCTCCGCATTGCAAGGTGCAATTCTGAAATTTTTTACTTTTTCCTGCTCCTCTTAGCATGATAAAGAAGATTCAAAGAGAGTGAGATGCCAGCTCCTTTCATTCAGTCAGTAGCTTCAATCATTTCTGGTATATGAATAACATGATGTTTTTCAATGGCAAAAATCAATGAATATTGTAAATGCACAAACAGTAATTTCTCCGCATTGCAAGGTGCAATTCTGAAATTTTTTGCTTTTTCCTGCTCCTCTTAGCATGATAAAGAAGATTCAAAGAGAGTGAGATGCCAGCTCCTTTCATTCAGTCAGTAGCTTCAATCATTTCTGGACGTTTTTCAATGGCAAAAATCATTGAATATTGTAAATGCACAAACAGTAATTTCTCCGCATTGCAAGGTGCAATTCTGAAATTTTTTACTTTTTCCTGCTCCTCTTAGCATGATAAAGAAGATTCAAAGAGAGTGAGATGCCAGCTCCTTTCATTCAGTCAGTAGCTTCAATCATTTCTGGTATATGAATAACATGATGTTTTTCAATGGCAAAAATCAATGAATATTGTAAATGCACAAACAGTAATTTCTCCGCATTGCAAGTTGCAATTCTGAAATTTTTTGCTTTTTCCTGCTCCTCTTAGCATGATAAAGAAGATTCAAAGAGAGTGAGATGCCAGCTCCTTTCATTCAGTCAGTAGCTTCAAACATTTCTGGTATATGAATAACATGATGTTTTTCAATGGCAAAAATCAATGAATATTGTAAATGCACAAACAGTAATTTCTCCGCATTGCAAGGTGCAATTCTGAAGTTTTTTGCTTTTTCCTGCTCCTCTTAGCATGATAAAGAAGATTCAAAGAGAGTGAGATGCCAGCTCCTTTCATTCAGTCAGTAGCTTCAATCATTTCTGGACGTTTTTCAATGGCAAAAATCAATGAATATTGTAAATGCACAAACAGTAATTTCTTCGCATTTCAAGGTGCAATTCTGAAATTTTTTGCTTTTTCCTGCTCCTCTTATCATGATAAACAAGATTCAAAGAGAGTGAGATGCCAGCTCCTTTCATTCAGTCAGTAGCTTCAATCATTTCTGGACGTTTTTCAATGGCAAAAATCAATGAATATTGTAAATGCACAAACAGTAATTTCTCCGCATTGCAAGGTGCAATTCTGAAATTTTTTGCTTTTTCCTGCTCCTCTTAGCATGATAAAGAAGATTCAATGAGAGTGAGATGCCAGCTCCTTTCATTCAGTCAGTAGCTTCAAACATTCCTGGTATATGAATAACATGATGTTTTTCAATGGCAAAAATCAATGAATATTGTAAATGCACAAACAGTAATTTCTCCGCATTGCAAGGTACAATTCTGAAATTTTTTGTTTTTCCTGCTCCTCTTAGCATGATAAAGAAGATTCAAAGAGAGTGAGATGCCAGCTCCTTTCATTCAGTCAGTAGCTTCAAACATTCCTGGTATATGAATAACATGATGTTTTTCAATGGCAAAAATCAATGAATATTGTAAATGCACAAACAGTAATTTCTCCGCATTGCAAGGTGCAATTCTGAAATTTTTTGCTTTTTCCTGCTCCTCTTAGCATGATAAAGAAGATTCAAAGAGAGTGAGATGCCAGCTCCTTTCATTCAGTCAGTAGCTTCAATCATTTCTGGACGTTTTTCAATTGCAAAAATCAACGAATATTGTAAATGCACAAACAGTAATTTCTCCGCATTGCAAGGTGCAATTCTGAAATTTTTTGCTTTTTCCTGCTCCTCTTAGCATGATAAAGAAGATTCATAGAGAGTGAGATGCCAGCTCCTTTCATTCAGTCAGTAGCTTCAATCATTTCTGGTATATGAATAACATGATGTTTTTCAATGGCAAAAATCAATGAATATTGTAAATGCACAAACAGTAATTTCTCCGCATTGCAAGGTGCAATTCTGAAATTTTTTGCTTTTTCCTGCTCCTCTTAGCATGATAAAGAAGATTCAAAGAGAGTGAGATGCCAGCTCCTTTCATTCAGTCAGTAGCTTCAATCATTTCTGGTATATGAATAACATGATGTTTTTCAATGGCAAAAATCAATGAATATTGTAAGTGCACAAACAGTAATTTCTCCGCATTGCAAGGTGCAATTCTGAAATTTTTTGCTTTTTCCTGCTCCTCTTAGCATGATAAAGAAGATTCAAAGAGAGTGAGATGCCAACTCCTTTCATTCAGTCAGTAGCTTCAAACATTTCTGGTATATGAATAACATGATGTTTTTCAATGGCAAAAATCAATGAATATTGTAAATGCACAAACAGTAATTTCTCCGCATTGCAAGGTGCAATTCTGAAATTTTTTGCTTTTTCCTGCTCCTCTTAGCATGATAAAGAAGATTCAAAGAGAGTGAGATGCCAGCTCCTTTCATTCAGTCAGTAGCTTCAATCATTTCTGGACGTTTTTCAATGGCAAAAATCAATGAATATTGTAAATGCACAAACAGTAATTTCTCCGCATTGCAAGGTGCAATTCTGAAATTTTTTGCTTTTTCCTGCTCCTCTTAGCATGATAAAGAAAATTCAGAGAGAGATGCCAGCTCCTTTCATTCAGTCAGTAGCTTCAATCATTTCTGGATGTTTTTCAATGGCAAAAATCAATGAATATTGTAAATGCACAAACAGTAATTTCTCCGCATTGCAAGGTGCAATTCTGAAATTTTTTGCTTTTTCCTGCTCCTCTTAGCATGATAAAGAAGATTCAAAGAGAGTGAGATGCCAGCTCCTTTCTTTCAGTCAGTAGCTTCAAACATTTCTGGTATATGAATAACATGATGTTTTTCAATGGCAAAAATCAATGAATATTGTAAATGCACAAACAGTAATTTCTCCGCATTGCAAGGTGCAATTCTGAAATTTTTTGCTTTTTCCTGCTCCTCTTAGCATGATAAAGAAGATTCAAAGAGAGTGAGATGCCAGCTCCTTTCATTCAGTCAGTAGCTTCAGTCATTTCTGGTATATGAATAACATGATGTTTTTCAATGGCAAAAATCAATGAATTTTGTAAATGCACAAACAGTAATTTCTCCGCATTGCAAGGTGCAATTCTGAAATTTTTTGCTTTTTCCTGCTCCTCTTAGCATGATAAAGAAGATTCAAAGAGAGTGAGATGCCAGCTCCTTTCATTCAGTCAGTAGCTTCAGTCATTTCTGGTATATGAATAACATGATGTTTTTCAATGGCAAAAATCAATGAATTTTGTAAATGCACAAACAGTAATTTCTCCGCATTGCAAGGTGCAATTCTGAAATTTTTTGCTTTTTCCTGCTCCTCTTAGCATGATAAAGAAGATTCAAAGAGAGTGAGATGCCAGCTCCTTTCATTAAGTCAGTAGCTTCAATCATTTCTGGACGTTTTTCAATGGCAAAAATCAATGAATATTGTAAATGCACAAACAGTAATTTCTCCGCATTGCAAGGTGCAATTCTGAAATTTTTTGCTTTTTCCTGCTCCTCTTAGCATGATAAAGAAGTTTCAAAGAGAGTGAGATGCCAGCTCCTTTCATTCAGTCAGTAGCTTCAATCATTTCTGGACGTTTTTCAATGGCAAAAATCAATGAATATTGTAAATGCACAAACAGTAATTTCTCCGCATTGCAAGGTGCAATTCTGAAATTTTTTGCTTTTTCCTGCTCCTCTTAGCATGATAAACAAGATTCAAAGAGAGTGAGATGCCAGCTCCTTTCATTCAGTCAGTAGCTTCAATCATTTCTGGACGTTTTTCAATGGCAAAAATCAATGAATATTGTAAATGCACAAACAGTAATTTCTCCGCATTGCAAGGTGCAATTCTGAAATTTTTTGCTTTTTCCTGCTCCTCTTAGCATGATAAAGAAGATTCAAAGAGAGTGAGATGCCAGCTCCTTTCATTCAGTCAGTAGCTTCAAACATTTCTGGTATATGAATAACATGATGTTTTTCAACGGCAAAAATCAATGAATATTGTAAATGCACAAACAGTAATTTCTCCGCATTGCAAGGTGCAATTCTGAAATTTTTTGCTTTTTCCTGCTCTTCTTAGCATGATAAAGAAGATTCAAAGAGAGTGAGATGCCAGCTCCTTTCATTCAGTCAGTAGCTTCAATCATTTCTGGTATATGAATAACATGATGTTTTTCAATGGCAAAAATCAATGAATATTGTAAATGCACAAACAGTAATTTATCCGCATTGCAAGGTGCAATTCTGAAATTTTTTGCTTTTTCCTGCTCCTCTTAGCATGATAAAGAAGATTGAAAGATAGTGAGATGCCAGCTCCTTTCATTCAGTCAGTAGCTTCAAACATTTCTGGTATATGAATAACATGATGTTTTTCAATGGCAAAAATCAATGAATATTGTAAATGCACAAACAGTAATTTCTCCGCATTGCAAGGTGCAATTCTGAAATTTTTTGCTTTTTCCTGCTCCTCTTAGCATGATAAAGAAGATTCAAAGAGAGTGAGATGCCAGCTCCTTTCATTCAGTCAGTAGCTTCAATCATTTCTGGACGTTTTTCAATGGCAAAAATCAATGAATATTGTAAATGCACAAACAGTAATTTCTCCGCATTGCAAGGTGCAATTCTGAAATTTTTTGCTTTTTCCTGCTCCTCTTAGCATTATGAAGAAGATTCAAAGAGAGTGAGATGCCAGCTCCTTTCATTCAGTCAGTAGCTTCAAACATTTCTGGTATATGAATAACATGATGTTTTTCAATGGCAAAAATCAATGAATATTGTAAATGCACAAACAGTAATTTCTCCGCATTTCAAGGTGCAATTCTGAAATTTATTGCTTTTTCCTGCTCCTCTTAGCATGATAAACAAGATTCAAAGAGAGTGAGATGCCAGCTCCTTTCATTCAGTCAGTAGCTTCAATCATTTCTGGACGTTTTTCAATGGCAAAAATCAATGAATATTGTAAATGCACAAACAGTAATTTCTCCGCATTGCAAGGTGCAATTCTGAAATTTTTTGCTTTTTCCTGCTCCTCTTAGCATGATAAAGAAGATTGAAAGAGAGTGAGATGCCAGCTCCTTTCATTCAGTCAGTAGCTTCAAACATTTCTGGTATATGAATAACATGATGTTTTTCAATGGCAAAAATCAATGAATATTGTAAATGCACAAACAGTAATTTCTCCGCATTGCAAGGTGCAATTCTGAAATTTTTTGCTTTTTCCTGCTCCTCTTAGCATGATAAAGAAGATTCAAAGAGAGTGAGATGCCAGCTCCTTTCATTCAGTCAGTAGCTTCAATCATTTCTGGACGTTTTTCAATTGCAAAAATCAATGAATATTGTAAATGCACAAACAGTAATTTCTCCGCATTGCAAGGTGCAATTCTGAAATTTTTTGCTTTTTCCTGCTCCTCTTAGCATGATAAAGAAGATTGAAAGAGAGTGAGATGCCAGCTCCTTTCATTCAGTCAGTAGCTTCAAACATTTCTGGTATATGAATAACATGATGTTTTTCAATGGCAAAAATCAATGAATATTGTAAATGCACAAACAGTAATTTCTCCGCATTGCAAGGTGCAATTCTGAAATTTTTTGCTTTTTCCTGCTCCTCTTAGCATGATAAAGAAGATTCAAAGAGAGTGAGATGCCAGCTCCTTTCATTCAGTCAGTAGCTTCAATCATTTCTGGACGTTTTTCAATTGCAAAAATCAATGAATATTGTAAATGCACAAACAGTAATTTCTCCGCATTGCAAGGTGCAATTCTGAAATTTTTTGCTTTTTCCTGCTCCTCTTAGCATGATAAAGAAGATTGAAAGAGAGTGAGATGCCAGCTCCTTTCATTCAGTCAGTAGCTTCAAACATTTCTGGTATATGAATAACATGATGTTTTTCAATGGCAAAAATCAATGAATATTGTAAATGCACAAACAGTAATTTCTCCGCATTGCAAGGTGCAATTCTGAAATTTTTTGCTTTTTCCTGCTCCTCTTAGCATGATAAAGAAGATTCAAAGAGAGTGAGATGCCAGCTCCTTTCATTCAGTCAGTAGCTTCAATCATTTCTGGACGTTTTTCAATGGCAAAAATCAATGAATATTGTAAATGCACAAACAGTAATTTCTCCGCATTGCAAGGTGCAATTCTGAAATTTTTTGCTTTTTCCTGCTCCTCTTAGCATTATGAAGAAGATTCAAAGAGAGTGAGATGCCAGCTCCTTTCATTCAGTCAGTAGCTTCAAACATTTCTGGTATATGAATAACATGATGTTTTTCAATGGCAAAAATCAATGAATATTGTAAATGCACAAACAGTAATTTCTCCGCATTTCAAGGTGCAATTCTGAAATTTATTGCTTTTTCCTGCTCCTCTTAGCATGATAAACAAGATTCAAAGAGAGTGAGATGCCAGCTCCTTTCATTCAGTCAGTAGCTTCAATCATTTCTGGACGTTTTTCAATGGCAAAAATCAATGAATATTGTAAATGCACAAACAGTAATTTCTCCGCATTGCAAGGTGCAATTCTGAAATTTTTTGCTTTTTCCTGCTCCTCTTAGCATGATAAAGAAGATTGAAAGAGAGTGAGATGCCAGCTCCTTTCATTCAGTCAGTAGCTTCAAACATTTCTGGTATATGAATAACATGATGTTTTTCAATGGCAAAAATCAATGAATATTGTAAATGCACAAACAGTAATTTCTCCGCATTGCAAGGTGCAATTCTGAAATTTTTTGCTTTTTCCTGCTCCTCTTAGCATGATAAAGAAGATTCAAAGAGAGTGAGATGCCAGCTCCTTTCATTCAGTCAGTAGCTTCAATCATTTCTGGACGTTTTTCAATTGCAAAAATCAATGAATATTGTAAATGCACAAACAGTAATTTCTCCGCATTGCAAGGTGCAATTCTGAAATTTTTTGCTTTTTCCTGCTCCTCTTAGCATGATAAAGAAGATTGAAAGAGAGTGAGATGCCAGCTCCTTTCATTCAGTCAGTAGCTTCAAACATTTCTGGTATATGAATAACATGATGTTTTTCAATGGCAAAAATCAATGAATATTGTAAATGCACAAACAGTAATTTCTCCGCATTGCAAGGTGCAATTCTGAAATTTTTTGCTTTTTCCTGCTCCTCTTAGCATGATAAAGAAGATTCAAAGAGAGTGAGATGCCAGCTCCTTTCATTCAGTCAGTAGCTTCAATCATTTCTGGACGTTTTTCAATTGCAAAAATCAATGAATATTGTAAATGCACAAACAGTAATTTCTCCGCATTGCAAGGTGCAATTCTGAAATTTTTTGCTTTTTCCTGCTCCTCTTAGCATGATAAAGAAGATTGAAAGAGAGTGAGATGCCAGCTCCTTTCATTCAGTCAGTAGCTTCAAACATTTCTGGTATATGAATAACATGATGTTTTTCAATGGCAAAAATCAATGAATATTGTAAATGCACAAACAGTAATTTCTCCGCATTGCAAGGTGCAATTCTGAAATTTTTTGCTTTTTCCTGCTCCTCTTAGCATGATAAAGAAGATTCAAAGAGAGTGAGATGCCAGCTCCTTTCATTCAGTCAGTAGCTTCAATCATTTCTGGACGTTTTTCAATGGCAAAAATCAATGAATATTGTAAATGCACAAACAGTAATTTCTCCGCATTGCAAGGTGCAATTCTGAAATTTTTTGCTTTTTCCTGCTCCTCTTAGCATGATAAAGAAGATTCAAAGAGAGTGAGATGCCAGCTCCTTTCATTCAGTCAGTAGCTTCAGTCATTTCTGGTATATGAATAACATGATGTTTTTCAATGGCAAAAATCAATGAATTTTGTAAATGCACAAACAGTAATTTCTCCGCATTGCAAGGTGCAATTCTGAATTTTTTTGCTTTTTCCTGCTCCTCTTAGCATGATAAAGAAGATTCAAAGAGAGTGAGATGCCAGCTCCTTTCATTCAGTCAGTAGCTTCAATAATTTCTGGACGTTTTTCAATGGCAAAAATCAATGAATATTGTAAATGCACAAACAGTAATTTCTCCGCATTGCAAGGTGCAATTCTGAAATTTTTTGCTTTTTCCTGCTCCTCTTAGCATTATGAAGAAGATTCAAAGAGAGTGAGATGCCAGCTCCTTTCATTCAGTCAGTAGCTTCAAACATTTCTGGTATATGAATAACATGATGTTTTTCAATGGCAAAAATCAATGAATATTGTAAATGCACAAACAGTAATTTCTCCGCATTGCAAGGTGCAATTCTGAAATTTTTTGCTTTTTCCTGCTCCTCTTAGCATGATAAAGAAGATTGAAAGAGAGTGAGATGCCAGCTCCTTTCATTCAGTCAGTAGCTTCAAACATTTCTGGTATATGAATAACATGATGTTTTTCAATGGCAAAAATCAATGAATATTGTAAATGCACAAACAGTAATTTCTCCGCATTGCAAGGTGCAATTCTGAAATTTTTTGCTTTTTCCTGCTCCTCTTAGCATGATAAAGAAGATTCAAAGAGAGTGAGATGCCAGCTCCTTTCATTCAGTCAGTAGCTTCAGTCATTTCTGGTATATGAATAACGATGTTTTTCAATGGCAAAAATCAATGAATTTTGTAAATGCACAAACAGTAATTTCTCCGCATTGCAAGGTGCAATTCTGAAATTTTTTGCTTTTTCCTGCTCCTCTTAGCATGATAAAGAAGATTCAAAGAGAGTGAGATGCCAGCTCCTTTCATTCAGTCAGTAGCTTCAGTCATTTCTGGTATATGAATAACATGATGTTTTTCAATGGCAAAAATCAATGAATTTTGTAAATGCACAAACAGTAATTTCTCCGCATTGCAAGGTGCAATTCTGAAATTTTTTGCTTTTTCCTGCTCCTCTTAGCATGATAAAGAAGATTCAAAGAGAGTGAGATGCCAGCTCCTTTCATTCAGTCAGTAGCTTCAATCATTTCTGGACGTTTTTCAATGGCAAAAATCAATGAATATTGTAAATGCACAAACAGTAATTTCTCCGCATTGCAAGGTGCAATTCTGAAATTTTTTGCTTTTTCCTGCTCCTCTTAGCATGATAAAGAAGTTTCAAAGAGAGTGAGATGCCAGCTCCTTTCATTCACTCAGTAGCTTCAATCATTTCTGGACGTTTTTCAATGGCAAAAATCAATGAATATTGTAAATGCACAAACAGTAATTTCTCCGCATTGCAAGGTGCAATTCTGAAATTTTTTGCTTTTTCCTGCTCCTCTTAGCATGATAAACAAGATTCAAAGAGAGTGAGATGCCAGCTCCTTTCATTCAGTCAGTAGCTTCAATCATTTCTGGACGTTTTTCAATGGCAAAAATCAATGAATATTGTAAATGCACAAACAGTAATTTCTCCGCATTGCAAGGTGCAATTCTGAAATTTTTTGCTTTTTCCTGCTCCTCTTAGCATGATAAAGAAGATTCAAAGAGAGTGAGATGCCAGCTCCTTTCATTCAGTCAGTAGCTTCAAACATTTCTGGTATATGAATAACATGATGTTTTTCAATGGCAAAAATCAATGAATATTGTAAATGCACAAACAGTAATTTCTCCGCATTGCAAGGTGCAATTCTGAAATTTTTTGCTTTTTCCTGCTCCTCTTAGCATGATAAAGAAGATTCAAAGAGAGTGAGATGCCAGCTCCTTTCATTCAGTCAGTAGCTTCAATCATTTCTGGACGTTTTTCAATTGCAAAAATCAATGAATATTGTAAATGCACAAACAGTAATTTCTCCGCATTGCAAGGTGCAATTCTGAAATTTTTTGCTTTTTCCTGCTCCTCTTAGCATGATAAAGAAGATTCAAAGAGAGTGAGATGCCAGCTCCTTTCATTCAGTCAGTAGCTTCAATCATTTCTGGTATATGAATAACATGATGTTTTTCAATGGCAAAAATCAATGAATATTGTAAATGCACAAACAGTAATTTCTCCGCATTGCAAGGTGCAATTCTGAAATTTTTTGCTTTTTCCTGCTCCTCTTAGCATGATAAAGAATATTCAAAGAGAGTGAGATGCCAGCTCCTTTCATTCAGTCAGTAGCTTCAATCATTTCTGGTATATGAATAACATGATGTTTTTCAATGGCAAAAATCAATGAATATTGTAAATGCACAAACAGTAATTTATCCGCATTGCAAGGTGCAATTCTGAAATTTTTTGCTTTTTCCTGCTCCTCTTAGCATGATAAAGAAGATTGAAAGATAGTGAGATGCCAGCTCCTTTCATTCAGTCAGTAGCTTCAAACATTTCTGGTATATGAATAACATGATGTTTTTCAATGGCAAAAATCAATGAATATTGTAAATGCACAAACAGTAATTTCTCCGCATTGCAAGGTGCAATTCTGAAATTTTTTGCTTTTTCCTGCTCCTCTTAGCATGATAAAGAAGATTCAAAGAGAGTGAGATGCCAGCTCCTTTCATTCAGTCAGTAGCTTCAATCATTTCTGGACGTTTTTCAATGGCAAAAATCAATGAATATTGTAAATGCACAAACAGTAATTTCTCCGCATTGCAAGGTGCAATTCTGAAATTTTTTGCTTTTTCCTGCTCCTCTTAGCATTATGAAGAAGATTCAAAGAGAGTGAGATGCCAGCTCCTTTCATTCAGTCAGTAGCTTCAAACATTTCTGGTATATGAATAACATGATGTTTTTCAATGGCAAAAATCAATGAATATTGTAAATGCACAAACAGTAATTTCTCCGCATTGCAAGGTGCAATTCTGAAATTTATTGCTTTTTCCTGCTCCTCTTAGCATGATAAACAAGATTCAAAGAGAGTGAGATGCCAGCTCCTTTCATTCAGTCAGTAGCTTCAATCATTTCTGGACGTTTTTCAATGGCAAAAATCAATGAATATTGTAAATGCACAAACAGTAATTTCTCCGCATTGCAAGGTGCAATTCTGAAATTTTTTGCTTTTTCCTGCTCCTCTTAGCATGATAAAGAAGATTCAAAGAGAGTGAGATGCCAGCTCCTTTCATTCAGTCAGTAGCTTCAAACATTTCTGGTATATGAATAACATGATGTTTTTCAATGGCAAAAATCAATGAATATTGTAAATGCACAAACAGTAATTTCTCCGCATTGCAAGGTGCAATTCTGAAATTTTTTGCTTTTTCCTGCTCCTCTTAGCATGATAAAGAAGATTGAAAGAGAGTGAGATGCCAGCTCCTTTCATTCAGTCAGTAGCTTCAAACATTTCTGGTATATGAATAACATGATGTTTTTCAATGGCAAAAATCAATGAATATTGTAAATGCACAAACAGTAATTTCTCCGCATTGCAAGGTGCAATTCTGAAATTTTTTGCTTTTTCCTGCTCCTCTTAGCATGATAAAGAAGATTCAAAGAGAGTGAGATGCCAGCTCCTTTCATTCAGTCAGTAGCTTCAATCATTTCTGGACGTTTTTCAATTGCAAAAATCAATGAATATTGTAAATGCACAAACAGTAATTTCTCCGCATTGCAAGGTGCAATTCTGAAATTTTTTGCTTTTTCCTGCTCCTCTTAGCATGATAAAGAAGATTGAAAGAGAGTGAGATGCCAGCTCCTTTCATTCAGTCAGTAGCTTCAAACATTTCTGGTATATGAATAACATGATGTTTTTCAATGGCAAAAATCAATGAATATTGTAAATGCACAAACAGTAATTTCTCCGCATTGCAAGGTGCAATTCTGAAATTTTTTGCTTTTTCCTGCTCCTCTTAGCATGATAAAGAAGATTCAAAGAGAGTGAGATGCCAGCTACTTTCATTCAGTCAGTAGCTTCAATCATTTCTGGACGTTTTTCAATGGCAAAAATCAATGAATATTGTAAATGCACAAACAGTAATTTCTCCGCATTGCAAGGTGCAATTCTGAAATTTTTTGCTTTTTCCTGCTCCTCTTAGCATGATAAAGAAGATTCAAAGAGAGTGAGATGCCAGCTCCTTTCATTCAGTCAGTAGCTTCAGTCATTTCTGGTATATGAATAACATGATGTTTTTCAATGGCAAAAATCAATGAATTTTGTAAATGCACAAACAGTAATTTCTCCGCATTGCAAGGTGCAATTCTGAAATTTTTTGCTTTTTCCTGCTCCTCTTAGCATGATAAAGAAGATTCAAAGAGAGTGAGATGCCAGCTCCTTTCATTCAGTCAGTAGCTTCAATAATTTCTGGACGTTTTTCAATGGCAAAAATCAATGAATATTGTAAATGCACAAACAGTAATTTCTCCGCATTGCAAGGTGCAATTCTGAAATTTTTTGCTTTTTCCTGCTCCTCTTAGCATTATGAAGAAGATTCAAAGAGAGTGAGATGCCAGCTCCTTTCATTCAGTCAGTAGCTTCAAACATTTCTGGTATATGAATAACATGATGTTTTTCAATGGCAAAAATCAATGAATATTGTAAATGCACAAACAGTAATTTCTCCGCATTGCAAGGTGCAATTCTGAAATTTTTTGCTTTTTCCTGCTCCTCTTAGCATGATAAAGAAGATTGAAAGAGAGTGAGATGCCAGCTCCTTTCATTCAGTCAGTAGCTTCAAACATTTCTGGTATATGAATAACATGATGTTTTTCAATGGCAAAAATCAATGAATATTGTAAATGCACAAACAGTAATTTCTCCGCATTGCAAGGTGCAATTCTGAAATTTTTTGCTTTTTCCTGCTCCTCTTAGCATGATAAAGAAGATTCAAAGAGAGTGAGATGCCAGCTCCTTTCATTCAGTCAGTAGCTTCAGTCATTTCTGGTATATGAATAACATGATGTTTTTCAATGGCAAAAATCAATGAATTTTGTAAATGCACAAACAGTAATTTCTCCGCATTGCAAGGTGCAATTCTGAAATTTTTTGCTTTTTCCTGCTCCTCTTAGCATGATAAAGAAGATTCAAAGAGAGTGAGATGCCAGCTCCTTTCATTCAGTCAGTAGCTTCAATCATTTCTGGACGTTTTTCAATGGCAAAAATCAATGAATATTGTAAATGCACAAACAGTAATTTCTCCGCATTGCAAGGTGCAATTCTGAAATTTTTTGCTTTTTCCTGCTCCTCTTAGCATGATAAAGAAGTTTCAAAGAGAGTGAGATGCCAGCTCCTTTCATTCAGTCAGTAGCTTCAATCATTTCTGGACGTTTTTCAATGGCAAAAATCAATGAATATTGTAAATGCACAAACAGTAATTTCTCCGCATTGCAAGGTGCAATTCTGAAATTTTTTGCTTTTTCCTGCTCCTCTTAGCATGATAAACAAGATTCAAAGAGAGTGAGATGCCAGCTCCTTTCATTCAGTCAGTAGCTTCAATCATTTCTGGACGTTTTTCAATGGCAAAAATCAATGAATATTGTAAATGCACAAACAGTAATTTCTCCGCATTGCAAGGTGCAATTCTGAAATTTTTTGCTTTTTCCTGCTCCTCTTAGCATGATAAAGAAGATTCAAAGAGAGTGAGATGCCAGCTCCTTTCATTCAGTCAGTAGCTTCAAACATTTCTGGTATATGAATAACATGATGTTTTTCAATGGCAAAAATCAATGAATATTGTAAATGCACAAACAGTAATTTCTCCGCATTGCAAGGTGCAATTCTGAAATTTTTTGCTTTTTCCTGCTCCTCTTAGCATTATGAAGAAGATTCAAAGAGAGTGAGATGCCAGCTCCTTTCATTCAGTCAGTAGCTTCAAACATTTCTGGTATATGAATAACATGATGTTTTTCAATGGCAAAAATCAATGAATATTGTAAATGCACAAACAGTAATTTCTCCGCATTGCAAGGTGCAATTCTGAAATTTTTTGCTTTTTCCTGCTCCTCTTAGCATGATAAAGAAGATTGAAAGAGAGTGAGATGCCAGCTCCTTTCATTCAGTCAGTAGCTTCAAACATTTCTGGTATATGAATAACATGATGTTTTTCAATGGCAAAAATCAATGAATATTGTAAATGCACAAACAGTAATTTCTCCGCATTGCAAGGTGCAATTCTGAAATTTTTTGCTTTTTCCTGCTCCTCTTAGCATGATAAAGAAGATTCAAAGAGAGTGAGATGCCAGCTCCTTTCATTCAGTCAGTAGCTTCAATCATTTCTGGACGTTTTTCAATTGCAAAAATCAATGAATATTGTAAATGCACAAACAGTAATTTCTCCGCATTGCAAGGTGCAATTCTGAAATTTTTTGCTTTTTCCTGCTCCTCTTAGCATGATAAAGAAGATTCAAAGAGAGTGAGATGCCAGCTCCTTTCATTCAGTCAGTAGCTTCAATCATTTCTGGTATATGAATAACATGATGTTTTTCAATGGCAAAAATCAATGAATATTGTAAATGCACAAACAGTAATTTCTCCGCATTGCAAGGTGCAATTCTGAAATTTTTTGCTTTTTCCTGCTCCTCTTAGCATGATAAAGAATATTCAAAGAGAGTGAGATGCCAGCTCCTTTCATTCAGTCAGTAGCTTCAATCATTTCTGGTATATGAATAACATGATGTTTTTCAATGGCAAAAATCAATGAATATTGTAAATGCACAAACAGTAATTTATCCGCATTGCAAGGTGCAATTCTGAAATTTTTTGCTTTTTCCTGCTCCTCTTAGCATGATAAAGAAGATTGAAAGATAGTGAGATGCCAGCTCCTTTCATTCAGTCAGTAGCTTCAAACATTTCTGGTATATGAATAACATGATGTTTTTCAATGGCAAAAATCAATGAATATTGTAAATGCACAAACAGTAATTTCTCCGCATTGCAATGTGCAATTCTGAAATTTTTTGCTTTTTCCTGCTCCTCTTAGCATGATAAAGAAGATTCAAAGAGAGTGAGATGCCAGCTCCTTTCATTCAGTCAGTAGCTTCAAACATTTCTGGTATATGAATAACATGATGTTTTTCAATGGCAAAAATCAATGAATATTGTAAATGCACAAACAGTAATTTCTCCGCATTGCAAGGTGCAATTCTGAAATTTATTGCTTTTTCCTGCTCCTCTTAGCATGATAAACAAGATTCAAAGAGAGTGAGATGCCAGCTCCTTTCATTCAGTCAGTAGCTTCAATCATTTCTGGACGTTTTTCAATGGCAAAAATCAATGAATATTGTAAATGCACAAACAGTAATTTCTCCGCATTGCAAGGTGCAATTCTGAAATTTTTTGCTTTTTCCTGCTCCTCTTAGCATGATAAAGAAGATTCAAAGAGAGTGAGATGCCAGCTCCTTTCATTCAGTCAGTAGCTTCAAACATTTCTGGTATATGAATAACATGATGTTTTTCAATGGCAAAAATCAATGAATATTGTAAATGCACAAACAGTAATTTCTCCGCATTGCAAGGTGCAATTCTGAAATTGTTTTCTTTTTCCTGCTCCTCTTAGCATGATAAAGAAGATTCAAAGAGAGTGAGATGCCAGCTCCTTTCATTCAGTCAGTAGCTTCAATCATTTCTGGACGTTTTTCAATTGCAAAAATCAATGAATATTGTAAATGCACAAACAGTAATTTCTCCGCATTGCAAGGTGCAATTCTGAAATTTTTTGCTTTTTCCTGCTCCTCTTAGCATGATAAAGAAGATTGAAAGAGAGTGAGATGCCAGCTCCTTTCATTCAGTCAGTAGCTTCAAACATTTCTGGTATATGAATAACATGATGTTTTTCAATGGCAAAAATCAATGAATATTGTAAATGCACAAACAGTAATTTCTCCGCATTGCAAGGTGCAATTCTGAAATTTTTTGCTTTTTCCTGCTCCTCTTAGCATGATAAAGAAGATTCAAAGAGAGTGAGATGCCAGCTCCTTTCATTCAGTCAGTAGCTTCAATCATTTCTGGACGTTTTTCAATTGCAAAAATCAATGAATATTGTAAATGCACAAACAGTAATTTCTCCGCATTGCAAGGTGCAATTCTGAAATTTTTTGCTTTTTCCTGCTCCTCTTAGCATGATAAAGAAGATTGAAAGAGAGTGAGATGCCAGCTCCTTTCATTCAGTCAGTAGCTTCAAACATTTCTGGTATATGAATAACATGATGTTTTTCAATGGCAAAAATCAATGAATATTGTAAATGCACAAACAGTAATTTCTCCGCATTGCAAGGTGCAATTCTGAAATTTTTTGCTTTTTCCTGCTCCTCTTAGCATGATAAAGAAGATTCAAAGAGAGTGAGATGCCAGCTCCTTTCATTCAGTCAGTAGCTTCAATCATTTCTGGACGTTTTTCAATGGCAAAAATCAATGAATATTGTAAATGCACAAACAGTAATTTCTCCGCATTGCAAGGTGCAATTCTGAAATTTTTTGCTTTTTCCTGCTCCTCTTAGCATGATAAAGAAGATTCAAAGAGAGTGAGATGCCAGCTCCTTTCATTCAGTCAGTAGCTTCAGTCATTTCTGGACGTTTTTCAATTGCAAAAATCAATGAATATTGTAAATGCACAAACAGTAATTTCTCCGCATTGCAAGGTGCAATTCTGAAATTTTTTGCTTTTTCCTGCTCCTCTTAGCATGATAAAGAAGATTGAAAGAGAGTGAGATGCCAGCTCCTTTCATTCAGTCAGTAGCTTCAAACATTTCTGGTATATGAATAACATGATGTTTTTCAATGGCAAAAATCAATGAATATTGTAAATGCACAAACAGTAATTTCTCCGCATTGCAAGGTGCAATTCTGAAATTTTTTGCTTTTTCCTGCTCCTCTTAGCATGATAAAGAAGATTCAAAGAGAGTGAGATGCCAGCTCCTTTCATTCAGTCAGTAGCTTCAATCATTTCTGGACGTTTTTCAATTGCAAAAATCAATGAATATTGTAAATGCACAAACAGTAATTTCTCCGCATTGCAAGGTGCAATTCTGAAATTTTTTGCTTTTTCCTGCTCCTCTTAGCATGATAAAGAAGATTGAAAGAGAGTGAGATGCCAGCTCCTTTCATTCAGTCAGTAGCTTCAAACATTTCTGGTATATGAATAACATGATGTTTTTCAATGGCAAAAATCAATGAATATTGTAAATGCACAAACAGTAATTTCTCCGCATTGCAAGGTGCAATTCTGAAATTTTTTGCTTTTTCCTGCTCCTCTTAGCATGATAAAGAAGATTCAAAGAGAGTGAGATGCCAGCTCCTTTCATTCAGTCAGTAGCTTCAATCATTTCTGGACGTTTTTCAATGGCAAAAATCAATGAATATTGTAAATGCACAAACAGTAATTTCTCCGCATTGCAAGGTGCAATTCTGAAATTTTTTGCTTTTTCCTGCTCCTCTTAGCATGATAAAGAAGATTCAAAGAGAGTGAGATGCCAGCTCCTTTCATTCAGTCAGTAGCTTCAGTCATTTCTGGTATATGAATAACATGATGTTTTTCAATGGCAAAAATCAATGAATTTTGTAAATGCACAAACAGTAATTTCTCCGCATTGCAAGGTGCAATTCTGAAATTTTTTGCTTTTTCCTGCTCCTCTTAGCATGATAAAGAAGATTCAAAGAGAGTGAGATGCCAGCTCCTTTCATTCAGTCAGTAGCTTCAATAATTTCTGGACGTTTTTCAATGGCAAAAATCAATGAATATTGTAAATGCACAAACAGTAATTTCTCCGCATTGCAAGGTGCAATTCTGAAATTTTTTGCTTTTTCCTGCTCCTCTTAGCATTATGAAGAAGATTCAAAGAGAGTGAGATGCCAGCTCCTTTCATTCAGTCAGTAGCTTCAAACATTTCTGGTATATGAATAACATGATGTTTTTCAATGGCAAAAATCAATGAATATTGTAAATGCACAAACAGTAATTTCTCCGCATTGCAAGGTGCAATTCTGAAATTTTTTGCTTTTTCCTGCTCCTCTTAGCATGATAAAGAAGATTGAAAGAGAGTGAGATGCCAGCTCCTTTCATTCAGTCAGTAGCTTCAAACATTTCTGGTATATGAATAACATGATGTTTTTCAATGGCAAAAATCAATGAATTTTGTAAATGCACAAACAGTAATTTCTCCGCATTGCAAGGTGCAATTCTGAAATTTTTTGCTTTTTCCTGCTCCTCTTAGCATGATAAAGAAGATTCAAAGAGAGTGAGATGCCAGCTCCTTTCATTCAGTCAGTAGCTTCAATCATTTCTGGACGTTTTTCAATGGCAAAAATCAATGAATATTGTAAATGCACAAACAGTAATTTCTCCGCATTGCAAGGTGCAATTCTGAAATTTTTTGCTTTTTCCTGCTCCTCTTAGCATGATAAAGAAGTTTCAAAGAGAGTGAGATGCCAGCTCCTTTCATTCAGTCAGTAGCTTCAATCATTTCTGGACGTTTTTCAATGGCAAAAATCAATGAATATTGTAAATGCACAAACAGTAATTTCTCCGCATTGCAAGGTGCAATTCTGAAATTTTTTGCTTTTTCCTGCTCCTCTTAGCATGATAAACAAGATTCAAAGAGAGTGAGATGCCAGCTCCTTTCATTCAGTCAGTAGCTTCAATCATTTCTGGACGTTTTTCAATGGCAAAAATCAATGAATATTGTAAATGCACAAACAGTAATTTCTCCGCATTGCAAGGTGCAATTCTGAAATTTTTTGCTTTTTCCTGCTCCTCTTAGCATGATAAAGAAGATTCAAAGAGAGTGAGATGCCAGCTCCTTTCATTCAGTCAGTAGCTTCAAACATTTCTGGTATATGAATAACATGATGTTTTTCAATGGCAAAAATCAATGAATATTGTAAATGCACAAACAGTAATTTCTCCGCATTGCAAGGTGCAATTCTGAAATTTTTTGCTTTTTCCTGCTCCTCTTAGCATGATAAAGAAGATTCAAAGAGAGTGAGATGCCAGCTCCTTTCATTCAGTCAGTAGCTTCAATCATTTCTGGACGTTTTTCAATTGCAAAAATCAATGAATATTGTAAATGCACAAACAGTAATTTCTCCGCATTGCAAGGTGCAATTCTGAAATTTTTTGCTTTTTCCTGCTCCTCTTAGCATGATAAAGAAGATTCAAAGAGAGTGAGATGCCAGCTCCTTTCATTCAGTCAGTAGCTTCAATCATTTCTGGTATATGAATAACATGATGTTTTTCAATGGCAAAAATCAATGAATATTGTAAATGCACAAACAGTAATTTCTCCGCATTGCAAGGTGCAATTCTGAAATTTTTTGCTTTTTCCTGCTCCTCTTAGCATGATAAAGAAGATTCAAAGAGAGTGAGATGCCAGCTCCTTTCATTCAGTCAGTAGCTTCAATAATTTCTGGACGTTTTTCAATGGCAAAAATCAATGAATATTGTAAATGCACAAACAGTAATTTCTCCGCATTGCAAGGTGCAATTCTGAAATTTTTTGCTTTTTCCTGCTCCTCTAAGCATTATGAAGAAGATTCAAAGAGAGTGAGATGCCAGCTCCTTTCATTCAGTCAGTAGCTTCAAACATTTCTGGTATATGAATAACATGATGTTTTTCAATGGCAAAAATCAATGAATATTGAAAATGCACAAACAGTAATTTCTCCGCATTGCAAGGTGCAATTCTGAAATTTTTTGCTTTTTCCTGCTCCTCTTAGCATGATAAAGAAGATTGAAAGAGAGTGAGATGCCAGCTCCTTTCATTCAGTCAGTAGCTTCAAACATTTCTGGTATATGAATAACATGATGTTTTTCAATGGCAAAAATCAATGAATATTGTAAATGCACAAACAGTAATTTCTCCGCATTGCAAGGTGCAATTCTGAAATTTTTTGCTTTTTCCTGCTCCTCTTAGCATGATAAAGAAGATTCAAAGAGAGTGAGATGCCAGCTCCTTTCATTCAGTCAGTAGCTTCAGTCATTTCTGGTATATGAATAACATGATGTTTTTCAATGGCAAAAATCAATGAATTTTGTAAATGCACAAACAGTAATTTCTCCGCATTGCAAGGTGCAATTCTGAAATTTTTTGCTTTTTCCTGCTCCTCTTAGCATGATAAAGAAGATTCAAAGAGAGTGAGATGCCAGCTCCTTTCATTCAGTCAGTAGCTTCAATCATTTCTGGACGTTTTTCAATGGCAAAAATTAATGAATATTGTAAATGCACAAACAGTAATTTCTCCGCATTGCAAGGTGCAATTCTGAAATTTTTTGCTTTTTCCTGCTCCTCTTAGCATGATAAAGAAGTTTCAAAGAGAGTGAGATGCCAGCTCCTTTCATTCAGTCAGTAGCTTCAATCATTTCTGGACGTTTTTCAATGGCAAAAATCAATGAATATTGTAAATGCACAAACAGTAATTTCTCCGCATTGCAAGGTGCAATTCTGAAATTTTTTGCTTTTTCCTGCTCCTCTTAGCATGATAAACAAGATTCAAAGAGAGTGAGATGCCAGCTCCTTTCATTCAGTCAGTAGCTTCAATCATTTCTGGACATTTTTCAATGGCAAAAATCAATGAATATTGTAAATGCACAAACAGTAATTTCTCCGCATTGCAAGGTGCAATTCTGAAATTTTTTGCTTTTTCCTGCTCCTCTTAGCATGATAAAGAAGATTCAAAGAGAGTGAGATGCCAGCTCCTTTCATTCAGTCAGTAGCTTCAAACATTTCTGGTATATGAATAACATGATGTTTTTCAATGGCAAAAATCAATGAATATTGTAAATGCACAAACAGTAATTTCTCCGCATTGCAAGGTGCAATTCTGAAATTTTTTGCTTTTTCCTGCTCCTCTTAGCATGATAAAGAAGATTCAAAGAGAGTGAGATGCCAGCTCCTTTCATTCAGTCAGTAGCTTCAATCATTTCTGGACGTTTTTCAATTGCAAAAATCAATGAATATTGTAAATGCACAAACAGTAATTTCTCCGCATTGCAAGGTGCAATTCTGAAATTTTTTGCTTTTTCCTGCTCCTCTTAGCATGATAAAGAAGATTCAAAGAGAGTGAGATGCCAGCTCCTTTCATTCAGT